>NC_143158.1:10407491-10743840 GCF_041381405.1 Jatropha curcas | reverse complement strand
AAGCGAGGAGCTTAATCTAGAGTAAGAAGCGGTCGTCGATTAAATCAGGTATGTAAACAAAACTTCTGCCTATTTAATTTTAGCACTTCATGCATATTTCTCTTCTACTCTTAATAATTCTGCAATTGCATAAATGCATCCACGTCATTATTTTTGGTAAATAAACTGCCTTAATTAATTTGATTAAGCTTAAATGCCCGGTTAATCAATAATCGTGGTATTAAAGTTTAAATCCGACAATATTGGCTAAAGAGCCTAGTTAATTAATAACTATGGTTCGATTGCCTTTATTTCGGAACAATCTCGCCTAAAAGTCCAATTAATTAATAATTGTGGCTAACGGCCTCATTAATCACGTTTTTTTGGCAAACAAAATTGCCTACACTTAATCAATCAATTTTTGGCAACTAATGCCTACGGTCTAATCGATTTTTAGCAAACGAATTGCTTAAATCAACACTTTTTGGGCCAAAGGCCCTAAAATCAACCATTTTAGCGACAAATCGCGTTAAATCGACATTTTTTGGCAAAATGCCTTAAATCAACCATTTTTCGGCTCAAAGCCGTAAATGCGACATTTTTTGGCAAAATGCCTTAAAATGAACCAATTTTCGGCCAAGGACTAAATCAACCTTTTAGCTACAAATCGCTTAATCGAACATTTTGGTAAATTAATGCCTAAATCAACTCATTCGGCCAAAGGCCCTAAAATCAACGATTTTGGTCGACAATCGGTCGACAAAAAGTCATTTTCGGCATATAATAAGCCCGAACACCAATTTGCAAGAATAAGCCCAAATCCAACTCTTTTTGGCTAAAGCCTTCAAATGAATCTTTTGGCAATAAACGCCTAAATCAATCAATCTTTGGCAAAATGCCTAAAAAAAATGCACAAAGCATACACACACCCATGCATTAAGCATACCATTCAAAGCCCTCTAAAAGAGGCCTATCGAACTACGTTGACTTTGATCTTCCATTCACACGGAAGTACGTAGGCACGTTCGGGATTTCACCCCGGGTGGCAAGTCAAAATCACATAAACATTTCATTTGGTCCAATTACATCATTCACCTTGCAAAGCATTCATTCATCGGTTAGTTTATCAGCATGACATAGTCTCGGGATCCACCTCGGGTTCGCAGACTGTGCCTTAAACATTGGGATAATTAATCTAGTAACTAGGTTAATTAAAAATGGAGTCATTCAGGGTTTTTTCCTAGTTTACCCTAAAATAATTAAACAAGGTGGCGACTCACACACATCACGTGTATTTCTTCTCATTCATCATATGCATCACATGCCTATGTGACATTTGGGGAAGGGGTTCACAGTTTGGCGACTCTGCTGGGGAGTTATGTAATTCATAAGCATAAAGTGGACTACAATTGTTGTGAAAACTAACCGGCCTTTCTTTAAGGCATCATTTTATTATGCTTTGTTTTGCAGGGTACCCTAATACGAATCAAGTGTTCTTTCCTTAAGAATACTTGATAAATCCGGACTTAATTGAAAAATGTGATTAAGACATTAAAACTTGTTGATTTATTTGCACGATTGAGAATCCTTTTCTCCATTGCATAAAAAATGAACTTCAAATGAATTTCTTCTCCTTCTGTTCAAACTTCTGAGTCTGGATAGCAAGTAGCGCTGATCGGCAGGTCTCTTTGATTATGTCGACGGACAGCCAAAGCGTCCTCCCTGTTGCCGCAAACCATCCCTAATCCTTTTGGGAATGGCCCATGGGCATGCGTACCGTTGGACCCACGCGAAACTCTTTGTTTCACATGTGGTTAGGTATATCCATGCTCAAGGCTCAAGGGTCCCTTAATAAACCGATTCTCTATTTTGTGTCATAGCCTATAGAACCTATCCTTTAGGACTGTATGCTCCCAATGGTACGAATCATCTCATTAAAATAAATTATGACGTGTTGTTGTGCGCATTCACGACATACCATAAGCATTAAAAAAAAAAAAAGAGAGAAGAGAGTGGAGGGACACAAAAATATCCTTCTGTTTGTCAGTCATGCACAGTTGGACAAAGAGTCGGTCTACCTCATATCAGTTATTCTGACACACAATACCGCCCACTATACCCTAATGCGATTACCCTTACACTTACAGGTACCCCCTGTGCAAGCAACCACAATAGTACCAGACACACCTACAGTGCTACCACCAACCTCAACTACACCGATGGCATCACTAGCTGACATCCAAACCCTCATGGAACAAATGGAAGCCAGAATACAGGCTAGGATGAATGAGGCATTGGCTGCCCAAAGAACCGCCCTATTAGCTGAACTAAGTGGTGGTAATGGAAGTGGGGCCTCCGCTGGGGGGAGTGGTCCTGCTGCCTCCAACCAAGGACCTGGCTCTGCACCTACGTCTTCAAACCCTAACTTGGATGAAATGACCTCCAAAACTGCTTCTGAGCTGGAAGCTCAAAGAATGAGAGAAAAACTGGAATTGCTAGAAAGGTCTGTTACTGCTCTAAAGACTCACAAGGAGGTGGTGGACATGGACTCATTGTCCTTGTTCCCCGAAGCAAGATTGCCAACCAAGTTCAAAATGCCAAACATGGACAAATTTGATGGAACTACTTGTCCTAAAACTCATTTGAAAATGTATGTGGGTGCCCTTAACCCATTTAGATTGAGCAGCGAGCTCCTTGCTCAGTTGTTCCAACAATCTCTCACCGGTGCTGCATTAAGATGGTTTGTCAGTCTAGACCGGTCTAAGATGAAAACTTGGGAGGACATCTGTAATGCATTCAACTCACAGTATCACTATAATATAGAAGTTGATGTTACTCGAAGAGAACTAGAAACTACCAAACAAAAGAACAATGAACCCTTTTCCTCATTCCTTACGAGGTGGAGGGCCAAGGCCGCCCAAATGATCAATCGACCTCCAGAACAAGAACAGGTGGACATAATCTTAAAAAACTTGTTGCCTGTCTATCAACAATAGTTACAGACTCAATATCTACCATCATTCCAGTCGCTCATTGCCACTGCTATGAAGGTGGAGGATTTACTTCAAATGGGGCAACTAAAAGAAGAATCGGGGGCCTCAAAATACAAAAAACCTAGTCAAGTTAGCAAAGTCCACGAAGTGGCAAGCATTACTCCCACAAATCCTCTACGTGTGGGAAATATGAGAGCTGGCAGTCAGTCAAGAAGAACCTACACTGATCTCGGAATGCCAATCCTTTTGGTATTCCGAGAGGCTGTTAAAGCAAACTATATCAAACCTTTGGAAGCAAGACCACCACCCAACCCATTACCAAGGAATTACAAAGCCGATGAATATTGTGAGTATCATCAGGGATATGGGCACAAGACTGAAGCATGTTGGACCCTCAAAAATTGCATCCAAGACCTAGTGGATAATGGTTCGATTATTCCACGAAGCAAACCAAACATTAGCACTAACCCTTTACCAAATCACGGGGTAAATGCTATTGTTTCTGACCAAGAATTGATCGATCCTTTCGAGCTATTCTTGGAAATGAATGAAATCTGTGTCCTAGATCTGAATGACCTATCTGAGGAGGTCGATGCTATAACCAGAAGCGGGAGACAGTATGAACCTTTAGTCTTGGACAAAATTCCAAATAATCCCTACCAAAGAACAGAGGAGAAGGAGGATCCGGTCCTATCACAATTAAAAAAGACACAAGCTAAGGTGTCAATCTGGGAACTTTTGGCATCATCTTTTCCTCATCGCCAAGCTCTTTGCAAGGCTTTGAGCCAACTTCAGACATCGGTAGAGGTTAGCCCTGAAGTGCTAGTGTCCACCCTCACTCAATCATCTAAAATGCAAAGCATCGGGTTCTCTGATGATGACTTACCTAAGGAGGGAAGCAGTCACAACAATGCTCTTTATGTCACCATTCAGACTAGAGACAAAACTGTACCCATGGTTCTCATTGACAATGGGTCAGCATTGAACGTCTGCCCACTAAGGGTAGCCAGCTGTTTGGGGTTAGAGGAGACAGATTTCATTCCATCTGACCAGATAGTGAAAGCCTATGATAGTACCCGAAGGGAAGTGTTGGGGGTTGCTATGCTAAAATTGACAGTCGGGCCAGCTGTGATGGAAGTCCCATTCCAGGTAATTGATGTACCGACCAGCTTTAATCTAGCTTTTGGGTCGACCATGGATCCACCATGCCAAGGCAATACCCTCGTCCTTACACCAAAAAGTCAAGTTTCCTTATGAGGACAAGGTTATTACTATCCAGGGAGATGACTACAATCAGTTGAAAAAGCCGAAAGGCGAGCCTCTCTTTGAGGTCAACCCTGAGACTACCAACTTGCCCCTTTCGGGATTTCAATTTGACACTGTGCAGTTCATAGAAGGGAAGACTACAAACTCCCGAATTCTCTTTGATTTCGGGACGGTGCAGATAAATTGCATAGTTCCTTTAATGCTGAAGATGTCCTATCTGCCGGGAATGAATATGGCAAGGTCTGGAAAGACATACCCCGCATTGCAAGCCTGGGAATGTCCGGTGAATGAAGGGACTTTCGGGCTAGGTTATCAGCCTACTGATGAAGACCGTGCTGAGAAGACCAGAAGAGGAAAGAAGAAAAACATACAGATGCCATCACGCTTCTTGACTTTAAATAGTCACTTCTGCAAATCGGGAGAGACGATTCCTTATCGTAACTTCCAAGAACCATTTTACTGCCCGACTGCTAAAAAGATGCTGCCTGGATTAGAAATATTCTCTGATGTATGGGATAACAAGCCTGAAACGAGGACCAATCCGGAAGTGGAAGACTTCATGCAGCCTAGTCTCTTTGATGAGGTTGCAGTCATTACAGGAAATGATGGGGACCAAGATTTACTGAGCCTGATCAAGCCAAATGAAGGACCTCTCACCAATTGGTACGCCGAGGAGGAGCGCACTGCTGATACACCCCCTCCCGAGTCGAACCTAGAGTCAAAAGTTGAAATCAAGTCCTGTATTGAGTTTGAGTTTGACCCTGGGTATGAGACTGAGCCAGAGTACAGTCCCAATTCTGAGTCGTCTGTGTCGGATTTTGAAAATCCAGATTTCAAATTTGATGTAATCTTAGAAGACGATTCCGTCATAATCAATAAAGGTTTGCAGATTCTTGATTACCCCACGTGTCTATCTTTCCAAGCATTTCCAAGCAAAAATAAAGAAAAAGAAATAAACGAAATAAAAAATGAAAAAGAAAAAATAATAATTGGCAAAGCAGAAAATGAATATACATACATTGCATTTGATTGTGCTAACAGGAAACAAGTCAGTGAATGCTTGAAGAAGTTTGCCGATTGCTTCATGTGGAAGGCAAGCGACATCACGGGAATCGACCCAGCAATAGCGGTACACAAAATCCCAGTATACCCCGAGGCTAAGCCAGTAAAATAGAAGCTGAGAAGGCTGAAGACAGAATGGTCTTTGAAGATCAAGGAAGAAGTGGCCAAGCAGCTGGAAAACAAGTTCATAGAACCTATCGCCTACCCAACATGGTTAGCAAATATTGTGCCAGTGCCGAAGAAAGACGGTAAGGTCAGAATGTGTGTTGATTATAGGGATTTGAACAAGGCGTGTCCGAAGGATGACTTCCCCCTACCGCATATTGACTTGTTAGTAGACCGAATGGCGGGACACGAGATGGTCTCCTTGACCGATCTTGCTGTCGGATACAACCAAATAATGATGCATGTGCCAGACAAAGAGAAAACGGCATTCATCACGGAATGGGGAACTTATTGCTACAGAGTTATGCCTTTTGGGCTCAAAAATGCGGGGGCAACCTATCAAAGAATGGCGACAGCCATCTTCCATGACATGATTCACGAAGAGGTAGAAGTGTACGTGGACGACATGGTTGTTAAATCAAAAACAGCTGAAGAACATACAACAGCACTCGAGAAGTTCTTCCTTAGACTTCGAAAGTATAATCTGAAGCTCAACCCAGCAAAGTGTCTGTTCGGAGCTACATCTGGAGTATTTCTGGGGCATATGGTCAATCGGAAGGGCATAGAGATTGACCCTTCAAAAGCCAAAGCCATTCTGGAAATGCCAGCTCCAAGGACGGAAAAAGAAGTCCGGGGTTTCCTGGGAAGACTACAGTATATCAGCCGGTTCATCAATCAACTGGCAGACACTTGTGGTCCTATGTTCAAGTTACTTAGGAAAGGAGTAGCAGTCAAGTGGAATGAGGATTGTCAGGAAGCTTTCGACCAAGTCAAACAATATCTGCTATCCCCGCCGGTTTTATAGCCACCGAGGCTAGGGAAACCTTTGCTATTGTACCTATCAGTCACGGAAGAAGCTATGGGTGCAATGTTAGCTCAACAAGCAGAAGATACAAGGATAGAAAATGCAGTATATTATCTCAGCAAAAGGATGCTAGAATACGAATTAAAGTACAATAAAATAGAGAAGTTGTGTCTGGCTCTAGTCTGGGCCTGTACCAAGCTACAGCACTACCTCTCGTCTTACACTACGTACGTTATTTCTGAGTCGAACCCCTTGAAATTCCTTATGGAGAGGCCGGTTCTTGACTGTAAGATGGCAAAGTGGGTATCAGTACTTGCAGCTTATGACCTAAAGTTTGTACAACGGAAGGCCGTGAAAGGCGGTGCTTTAGCTGATCAATTAGCTGAATTACCGGTCGGAGACCAAATGCTGGAAGTGGAATTTCCTGATGAAGACTTGTTAAGCTTAGAAAGTGAAGTCTGGGAGATGTACTTCGATGGAGCTTCGAATTACCATGGAAATGGGGTTGGAGTTGTATTCAAAACTCCTTGTGGAGAATACATTCCAATCGCAGTCAAATTGGATTTCAACTGCACTAACAATGAAGCCGAGTATGAAGCTTGCATAAGAGGGTTAGAAGCAGCTTTGGAAAAGGAGATAAAGATCCTCAAGGTTTTCGGAGATTCCAACTTAATAGTCTCCCAGGCTTTAAGGAAATGGAAAATTAAAGAAGAGCGTTTGGTTCCTTATCTACAACGCTTGGATGAATTGGCTCAGCAATTTGACGGTTTATCCTTCCATTACTTGCCACGAGCCAAAAATCAGTTTGCAGATGCTCTAGCCACTCTAGCCTCCATGGTCAATGTAGAAGAGGATCGAATCATTCGACCCTTGACAGTGCGAATACAGAAACAGCCAGCACATATCATGAATTTGGTCGACGATAAGCCCTGGTATTGGGATATACAGAATTATCTTCAGAACGAAGTTTACCCAGAGGGATCCACCAAAACTGATCAACGGACATTGAGACAACTAGCATCCGGATATTTCCTTACTGGGGGAATTCTGTACAAAAGAAGTTGGAATGGCCTGCACCTAAGGTGCGTTGATGAGGAAGAAGCTCAAACCATCATGGATTCCTTACATAACGGGGAGTCTGGCCCACACATGCACGGGATAGCCTTGGCTCAAAAAATCATGAACCTAGGTTATTACTGGTCAACCATGAAGACAGATTGTGTGAGGCATTCGCAGAAGTGCCACGAATGTCAAATTTTTGCTAAATTGCAAAAACAGCCTCCGGTCAATCTGAATCCTATCACTTCACCATGGCCTTTCGCGACCTGGGGCATAGACGTGATCGAAAAAATCCACCCGAAGGCTTCCAACGGTCACCAGTTCATTTTGGTTGCTATAGATTATTTCACTAAGTGGATCGAGGCAGCCTCTTATTCGATTCTGAATGCCAAGAAGGCAGCACAGTTCGTTCATACCAACATCCTTTGCAGGTACGGAACGCCATTCGAGATCACCACGGATAATGGAGCTCACTTCCAGGGTGAATTTGCTAATTTGTTGAAAGAGACGAGAATCCAACATCATAATTCCTCACCCTATCGTCCACAAACAAACGGGGCTGTAGAAGCTGCAAATAAGGCCATAAAAGTTATTTTGCAAAAGACAATTAAGAAGCACAAAGCTTGGCATGAACAGTTGCCGAATGCCTTATGGGGATATAGGACTTCAATTAGAACACCTACTGGGGCAACCCCGTATTCCTTAGTATATGGCATGGAAGCAGTATTGCCTATTGAGCTGGAAGTTCAGTCGGCGAGGGTTATCCGGGAAAGCCAGATCAGTGAAGCAAATTGGGCTGAGAATTATCATTTGCAGCTCTTGAGTATGGATGAAAAGCGATTGCGAGCAATCCACCAAACTCAAGTTTATCAAAGAAGAATGGCGCGACATTTTAACAAGAGGGTCAAAGACCGAAAACTGGAAGAAGGTTGTTTGGTTCTGAAGGAAATTAGACAACCGGTCATAGATCCACGGGGGAAGTTCCGTCCTCATTGGGCTGGACCGTATGTGTTGAAGAAGATCTTGTTAGGCGGAGCCGTTATTTTGACTGATTTGGATGGCTTGGAATTCACTAATCCATGTAATTTAGATCAGTTAAAAAGATATTTTGTGTAAATTGTAATCATTTGCATAATGTAAAACGAACTACATTAGACCTGATTCTCTTCGGAAAAAAGAAATTATATATCGGAGATATGTAGGCAGCCCTCATTGGGTACGGTCTAAACATTAATAAAAAAAAAACAAAACATACCATTTCATAATTCTTTCTTTTGCCGATAATAATAAAAAAAAACCCCCGCTAAGTTGAAAACCCGAAAGGGCGGCTTAGGCAAAAATCGGGGCCCGCTAAGTTGAAAACCCGAAAAGGGCGGCTTAGGCAAAAATGGGTAGCTCGCTAAGTTGAAAACCCGAAAGGGCGACTTAGGCAAAAATCAGAGCTTGAATAAATAAAGTTGGAAAATGCTTGGAAAGCTTAAAAGTCAAATGACATGCCCAATTGAAAGCAACAAAGGCAAACAGTCTAAAATCAAGCAGAAAACTAAAGAAAGTAGAGTCCACGTCCAAAACATACATCCAAAGTCCAAAGCCAAAATACCGAAAAGAGTCAAAAACAAAAAAAAAATCCAAAAAAAAAAACCCATAAGAGTTCAAGTGGCCCGTCGCCTCCGTGGGGCAATGTCCTCTGAGTCATCCCTAGCCGCTAAACTCTCCCCCGCCTCGTCTGTCCGAGGAGCCAACACAATCTCCTCATCAGTCCTAATCCCATCACCAGCGTCAGCCTGAGTCCAACCCTCAAGTGCACTCAGCAATGCGTTCCTCCTTGGCTTTTCCATTGGCCAAACAAAGGCCATGAACCAGGCCCGATACTCAGGAGAAGTCTGAACACCAGCAGGATTAGGTAAAGGCCTAACCATCAGATGGTCTCTAACCCAAGCTCTAAGGACGGCTCGGGTAACTCCCGGAGTGATGGCCGAATCAGATGAAGAGTCATCCACAATCGGGACAGTCTGATCTATTCCCATCTGCCTCATAACGCGCGAAGCACAATACCAAGTACAGTGTGTAAGGCCTAAAAGGTAAACCCGAGCATGGCGAGAGCTAACCTGGATAAAGCAGGTGATGTCATACCAGGGAACAAACCACAATACCTCGTTTGGACCCAATTCAATCAGCCATGAGGTCCATGCGTCAGCAGACGGGTGTGTGATCAAGATCCTCCGCATACGATACTGAGAAGGGTTGTAAGGCAAATGGGTAGGAGCAGCGACCACTTGAAGGTGATCCTTCAACCAAACCTGAGTAATGGATCCTTTCTATTACAAGGGAATGAACCAAAACAATAAGTAAGGAAGAGATGAGAAGAAAAGAAGTACCTGGAGAATAATCGGAGAAACCGTCCAGTCCTCGAAGCCTAGAGCAGCTCTGTCAAGGCTCCGGATAGTCTCTGACAGCACAATGCCGCCAATGCAACTCATGTCCTCCATCTGTCGAATCATAGGGCAAAATCGCAGATCCCCGAAGCCTGGGTCCTTGTTAAACAAGAAACCAGATAATAAGCAAAATACAAAAGCCCGCATCCTAAGCCTCATCCGGTCTGGGTCATCTGAAAGAACCTCTGAAAATTCATCAATCAGGGGCAGCAGAATTGCCTTCTGGTCGTCAACAATCATCGCCCTAGCTTGTGGCCGGCTGAATTGAAATAAACTTTCAAATGACCGAACATACCCGACTTTAACCTCATGCCTGACTAAAGGGGCATTAGGGTCACACCCTATGATAGCACAAAACTCCTCGAAAAGAGGACACATCTCCTCCATCATGGCCCCGAACCGAAAAACGTGGGCCTCAGGGTCCCAGAGTCTGATACAGGCCCATAAAAAGTTCCAGTCGATCACTACCCCCCTAAGGGTAATGATAGGAGAGAGGCCATACCTCTTCAAGTTGATCTTTTCAACTTTGGAGAGACTCCTAGCCCAGCTGTGCATGCTATGATTGAAAGAAGGATTCATTCTTTGGAAAAGATAAACACAGAGAGAAAAGAAGAAGAGAGAAGATAAGGAATGAGTGAAGAGCCGAAACAAAGAACAAGCTTTTATAGGAGAAAATGCACCGAATGAGGGCGGCAGCAACCGCCGAATGATGGCGGCAGCAGCCGCCGAATTGCCACCGAATGACGGCGGCAGCGGTCGCCAAATTGCCACTGAATGATGGCAGCAGCGGCCACCACGCATAAAATAAAAAAAAAAAAAAAAAAAAGAGTGTATTTTGTCCATAAGCCAAAATGATGAAGTCCTCCCATTTTGTTTCAAATACAATAAACATGCATACATATATTTCAATACTAACCAAGTGCAGGTACAAAATAAAACTCAGTACAACGATACAGTACAGAAGCACGATCAAAGTTTAGTACAGTAGTCAGACAAGAAAGAAAGAAAGAGGAACAGAAAAATCCGGCAATCATGGCTTCAGCGACGGGGCCTCTGCCTTCTCTGATCATTGTAAGCCTCACGAGTCCAGGACGAAGACAGTTCCTGTTGCATCCCGAGCATCAATTCCATCATCTGATTGATCAATCCAACAGGAACCTATAAAAAAAAAATGCAAATGAACGTCAAATCTCTTATGAATCGTTTTTGTGAGAGATTTAGCAGTTTTTACTTACCTCAGTAATGTCCTCAGAAGGCAGAGCCAAGCGATCCACATTTTCCAGCGAGACCTCTCGAAAGGCTAAAGGAGCGTCAGGAGTATGGTAGGAAATGCTGTACGGAAGACGTAAATTGGCCAAGTCTGAATGAAGTGACCCTGTAGCCTCTGTCACAGCCCGGGGAGCCCTGGAATGGCCGGCCGAGTGGCTAGGGCCGGCTTGAGATGAACCTTCAGCCCGAGTAGAAGAAGAAGGATCAGTCGTAGGCCTCCTCTTTGGAGTCCTACTCGAAGAACCCGCGGCCCGAGAAGAGCGGGTGGCGGGCGGATGGAAAGGAGCTGATCTCTGAAAATTGTCAAGCCGCGATCCAATAGGCTGCATCAGAAAGAGTCTGCAGAACTCAGCATAATCTCCCTCCAAGATGAACTCTCCATACGGAATACCCTCAGTATGCGCATCGGTGAGAGTCATCTGCCTGCCCGCTCGCATGTCCCCGGGAGGAGGATAAGGGATGGAACGACAGCCTCTTATTTGAAAGTCTACTCTCTCGCCTAAGTAATATCGTCTCAGGACGGGATGCGACAGGATCACCCTCCGCCGAGACAAGTCATCCGACCGCTAGAAATGAGGATCAACCTGGATCCAGCTCTGTAGGTGAATGGCCATCGCCCCCACCTCAACCTAAAAAAAAAAAAAAAAAAAAAAAAAAGATGCAAATATGTTGATAAATCTTTTTTATTCAACGTATTCAAGAATTACTGAACACATACCTGCGCCGGGCTACACGTATCAAAAAAGGTTCTCAGGTCTTTTAGCGAGTGCTTATGCCGACTGGTATGAAGGTTTGTTCGGTACCATCTCCAAGCCAAAGGTACCAGCCCTAATCCGAGATCTGCATGAATCTGCTCCGGGCGAGTGTAAGGAAAATACTCAAACGCCCAAATCTGCAACAAAGAAGAAACGAGAGTCAAAAGAGGGCTAATAATATAGAAAAATATACAGAATGTTCTTCGCATTACCTCCCAGAAGTAATAGGTCCCGCTAAGTTTACAGTGGCTCCGACTCAGACCACACATGTCATCATACATACGGCTCAGAATAGCGCCGGCCCAGTCGTACTCCGTGAGATGGGCTAGGTTTTCTAAACTCTTCAAGATAGAAGGATTAAACCTTTCTTTCCTGTTGGACCAAAAGGTCGAAGCAAATATCAGCAACAAAAGTGAATCGGGCCACCTGAGTAGCCGTCAGCTCTCCCCGCCTATGTCTAGCATAAATGCCGGGAGCTTGGAGATATAGCCAGCGCCTGGAAACACTCAAAGCTGGAATAGCAGAACCTGGCCCGACAATCCGAGGCAGGTCTATACCAATCAATTCCGTCATCCGATCAGGGGAAATCTCTGTCCTCCAGTCATCATATAATTCAATCGTCCGAATACCAAAAGGGATTCCGGTAATCACAGAAAAATCCACAGGGGTCATTGTCATCTCGCCCCAAGAAAAATGAAAAGTGTTGGTAGTGTCCCACCATCTCTCGGCCAAAGCACCCAGCAACTCCTTGTGACTATTTCGGCCAGCATCAAAATGCCTCAAGTAACCCAGACGGGACGGATTGATGATTGCCCCGACCAGGTGGCTCGGATCCAATATCTCGATCGGGATTTCGGACATAGAATTCTCAGCCACATCCAATTTAATGTAAGGATCCTAAAAGGTAAAGTAATATAAGAATTGTCCCTTGGTTCTTTACTAAGGATAATATCTTAGCATGCATACTAATAAAACAGCAAATACAGAAAATAAAAATTCACAATTCGGCCACAGAGGCCCGAGAATCACAATTCGGCCGCAGAGGCCCAAAATTCACAAATTCGGCCTAAGGCCCGAAAATCACACTCTGGCCATAGAGGCCCGACAATTCACAATTCGGCCACAGAGGCCCGAGAATCACAATTCGGCCGCAGAGGCCCAAAATTCACAAATTCGGCCTAAGGCCCAAAAATCACACTCTGGCCATAGAGGCCCGACAATTCACAATTCGGCCACAGAGGCCCGAGAATCACAATTCGGCCGCAGAGGCCCAAAATTCACAAATTCGGCCTAAGGCCCGAAAATCACACTCTGGCCATAGAGGCCCGACAATTCACAATCAGGCCACAGAGGCCCAAAATTCACATTTTCGGCCACACAGGCCCGAAAATTCACAATCTGGCCACAGAGGCCCACAAATCACAAATCAGGCCACAGAGGCCCAAAATTCACATTTCCGGCCACACAGGCCCGAAAATTCACGATCTGGCCACAGAGGCCCACAAATCACAAATCAGGCCACAAAGGCCCAAAATTCACATTTTCGGCCACACAGGCCCGAAAATTCACGATCTGGCCACAGAGGCCCACAAATCACAAATCAGGCCACAGAGGCCCAAAATTCACATTTTCGGCCACGCAGGCCCGAAAATTCACAATCTGGCCACAGAGGCCCACAAATCACAAATCAGGCCACAGAGGCCCAAAATTCACACTTTCGGCCACACAGGCCCGAAAAATCACAATCAGGCCACAGAGGCCCAAAATTCACATTTTCGGCCACACAGGCCCGAAAATTCACAATTCGGCCTAAGGCCCAAAAATTCCCAACTTTAGCCTGAAAAAGATGATAATAATGCCATAAAGGTAGGCTTACCTGGGCAAAGATGCCAGTTACGGAGGCGTGAGTGTTAGCGTCCGCCGTAAGGTTGACCTCGTCAAGCGAGATCCCTAGAGACCCCAGTACTCCTCACCGCTCAGATCAGAGGAAGCCATGAAAAAAAAAAAAGAAAAGAAAAGAATTTTGAAGCTTTAGAAGTTGAGAGAATTTGAGAGAGTTCCTTAGGTTAGAAAGTTTAGAATGAATGAAAATGAGTTTTTTCAAGCTATTTATAAGCAAATAGTCAAGAGGCGGGTCTTCTGGACGCGTCCAGTTTTCGCATACAAAATTTGCGTTTCAGACAACCACCGACTCCCATAAATCGTTTTTATGGTCGACGGTGGGGGGCAACTGTGAATACCCAAATTTTGAGGCTCAGAAAGCCTGTTTTTTCGGACTGCAAACAGTCCGGCCGGACCGGAGGCTATTTCGGAAGTTCACCGAAAATATGTCAATATGGCACTTAAAACGTCCGGAATATCGCGAGGATCGCGGAACAGGTCCCGGAATATTTTTCGGAGGTCCGGAACTCCCAAAAAGGCCCTCGGAGCGAGGCACGGTGTCCACACCGGCCACGGCGGTGCCGGCCGCCGGGCACGGCGGCGCCTGCCGCCGCCACGGCGGAGGCGGCCGCCGGGCACGACGGCAGCAGCCGCCGGAACGGCGGCAGGAGCCGCCCCACTTCCTGGGCAAGGCCTTCCGCCTAGCGCGGGCGAGGCCTGTCGCCCAGCGCGCGCGGGGCCTGTCGCCCCGCGCGGGCGGGGCCTGCCGCGTGCGCGGGCGAGGCCTGCCGCCAGCGCGCGCGGGCGAGGCCTGTCGCCCCGCGCGGGCGAGGCGTGCCGCCCAGCACTCGCGGGGCCTGTCGCCCCGCGCAGGCGGCGCCTGGCCCCCCCACGCCCCTGGGCGGCACCTGCCGCCTAGCTTGGGCGACACCTGCCGCCCAGACCAGGCGGGGCTGCCGCCCCACCGACTGGGCGGCAGCTGCCGCCCTCCCAGGCGGCACCCCCCGCCCAGCGTGGGCGGGGCCTGCCGCCCAGCCCCCCTGGGCGGCAGCTGCCGCCCTCCCGGCGGCACCTGCCGCCCGGGACCCGAAAATGGCCTATAAATAGGCCATTTTCTGGTGCGCCTTGTCTGTTTTGACGGACGAATCCTTCTCCCTCTCACGCTCCTTGCGTTTTCTTTACCGCTTTTTGCATTTTAATGTTTATTGCATTTTTATTGTGATATTTGACCACTAAAATTAAATAAAATTAAAAATTAATTAATATACCTAAACGAGGAGCTTAACCTGGAGTTAAGAAGTGGTCGACGATTAAATCAGGTACGTAAACGAAACTCTGCCTATTTAATTTTAGCACTTCATGCATACTTCTCTTCTACTCTTAATAATTCTATATTTGCATAAACGCATTCACATCATCATTTAGACAAATAAACCGTCTTAAATTAATTTGATTAAGCTTAAATGCCCGGTTAATCGATAATCGTGGTATTAAAGTTTAAATCCGACAATATTGGCTAAAAGAGCCTAGTTAATTAATAACTACGGTTCAACTGCCTCATTTCGAACAAATCTGGCTTAAGTCCAATTAATCAATAATTGTGGCTAAAAGCCTAAATCAACATTTTTTTGGCAAAATGCCTACAAATCAACCTTTTTCGGCTAAAAGTCATAAAACCGAACCATTTTGGCAAAATGCCTACAAATCAACCTTTTTCGGCTAAAAGTCGTAAAACCGAACCATTTTGGCGAAACGCCTTAAAATCAATCTTTTTCGACTAAAAGTCGTAGAATTGATCCATTTTGGCCAAAGGCCTTAAAATCAACCATTTTGGCGACAATCGCCTAAATCGCACATTTTTGGCAAACTAATTGCCTAAAACAACACATTTTGGCCAAAGGCCTTAAAATCAACCATTTAGGCGACAATCGCCTAAATCGCACATTTTGGCAACAATTGCCTAAATCAAATCATTTTGGCTAAAAGCCATTAAAATCAACATTTTTGGCAACATGCCTAAAAATCAATCAATTTTTGGCAAAACGCCTAAAATCATGCACAAAGCATACGCACAAAATGCACAAAGCATACACAAAATCATGCATGAAGCATACACACAAAAATGCACAAAGCATACACAAAATCATGCACAAAGCATACACACAAAATGCACAAAGCATACACAAAATCATGCACTAAGCATACACACACCCATGCATTAAGCATATCATTCAAAGCCCTCTAAAAGAGGCCTATTGAACTACGTTGACTTTGATCTTCCATTCAAACGGAAGTACGTAGGCACGTTCGGGATTTCACCCCGGGTGGCAAGTCAAAATCACTCAAACATTTCATTAATCCATCATTTACCTTGCAAAGCATTCATTCATCGGTTAGTTTATCGACATGACATAGTCTCGGGATCCATCTCGGGTTCGTAGATTGTGCCTTAATCATTGGGATAATTAATCTAGTAACTAGGTTAATTAAAAATGGAGTCACTTAGGGTTTTTTCCTAGTTTACCCTAAAATAATTAAACAAGGTGGCGACTCACACACATCACGTGTATTTCTTCTCATTCATCATATGCATCACATGCCTATGACATTTGGGGAAGGGGTTCACATATATACATGCTCTGATTATTAGAACTTAGAATTTCTTGCCTATTTTTTTGTGTTAGTTCTAAAATCATTTTCTAAAAAGGCCTCCCTAGTTCTAATTTTCATAAAACAGTTTTATTACATCTATTTAGGGGGAGCAAACTACATGTTCTAAATTGTTTCATATTAAAAATCTTTTGGCATATTTAGAACTTATATGCATAAAATTCAGGGGGAGCACATGTTTTTGTGTTTGCTAAATTTATTGGTTTTGTCATCATCAAAAAGGGGGAGATTGTTGGCTCAAGGGTCAAATCTCAGATTTTGATGATTAATACAAAATAAATAAATTCAAATTATGCTATTTGTGCTAATTTTATTTTATGCAGAATTTCTTTGGAAAGAATATCATACAAGGCAAATCCTACTTTGAGTGAGAAGATTTCGAAGACCTAGTAGCTAGGTATTTAGGGAAACTTTGTAGGATAGAAAGAAAGTCCATATATGAGCACAAAAATCTTTTTATCTCTCAAAAAAATATATATATATTTTTCAGAAAATTAGTTTTCTTCAAAATAATTTATTTTCGAAAATATTCCTTCAAAATCAAAAAGATTTATTTTTCCTAAAAACTAAAGAGATTTTCTTCTCTAATGTTTTTGGTAATAAAATCATCCACTTTTTCGGAAATATATTTTGAAAGATCTAAAGTGTTTTAAGGTTATTCTCTTACCTTAAAATGAAGGAAAATCTCTTTCGATTTTGGTAAGTGCATCTTTCCGCAAATTCTCCTCAAAATAAATGCTGTCGAAATATCTTCTATTTAAAGGAAATCAAAACTGTATTTCATTCTCTTACCAAAAAGGGATAAAACAATTTTTGGTAACAAAGATTTTTAACATCTTCAAAAATTAGGAAAGAAGATATTCTGATCTCTTTCCAAAAAGCGACAGCTTCTTTGTTTCCTATATAAAGGAACATTCATGCCTTAAACATTTGGTGAAGTAAGAGTATTTGTTTTAAGAGCACTCTCTCATTGAACAAATCCTTTTCTCTCAAAACTTACTCTACCCCCATTTTCTTTTCATCTCTACACTTAACGTTTTCAATATTTAAAGTGAAAAGAATTTTTACAATTTCTTTTTGAAAAATAATTCTGTGTTCTAATCGATTTTCTAATCTGATAAAATTGTTTTTCTTGTGCTTATATAGGCATTTCCTTCTGTCTATTTAGAATCTGTATTCTATAGTAGACAGGCTCTTTATTTGTTAAACTTTTGAGTGTAATAGCTTAGGTTAGAAGCTATTGAGATAGAGGTTATCAAGCGACCTTCTCCATGTGTGGGATAGTAATATCTTGAATCGAGTTTTCTGTACTCTACCAAAAACAGAAAGGGTTGAGGTTAACTAGATCTTTTGGAAAATCTAGTGGGACAAAAGGGTAGATCTAGGTTTTTGATCTATTGCCTTGTACTGTTGGTTTGTCTCTTACCCTTTAAAAGAGATAACTTAGTGGAGGATCTCAAGATGCGTCTTGGGGAGTGGATGTAGGCGAGTTAGTGCCGAACCACTATAACTCTCGGTGTTGATCGCTTTATTTCTGAAGTTTGGTTGTTACTGTCTCTTTTACACTCTTGTTTAATTTCTTAAAAACGCTGAAATTGTTAATAATTTAGATGTTCTAAAATGACAATAAGTTTCATCTATTCTAAACGTTAGAACTCTAGTATTCTAATATAGTGAATATACAATGTTCTAACTGTTGTTCTATTTCCAGTATAATTCATTGTTTAGGTTTCTATTTTGTTTTCTAAACTTTATGAGGATGTTCTAATCCTGATAACTCTCCATCATAAAGTTACTTTAACATTTGATTAAGACTCTGTGAAGAAGTTCTAATAACTATCTTTCACATAGTGTTATATGGTTTTGCAAACTTTATGAGGAAGTTCTAAGTTCAATAACTTTCCTTCATAAAGAAGCTCTGATATTGTACAAGTCGTGTGAAGCTGTTCTAATCAATAGCTGCACTTTGCACAGACTTTCTATATCTGAAATTAGAACATTGTGAGGAGATTCTAATCCATATTCTACTCTCACAAAGTTCTGTGTGTTTTTCCGCTGTACTTAGAATTCTAATTCTTGTTTAGAATTTCTAAAATTTATTTCAGTTTTTAGAAAACCCAATTCACCCCCCCTCTTGGGTTGTGCCATACACATTCGGGACACACAAAACCGAGCATTACCAGACTCTATAATTCTCGTACCATGGTTAGGAGAAATAAAATCTGTACCCTTTTGACTTTTCTGGATATCCTATGAAAAATCCACTAACCGTTCTAGCATCAAGCTTCTTTTCATGTGGATTATATATCCTGACTTCTGCTGGGCAACCCCAAACATGAAGATGTCTTAAACTAGGTTTCCTTCCCATCCACAGTTCATAAGGGGTCTTAGGAACTGCCTTACTAGGAACCCTATTAAGTAAATATGCAGCAGTCTTTAATGCATGCATCCATAATGATAAAGGTACAGTACAATTATTTAGCATACTCCTAACCATTTCCATAAGAGTACGATTCCGCCTTTCAGCTACACCATTCTGTTGAGGTGTATCCGGCATTGTGTATTGCGCACAAATGCCACGACTTTCAAGGAACTTTGCAAATGGACCTGCACATTGTCCATTTTCATTAAATTTACCATAATATTCACCACCTCTATTAGATCTTACCACTTTAACTTTTCTATTTAACTGCCTCTCTACCTCATTAATGAATATCTCAAGGATATCCACTGATTGAGACTTTTCATGCAGCAAATATACATAACCGTAGCATGAGAAATCATCATTAAAGGTAATAAAATATTTTTCACCACTACAAGAGGGAACATCAAAAGGACCACATATATCAGTGTGTATAAGTTCAAGTAGTTCACTACTTCTTGTGGCTGGATTCTTTAATGTGTGCTTAGTTTGCTTACCTTTAATGCAATCTATACATACGTCCCAGTCAGTGAAGTCCAATTGAGGTAAGATTTAACCTTTCACTAACCTCAAAATTCTTTCTTTAGATATGTGACCTAACCTTTGATGCCACAAGAAAGCAGAACATTCATTATGTGCACTACGTTTATTACCTACATTGTGTTGAACATTAAAAAGGGATTCAATAAATTCAACATCAAGATTAAAACGATACAAACCATCAATCAAAGTACCAGAACCATAATAGTACTTATGTTTGTATAACGAAAAAACACCATTACAAATCTTAAAACTGAAACCAACATTATCCACCTCCCTACAGAAACTAAATTTCTAGCACATTCAGGAATATAGAGACACTTTTCAAGATCCAGATAACAACCAGTGTCCAGGATCAATCTATAAGTTCCAATTCCTTCTATTTGTGCCTTCATTCTGTTTCCCATGTATAGGAACTTTTCAGTTTCGTTTATGGGTTGGATCGAAAGGAATCCCTGTATAACATGAGACACATGAGTAGTTGCACCAGAATCTAACCACCGGGTATTAGTAGGCACTTCAATAAGATTTGATTCAAAACATACTAAAACATAAAGTATACCTTTCTTTTCAAACCAAATCTTCCTTTTAGGACGGTCCTTCTTGAAGTGACCATTCTTTCTGCTGAAGTAGCTCTTCAACTCCTTACGGATTTGGCCCTCATTAACTTTCATTGGGGTACTGTCCCTTTTCTTGCCTTTCTTCCCTGATGTGTTGTTGTTGCTACTAGCTCCATTATGAGATGTGAGATTGATAGAGTGTTCCTTCAATTTCTTTAATCTCCTTTCCTCTTGTATCAACATGGCTTTGATTTCTTGAATGTTCCATTTTTCCTTGAGGGTGTTGTAATTCACCTAGAACTAACCAAACTCAAGAGGAAGTGAGTTAATAATAAATTGAACTAAAAAGGATTCACTCACATCCATTCCCATTGATTTCAGTTTGGCTGCCAAATTCTGCATGCCAGTCACATGATCATGAATGGATTGTGACCAATCAAACTTCTTGGTCGTTAGCTCACTCATCAAGGATCCTACGATGGACTTGTCAGCTATGTCTGATTGGGAGTATTCCTTAATTTTCAGCATGTACTCTCTAGCATTGTTTGTTTTGGGCATTGACGGCTTAACATTTTTAGCCATTGTCATCCTCATTAAGTTCAAGCTCAGCCTGTTAGACCACTACCAAGCCTCATAATGGGACTTGTCAGCTTCAGTGCTGGTCTCTATAGTGGCTACTGGCTTTTCAAAGACTAATGCCAAATCCAAGTCTAGAACTCCTAACTGATAATGGATTTGTTTGGACCAATCAGCATAGTTCAATCCATTGAACTTAATCAACCCAATTCCCATAGCAAACATGTTAAAAGAAGCTGCAACATTGTACATATACTCATACGTTAATACTTTGAGTAAACATAAAATGGATTCAAACAAATAACAACCTTAATTATGCATTAGATTCACCTTTGGGTAATATTTAAATGCATAGCTTTAATCAATAATGATGCTAAGAAGAATATTTCTTTAACAGACTTTCATTGATGTGGAGCAACTTGCGAACCTTTATGCAAGTCAGACAGAAGCATGCCCGTGCTTCACTATAGCACGCCCCGTGCTTCTCTCTGGAATCCAGGGCACGCCCGTGCTCATTGCAGCACGCCCCGTGCTTCTCTCTGGAAGTCAGTTACGTTTTTTTTTTATTCCTTTCAACTTTTCAATGAGGCTCCATACAATATGCATGTTATCTTTGGATATACATTCATATTAATTAGTACAATGATAAGTCTCTTTAATGCCATTGATTATAATTAATGGTCTACCTTTGGGTAACCTAACAAGTTATAATCAATGATCTCAATTGTTCAATTTTAACTTTCATGTCATTTAACGGCATCACACAAACATGAACAATTGAAAGCTGCATAATCAATGTCTAAACTAATCCAAACAAGGCCACTTTGGTGACTAACAAGTTTTCCATTCTTTAAACATTGATTTATGCAAAACTTTTATGAGATTGAATTAAGATCTCAAAACTTTAACGACATAACACAATAAGATGTCATAACCTTTCTTTATAAATAACAGCAGAATAATTTATAAAGCATAAAGTAAACAAACAGTTTCCAATCCCAAATAATTTTGGCTTCGTTTATACCAGATTAATCAACTTCACAATACGAAATCAATTTCCATTAATTAAGCCAAATAAAAGACTATCAAACAAATCTAGAACAGAACCAGGCTCTGATACCACATGTTGAATAAACTTTAATATAGCCTAGATCTTATTGTTCTTAGAATTTGTTTAATAAGTATACACAATAAGTGGAAGCGTACCTTGATCCATAGCTATTGATTACCTCATTGCGGCAATTCTAATTCTCACCTTAACAGTAGATTTGCGTTTCTTCACTCTGGCCTTTTGTCCGTAAGTGCTCTCTTGATGGTCAGAGAATTATCAACAGCACGGAATTTTTCTTTTCACGCTCTCTCAAACAACCTATCATCGTATGTGTTTGAGGTAGCCGTCACACTCCTTTTTTTTTTACCTATGCTGTTGATTTTCTTAATCTTTTATAAGGCAAAGAAAGGGTATTAAAACCCTAACTGGTCCTTATCCATTAAGCCCAATAACCATCATCTTGGGCCACCTTAATTAGAACCAGTCCTTTAATCACATGGGCCATATATAGATTATTAAATAATCTAACAACCATTGGTCATTGCTTTAATAGCTTCATTCTTGTTAGATAACGATCCGATTGTAATTTAACTATAATCTAGAAATTGCATCTCCATGGCACGATGGAAAAAATTTAGGAAGCTTTAGTTATATGTTTTAGTTGTGAGTTGGATCACCTAGTAGAAGTATTTATTAAATTTTAATTTAATTGAGGCATTGGTTCTTTGTGGCTAGTTTAGAATTTTAGTAAATGCTTAAAGATGTTGTTTATACCTTAAGTAAGGATGATGAAATAAAGGTTTGATAAGCAGTTCTATAATATTTAAAAGCTAACTAACTTAATGGTATAACTTTGGTTTATATATGTATGTAGAAAAGATTTTATTCATTTGTCAATTAGCTAAAGAAGCTAATTATATTTATGTAAAGCAAAGAATGATTGATAATGTTATTGGAATATGTTTGAAGGTTATTGTAGGTTGTGAATTAATGGTTGACTGTTGACATTGTTGTTTTGGAAGGAGGATGGGAATTTAATTTATTTGATCACCTGATGCATAGGCTGTGCGTGTGATGATTTGTAGATATTTAATAATTATTGTTATTTAAGTAGGTAAATAGTCCTATTTTAGGGTAGGTGATTCTGCAATTTTGATAGAATCTGGGCTAGTTATATTTAATGATCAAGTTATTAGGTTTATTTAAAATAATTCTTTAACTTGATATATTTAAAATAAAATTCTTTATTTAATTCAATTCTTTTCTCTCCTTCGAATTCTATTTCGTTTAAATCCCTCTAGCTTGTTCACTACTTCAATAAGTTAGAATCCAAAATTTAAGTCTTTTCCCATCTAACATTGTAAGTAATAAAAAATAGTATTTATACCATATGCATCATACATAAAACAGTACTATACAATACTTCATCTTTATTTATTTATTTATTTATTTTTCAAGTATCAATTATTATATTATTAGTATTTAATACTCTTATATTTATTTTTATTTGTATATGAATATCTATTTGTCCTCTTGCATGATAATGTTTAATTATTTAATATGCTTGTATTTAATTGCATTGTTTGATTATTTGCGTTGTGATACTGATTTACCTTATTTGCCTGGAATTAGGATGAAATGGGTCACCATGGGGTTTGTGAGGGCAGTCTTAGATACCATCAGCCATGTATGGGGAGATCGGTGCCTCCGTGTGCATCTGATGATATGAATTATATGAAAAACCACAGGGTGGCCTCCTGTTAGTAATGGGAAAAAAAAAAAGAGAGGATGAAAAAAAAAATGAGAGGCCTGGTCAAGTGAGGATTAGACCAGTCGACCATGTATTAGGATTGGCTCCTGTTGCACACATCATGGGAGGATGGGCCACATGTGAGGATGGCTCATCGGGGGTTTCGGTGACGAAACTGACCAATTTCCACTGGTATGATTTCCTGATGGTGTAATTATTTGTGGATGCTGATATTGTGCCATATGCTTGACCGGCTGTGTGTTCATTTTAGTACTTTAGGAAGCATTTCATGTGAATGCTTGTGTTATGCAATAATTACTATTCATTATTAAACTCGTATTTCTTTTGTTTAACTTTTCCAAAAAGTATATTCTTCTTTGTCCCAGCTAAAGCTCTTTTTCCTTCACCGTAGAGCTAGAAAAGAAATTTCCTAATTCTATTATTTTATTGTGTAGCGATATATACCAGAACTTATTTATATCTATCTGTTAGTAAACTTTGCAGTTGTAGGATTATAACCGATAACTTATGTGGATATTTTAATTATTTATTTAGGTGTATGCATGAAATAGTTAGCATATATTATAAATGTTGTGTTTCATATTTGGGTCTGAGCTATGAAATGTTTGAGATGCTGAATTTGGGCCACAGTATAAAATAGTTATGAGACTTGTTATGTATGATAATATGGGCTGACTGTTTTTTTTTAAATACTTAATAATGTGGTTGAACTTAATGATTCAGGCTTACTACAGACCTTAGCAGCCTTATGCTTACCTGGGCTCTAGTGCTAGTCCGGCCTGTGGTTTTGGGTCGTGACATGTACCCAGGACCGAAGTTCTACCAATATTTACAACAAAATCAAACTGCCACTTCCCAATGGAATCACAGATAAGTCCACCCCTAAAACCAACTCAATCAATGGCAGGAAGAGGTCCGTCAGTGTTAAGCTTATAGCTCCTAGGCCTTGGTGGCTACCAAGTAATCCACTGCTCCCTCACTAGATTAGGT
This sequence comes from Jatropha curcas, assembly GCF_041381405.1. NCBI lineage: Eukaryota > Viridiplantae > Streptophyta > Magnoliopsida > Malpighiales > Euphorbiaceae > Jatropha > Jatropha curcas. Next base: position 10,719,591 of record NC_143158.1, on the reverse strand, counting down.
CAAATAGTATGAGTGTTAACTCTATTATAAGCTTCCATATACTGTTTTGTGTAAGAGTATGTCTGCTGACCTAAGTCCTGCCAAAATAAGCCTTGCTTGTTAAAAACATAGTCATTTCGATGCTTCCAAATAAACCAGCACATCGTTCCATAAAACGATTTCGGACATCCTTGAACTGAATGTATGTTAATGATAAATTGAAGGCAATCCAGTCAGCCACAGATAAAGTAGGGTTAAAGAAAGAAGCTTGTAGATTACTTGGAACTGAAATGCGCCAAATACCAATAATAACATGACAGTCCCTAATTGCGTGCATATTTGTTTTAGCAGTAGCTTTGCATAAAGGACAACAGACCTGCTGGTCAAGATGTCTTCGCCACCTCTTAACATTCGTCAACAATCGACTTGTTCATCTTGATTATGTTTGTAAGCTTCATTATTCTCTTTATGGTCTTAAACAAGCACCTCATGCATGGTTCCATCGGCTGTCCCAATTTTTGGAGCAACTTGGTCTTCGGTCATCTGAAATAGATACTTTTCTTTTCATTTTGTGCAAGGGTAATATCAAGATTTATATTATTATTTATGTCGATGACATTGTTGTTACTTGTCCTGATTCCACCCAGTTATATTGGTTCTTGTGGTGTATTAAATCGGTGTTTTTGGTTCGTAATTTGGGTCCATTGAATTACTTTCTTGGTATTGAAGTTCATCACATGGCTGATGGTCTTTTGCTAACCCAAAACAAGTATATCACTGAGTTGCTAGAAGATAATCACATGGCATATTCCAAATCATGTTCTACTCCTATGGCTATTTCTGTGGGTCCCGTATATGTATGGCACAACCCAAGAGGGGGGTGAATTGGGTTTTCTAAACTCAGATACAAATTTTAGAAATTCTAAACAAAATATAGAATTCTAAGTGCAGCGGAAAACACACAGAACTTTGTGAGAATAGAATATGGTTTAGAATCACCTCACAATGTTCTAATTATAAAAGATAGAAAGTCTGTGCAAAGTGCAGCTATTGATTAGAACAGCTTCACACTGACTTATTCAATATCAGAGCTTCTTTATGAAGGAAAGCTATTGAAATTAGAACTTCCTCATAAAGTTTTAGAAAAACATATAAAGCTATGTGAAAGACAGTTATTGAATTTAGAACTTCTTCACAGAGCCTTAATCAAGTATTAGAACAACTTTATGATGGAAAGCTATCGTGATTAGAACTTCCTCATAAAGTTTAGAAAATTAATTAGAAACCCAAGCTATGAAATAAACTGTGAATAGAACAACAGTTAGAACATGGTATATTCACTTATTAGAATTCCAGAGTTCTAATGTTCAGAAAAGATAAAGCTTATTACCGTTTTAGAACATCTGAATCATTAACAATTTTAGCGTTTCTAAAAATTAAACAGAGGTGTAATAAAAGAAATATCAAGCAAACTTCAGAAATTAAAAGATGAACACAGTGATTTATAGTGGTTCGGCACTAACTCGCCTACATCCACTCCCCAAGACGCATCTTGAGATCCTCAATTATGTTATCTCTTTTAAAGGGTAAGAGACAAACCAACAGTACAAGGCAATAGATCAACACCTAGATCTACCCTTTTGTCCCACTAGATTTTCCAAAGGTTCTAGTTAACCTCAACCCTTTCTGTTTTTGGTAGAGTACAGAAACTCAATTCAAGACATTAAAATCCCACACATGGAGAAGGTCGCTTGATAACCTCTATCACAATAGCTTCTAACCTAAGCTATTACACACAAAAGTTTAATCAAATAAGAGCCTGTCTACTATAGATTACACAATCTAAATAGACAGAAAGAAACGCACATATAAGCACAGGAAAAACAATTTATCAGATTAGAAGATCGATTAGAACACAGAACTGTCTTTCAAAAGTAATTGTAAAAATTCTTTTCACTTTAAATATTGAAAACGTTAAGTGTAGAGATGAAAAGAAAAATGGGGGTAGAGAGTAAGTTTTGAGAGATAAAGATTTGATCAATGTGAAAGTGCTCTTAAAACGAAAACTCTTACTTCACCAATGATCAAGACGTGAAAGCTCCTTTATATAGAGTGCTAAGAAGCTGACGCCTTTGGAAAGAGAACATATTTTTTTGAAATCAGAATATCTTCTTTCCTTATTTAGAAGATATGAAAATCTTTGTTACCAAAAATTTATTTTATCCTTTTTGATAAGAGAATAAAACACGAGTTTGCTTTCCTTTAAACAAGAGATTTTCGGCAGCATTATTTGGAAAATATTTTTACGGAAGGATGCTCTTACTAAAAACGAAAAAGATTCTCCTTCGTTTAAGGTAAGAAAATAAACTTAAATACTTTAGATCTTTCAAAAGATATTTTCAAAAAGTGCATGATTTTATTACCAAAAACATTAGAGAAGAAATCTCTTTAGTTTTAGGAAATTAAATCACTTCGATTTAAGGAATATTTCGAAAATAAATTATTTTGAAGATATCTAATTTTCCGAAAAATATTTTTGAGAGAAAAAAAAGATTTTTGTGCTCATATATGGATTTTCTCTCTATCCTACAAAATATCCTAAATACCTAGCTACTAGGATCTTCGAAATCTTCACAGTCAATGTAGGACCTGCCTTGTACGATTTCTTTTCATAGAAATTCTGCATAAAATAAAATTAGCACAAATAACATAATTTAAATTTATTTGTTTTGTATTAATCATCAAAATTCGAGATTAGAAATTGACCTTTGAGCCAACAATTTCTCCAAATTTGAGTAAACAGATGGGACAACCTCTTGTTAATGTTGAACAGTATCGACGAGTCATAGGAGTTTTACAATATATGACACTTACTCAACCAGATATTGCATTTAGTGTTAATAAGTTGGCTTAATTCATGCATTGTGCCGTCGATATCCACTGCAGACTGCTATATGCCTATTGTGTTATTTGCATGGTACTACTGATCAAGGTTTGTTTATTTATAAAGCTTCCTCTTTGCAACTTCAGTGTTTTTCTGACAATGATTAGGTCGGCTGTTCAGATGACCATCGATCGACTAGGGGCTATTTTGTTTATTTAGGAAAAAATTTGATATCCTGGTCTTCCCAAAAAAACCCACTGTGGCTCGATCTTCAATAAGGAGTTAATACAAATCACTAGCCAATGACACGGCTGAGTTGATGTGGATTTGATCATTACTTTGTGAACTTGGTTTTCCTTTAGCTACAGCTATTGTTTCATGGTGTAATAATATTAGTGATACTCATTTAAGCGTTAATCCAATCTTTCATGCTTGTACTAAGCATGTTGAATTGGACTACCATTTTGTATGTGAGCAACTTAAATTGGGTTCAGTTATTATTCGGTCATATCTATTGTTGACCAGGTCACAGACATTCTTACAAAACCACTAGGTCGTCTATTTTCTCAACATTCCGGTAAGTTTCGCCTTCGTTCACCTTCGGCATCAGGTTGAGGAGGAGTGTTAATACATAAATCTTGTGGCTTAGTTGTTCAAGTATATTTAAACTTGTATATTTATCTTTCTGTTTATATGTTGTTATGTATAATAGCTTTTATCTTCTTAGATTTGTAATTCAAAAACTATAGTTATCTTCTCATAGGTCTTGTATTATAAAAAGTCACAACAGCTACGTAGAAAAATACAAGTGATTAATTCTTCAAATATCTTTTCATTATTTTTACATTCTCGCATGCTAACACGTTGCCTTCCTCTAATGATTCATTATCTCGATTAAATATAATATTTTCTGTATAACTTTACAGACCTAAATAGGTAACATTCAACTTTTGTAGCCGTCCAGATTGAGTTTCAATAACAATATCTCTATTACCTCCAGATAGTTCAAAGTCTCCCATTACTAAAGCAACTACTTATGAAACCATTGGGAAATTATACCTTCTTCCATTAGTGCTCTTTTTCCCTATCAATTTGAGTTCAACATTGGAGTTTCTATCTTCTTGAAATCTATCTCCCACCATTCTAAAATTTTTAGCTAAGATATTGTAGTCATCAAGCATTTGTTTCAAATCAACAACAATCTCAGCATGGATTTTGCTTATGTTTTCACCACAATTGTAGAAAACATATCATATTAAGTTAGAATATATTGCAATTCATAAAGTAATTGAAATGCAATATATTAATGTAAAATAATTATTTTCATATTTATGTTAGCACATATCATATTCATGTTATTATACAAAAATGCAGCAATGCTAACCTCACAACATGAATTCTATTTTATATTTCATTCTCTGTATCATAAATGTATAATTGCACAAACTTTGGGGAGGATCCAACAAGTGGCAACAAGCTTCCAATCTTATGAAAATTTTGGCCAAATAATTTGAACATTCTTAGGTCATGTGTTCCATTAATAGATATGTCAACCTTTCCCCCCACTAAAGTATGTGAACATTGTTGGCTCAAGGGTCAAATCTCGGATTTTGATGATTAATACAAAACAAATAAATTTAAATTATGTTATTTGTGCTAATTTTATTTTATGCAGAATTGCTTTGGAAAGAAATCGTACAAGACAAGTCCTACATTGAGTGTGAAGATAATCCGAAGATCCTAGTAGCTAGGTATTTAGGATATTTTGTAGGATAGAGAGAAAATCCATATATGAGCACAAAAATCTATTTCTCTCTCAAAAATATTTTTCAGAAAATTAGTTTTCTTCAAATAATTTATTTTCGAAAATATTCCTTTAAATCGAAAAGATTTATTTTCCTAAAACTAAAGAGATTTCTTCTCTAAATGTTTTTGTTAATACAATCATACTCTCTTTTCGGAAATTTATTTTGAAAGATCTAAAATTCTTAAATTTATTTTCTTACCTTAAAAACGAAGGAGAATATTTTTCGTTTTTAGTAAGAACATTCTTCTGCAAAAATATTTTCCAAATATTGCTACCGAAAATCTCTTGTTTAAAGGAAAGCAAAATCGTGTTTTATTCTCTTACCAAAAAGGATAAAATAAACTTTTGGTAACAAAGATTTTCATATCTTCTAAATAAGGAAAGAAGATATTCTGGTTTCAATCTCTTTCCAAAAGGCGACAGCTTCTTTGCTTCCTATATAAAGGAACGTTCACGCCTTAAACATTTGGTGAAGTAAGAGTTTTTGTTTTAAGAGCACTCTCTCATTGAACGAATCCTTATCTCTCAAAACTTACTCTCTACCCCCATTTTCTTTTCATCTCTATACTTAACGTTTTCAATATTTAAAGTGAAAAGAATTTTTACAATTACTTTTGAAAAACAATTCTGTGTTCTAATCGATCTTCTAATCTGATAAAATTGTTTTTCCTGTGCTTATATGGGCGTTTCTTTCTGTCTATTTAGATTGTGTAATCTATAGTAGACAGGCTCTTTATTTATTAAACTTTTGAGTGTAATAGCTTAGGTTAGAAGCTATTGAGATAGAGGTTATCAAGCGACCTTCTCCATGTGTGGGATAGTAATGTCTTGAATCGAGTTTTTCTGTACTCTACCAAAAACAGAAAGGGTTGAGGTTAACGAGAACCTTTGGAAAATCTAGTGGGACAAAAGGGTAGATCTAGGTTTTTGATCTATTGCCTTGTACTGTTGGTTTGTCTCTTACCCTTTAAAAGAGATAACTTAGTTGAGGATCTCAAGATGCGTCTTGGGAAGTGGATGTAGGCGAGTTAGTGCCGAACCACTATAATTCTCTGTGTTGATCTCTTTATTTCTGAAGTTTGCTTGATACTGTCTCTATATCACTTTTGTTTAATCTTTAGAAACGCTAAAATTGTTAATGATTCAAATGTTCTAAAACGGTAATAAGTCTTATCTATTCTGAACATTAGAACTCCGGTATTCTAATAAAGTGAATATACAATGTTCTAATTGTTGCTCTATTCCCAGTATTATTCACTGATTGGGTTTCTGATTTATTTTCTAAACTTTATGAGGATGTTCTAATCCTGATAACTTTCCATCATAAAGTTATTTCTGATAATTGATTAAAGCTCTATGAAGAAGTTATGAATTTAATAACTGTCTTTCACATAGCTTTATATATGGTTTTTCAAACTTTATGAGGAAGTTTTAATATCGATAACTTTCCTTCATAAAGAAGCTCTGATAGTGTATAAGTCAGTGTAAAGCTGTTCTAATCAATAGCTGCACTTTGCACAGACTTTCTATCTTTTGCAATTAGAACATTGTGAGGATATCCTAATCCATATTCTATTCTCACAAAAGCTCTGTGTGTTTTCCGCTGCACTTAGAATTCTAATTCTTGTTTAGAATTTCTAAAATTTATTTCAGTTTTTAGAAAACCCAATTCACCTCCCCTCTTGGGTTGTGCCATATATATTCGGGACCCACAATCTGGTATCAGAGCCTTGGCTTTTGACTTACCGAAGCTTAACCGCTTAAGAGATAAGATCCCATGGCAACCCCACTTCATCTTTCTTCTTTAGAAGGACAATCTGTTTCTAGACCTCCTTTGTTCAATGGCTCTAATTACTCTTACTGGAAAACTAGAATGGAGAATTTCATGAAATCAGTTGATATAAACTGCTGGAGAAATGTTATCACTGGTCCTCGTATTCCCATGAAAACTGTAGGAGATGAGCTAGTTAGAAAGACAGAAGAAGAATATACCGATGCTGACTGGAATGACATTGCTGTAAATGGAAAAGCCATTAATATTCTTCATTGTGCTTTAGATGCAACTGAATACAACAAAGTGTCTGGATGTAAATCTGCGACAGAGGTATGGGAAAAACTTAAAGTCACCTATGAGGGTACAGACAAGGTAAAAGAATCCAGAATAAATATCCTTTGGAGAGAATATGAGATGTTTAGTATGAAAGAAGGGGAAACTATTGCAGAATTAAATTCTAGATTTACCAATATAGTTAATCCTTTGAGAACTCTCGGAAAGGAAATTTCAAAAGATGAGCTTGTTAAGAAAATCCTTAGAATTCTACCTAGAAAATGGGATTCTATAGGAACTGTCATGAATTATAAAGAGACTCCCGTCACTTATGATTACCTTATAGGAGCTCTTGTTTCAGAAAAAATGAAATCTTCCTTGACAACGGAAGATAAGAAAAAGAAAGGACTGGCTTTGAGGGTAGATTCTAGTGGAGAAAGTTCTTCTGATCTTGATAGTGATAATTTAGCACTTGTTGCTAAAAGATTTAAAAAGTTCTATAGAAAGAGTGGAAGGCCACAGAAAAAGTTTAACGAAAAGAACTTTCCACCCAAGAATGGGAACTTACCAAAGAAAGAACCTTCTGAAGTGGTTTGTTATGAATGCAACAAACCTGGACATATCAAGCCTAATTGTCCTAAATTGAAAAAGAAGTCAACGAAAGAGAAGCTGAAGCAGGCTTTCGTAGCTGCTTGGAGTGATTCAGATGACTCTAATCCTGAAAGCCATGATGATCAAGAAGAAATTGCTAATATCTGTCTGATGGCTACTATTGACTCTGAATTTAAAGAAATCAGTACTCTGACTTCAACACAAAAAGCTGGAATCAACGAAACAAATGCAACAATCCATGATTTCAAAACTATATATCTAATGGCTTGATCTTCCTCAAGGTTACTCACTTGAGTTCTTGGGGGAGAAACCCTAGCCGTTAATCGAAAACTTAGCTTAAAACGTTAGAATTCTTAGAGAAAAATGAGAGAAAAGTGAAAAAAAGTCCCGTTTTTAGCATAAATGTTGTATTTATATGGGTAGGGCAACAGAACATAGCTGCGTCACGCAGGTAGAAGCTGTGTGACACAACCGAAAGCTGCGTGACGCAGCTTACTTTTCGTACAGTTGCCACGTATTCATACAAACAGTTCAGGCCGTTGCAAGGGCGCGCGCCAGAGGTGTCAGCCTCGTTAGAGTTGCCTGACGCAACTAAGAGTGCCGTCACACGGGTTATAGCTGCGTGACGCAACCCTAACGCGGGTCAGACTCCTTTGGGCTGATTCGATTCAATTTTTGGTTTAAACACTTCTGGTTGATCGTGATTCCTTATCCCTTATCCTTATATCATCATTGGGTTAGGTGGAGGCATAAAATCACGCGTCAATAGTTTGCCCCCCACTTTATCATTAATTGCATAAACAATTAATGTTAAAGTGGTCCATTGACGCGCCTTCTATCTGGCAATCATCCTCAAAGCTTGGTTTGATCGGCTTGGAAAGATGTTGACTTAATCATCTGGCCACCTTCTCAGCTCGGTTTGATCGGCTTTGTCGGCTCCAGTCAGATCGGTAACAACATTGGTTTGGTGCAGATACCTTCGAAGCTCGATTTGATTGGCTTGAAGGGCTTTGATTTTGATCATCTGGCCACCTACTCAGCTCGGTTTGATCGGCTTTGTCGGCTCCAGTCGAATCAGAAGAGGCATCCTCGAGGCTCGGTTTGATCGGCCCAAAAGATGTTGGTTTGATGAAAAAGTCTTTGAAGCTCGGTTTGATCGGCTTGAAGGGCTTTGATTTTGATCATCTGGCCACCTACTCAGCTCGGTTTGATCGGCTTTGTCGGCTCCAGTCGAATCAGAAGAGGCATCCTCGAGGCTCGGTTTGATCGGCCCAAAAGATGTTGGTTTGATGAAAAAATCTTTGAAGCTCGGTTTGATCGGCTTGAAGGGCTTTGATTTTGATCATCTGGCCACCTACTCAGCTCAGTTTGATCGGCTTTGTCGGCTCCAGTCGAATCAGAAGAGGCATCCTCGAGGCTCGGTTTGATCGGCCCAAAAGATGTTGGTTTTACCCTGGTCAACTTCGCAATTCAACATCATTGACTGGGGAAGAGATTTCAAACAGCTTCGCAATACATCATCACTGTTTTGAAATTGCTCTGACTAGCTTCGGAATGCACCATCACTAATCAGTAAGACTTATCGGCTTCGAAAAACCATCACCGGTTGGCCTGAAAAATTGTTCACAAGAAAAAGAGCAATATCCGTGTACAAACAGACCTTGCCTTTTGTTAGAAAAATATTGGAACATCACATGTTCCCATGTGTTAATTATGAAAAGGATTCACACCAAGGCAAAAGGTTATACTTTTGCCTCCAGTCTGGAATTTCGGCCTAGGACCAAAAATATTCACTTTTGTAGGCATATTTTTCATTATTTTATTGTCAAAGACCGATTTAATCATTTTGCAAAAATTTTTGAAAAAATTTTGGCATAGCAGATTTGACAGAAATTTGTTGTCTGCATTTTTCAAGTATACCCTTATGATATGGTGGTTGGAAGAAAACTGACCTGAGGGTAATCTGGGCAATTTGGTGCTCCTGTTTGCCCTCTGTGCGGTGAGTAGACAAAACTGATGAAGTGTGCGAGCCGCATACCGACATCAAATTGCTGAAATGGGCCGTTAGGGACTTTTAGATGATCCGCACCGGCCTGTTGGGCTCGAAAGAAGATAATGGGCCCTTTGCTTTTTGGGCTTGGAGAAGTGGGCTTGGGCCCAGTTACTTACTATAAGTAACTTTCTTCTTAACCAAATCGTTTTCACTTATCACAAACCCTAAGCAATTGAGAATTCTCTGAACTTTCAACTAAAAACCATGTCTCAAACCTCTGAAATCCTTGCTTCCGCCTACACTCCGGAGATGGAGACCCTCGGGGCGCTACCGGATATCCCGACATTCGACGGCGAGCTGGTGCCAGTGAGCCGGAACCCGCTGACCTCAGGGACAAGACCGCTGCAGCTCCTCCCATTGCCGAGCACTGAGTTCCCGGTGAGATACGAGACGAGCCGGATGCGCGGCTTTCAGACTGAGGTAAGTAAAAAATTTTCTTCGATTTTACTGCTTTTTGATCCGTAATTGTAGCGGTATAATTGGTTTTTGTAGTCTGTGATGCGTCAATAGTCGCGTCACGAAGGAAGGAGTTGCGTGGCGCAACTGTTCCTGTGTGAACAGTTGCGTGACGCAGCTATTCTTGTGTGAACAGTTGCGTGACGCAACTGTTCGAGGCGCCAGAAAACCCTAGCTTGCCTTGAACTTAGGATTTGTCCCTTTCATTGCGTTAGAAACTTGATTTATTGATGCTTGCTTGTTGGTATCTATAGGCGACTTGATTTTGTCCTGAAAATTGCATGAAAATAACACAAAATAACGAAATTAGACGTAATTTAAAACACTGCGTACCTTCGACAGTTGCGTCACGCAACTGTTCTTTGGAAGAACAGTTCCGTGACGCAACTGTTCGTCAACGAGGCAAAGCCTTGAGCAGTTGCGTGACGCAATTGTCGAGATGCATGGCGCAGCTGTGGAGTTGCGTGGCGCATCTGTTCTTAGGACGCCAAACTTCGAATAGTTGCGTGACGCAGCTGTGGATTGGCATGGCGCGGGTGCTGAGGTGCGCGAAGCAGCTATGCTTCAAGGTGCGCAACTTGGGCAAAGTTGTGTGACGCAACCGTGTAGACACGGGACGCTGCTGTGTAGTTGCCTGATGCAGCTACGGTTCAAACCGAGATTTGGATTTTTATTTTTCCTGCCATAGAATAAAAATGAATAATCGTTAGTACAATATTTATTTAAAATTGAATATTTTTCTTACACAGGTTGATCTGGACAAGGCCCGCTCGGGTGGATCAGCCACTAACACCTCCGCCTTCTGGGATTTGCTGGACCCGCCCATGCGAGCTCGGGTTGTCGCCGCAGGCTTCGGAGACTATACTGCAGGACTACGCCGTACACAACCCCGTTTTCCACCCGCTATGCGATACGCATTGATGGAGCGGTGGAACGACTGCACACACACGTTTATCTTCAGGTTTGGCGAGATGACCCTGACGCCTGTGGACTACGCTGCCATCACCGGTCTCCGCTTCACCGGTCCAGTTCCCCCACTGGATGCTCGGTACCAGACGGCTACTCTAGGGGCTCAGCTGGTTCGCTCTCTGCTTGGTGTCACCACACAGACTAGGTACACCGCGCAGGGATGCGTGTCTTACAAGATAGTCTATCGGTTCTAGGCCGAGAGGATTAGGACCCGATTGGCGGCTTGGAGGGAGTTACCAGTGGAGGCCAGACCTGCTGCTCCTGCATACACTCGGGAGGAGAGGGACCAGGCTGCTCGGTCCTTCCTCTTCTACATCATATCATCCCAGCTGCTATGCACCTCCCAGAATAAGGGAGACCCGGCGGTTCTAGCATGTCTGAGGGATTTGAGTCAGGTCGGGTCCTTTGACTGGGCCACTCTAGCTTTGGCTCATCTCTATCACGGTCTAGATGTCTGGACCCGTGGTAGCGGTGAGTCAAACTAGCTGTTTATCCGGCCTCTGGCGGTAACATTCTTTCACTCTTCACCTTCTTCTTTGTCATTCTCAACTGTTCAACCAACTGATATCACTGTAATCTCTGTTGCAGGTATGGTCATACGAGTACCGTATCTACCCAGGGGGTCCGAGTGGTGACACGCCTGTCGAGTCTAGGCGGATTCCTCGTTATCTGGCCCATTGTCACCATACTTATGCCAGTGGCAAGGATCCAGAGTACTGGAGGAGCTTCCTTAACGACCGGGAGCTGTCCGATGTGAGTAAAAAGAAAATCTCTAAACACTTAGCTTAGCTGTCTTCCTTCTTTTTATTTATAATGTACAAAAATCACTGATTTTTATTCTTTTGCAGCTGTTCCTGACTCCGTGGGACTGTGAAGCTTGGAGGACCTACTCGGATCAGGAGGTGGCAGAGCTGCACACCCGATAGAGGCTGCTGATGCGGGGGTACTGGGCTGATCGATACTTCCTTGGAGAGAGGGTTTACGACACTCCGGTGGCTCCAGCACAGCGGCGGATGCCTCACGCCCCTCCTCGTCACATGTGCCTTCTGGAGGGCTTGACCTAGGAGGATCTGGAGGTGGAGTATAGGGGCTTCTCAGCGAACGATTTTCTGTCCACTGGAGATTTCCTTGCTTACTTCTCCTGTCGGATGCAGGCACGGCTTCCTGAGATCCTCGAGTACACCTAGGTAACTTTTCTGATCTTCAGTCTTATTTACTTTCATCATTTTTCACTATTTAACCCACTGATATCATCTCTTCCTCTGTGACTTGTTGCAGGAGCGGAAGACGCATAAGACTGCGGCTCATTACCGAGCAGAGACAGCAGCTGAGGCAGGGGCTGCGGTTGCTCCGGCTAGGCCTGCGGGGATTATACCGGGCGATGTACCATTCCCACCGGGTATGGAGGTGGTGCTGGATCCTGCTCTGGGTCTAGGGTCAGGCATCACTATTCCTGCTGACCTCAGACGGGCTCCTCCATTACCGCAGCTAGATCCTGAGCAGGCCACACACGTAAGTAATAAACTGTATTTACAAAGTTAAAGATACTTTACCTGAATGAGTCTTCATAGAACGTCTTCCAATGTTTGCAAGTGCCTGCCCAGAGATACTTGGAGATTTGCTAGAGGTTCGGCTTTGCTCAGTTTTACATTGCCCAGATCTACTCTGAGCAGCATGAGCGGGTATGTATGGTCTTCATGTGTTTTGCACTTCTTTTTTTTTTTGTTTACCTTTTCTTACACCTCTCTGTTTTTACAGGACTTGGAGATTGGGAGGCTACGGAGGCATCAGTCTAGCGCTGTGAGCCAACTCCAGGCGGAGGTGGATCGGCTCCGGACGAGGTTAGAGGTTGAGGGCATCCCGCTCGACTCCTCCGAGGAGAACGATGACGGCTCTTCTTCCGATGACGCACCACTGTCTCCACCCCCTCAGGCTGCTGCTAGTCTGAGCCGTAGGCAGCAGTAGTCCTGCTCCGTGTCTCAGCCATTTTTGAACACTTTTTGAACATTTAGTAGTTTTTTATTATTTTTTAGGATGGTTGTACTGTTATATTATTTTTATGATATTATTTACCTTCTTCTTCTTTTTTTTATTTATTATTTTACAGTATTTTGCTTTTATTATATTATCATACCTGTTTATATTTTACAGCTGTGAGATCTTATTTCTGTAGAAACAATCGCAAACACAAAAACAAAAAACAATGGTGTCCCGTTTATCCACAAAAGTGGTCCACCTTGTTAGCGATCAATGGACTGGTTTATTGTAAGTAAAATGAATGAAATGAAATAAAATAAAATAAATAAAGAACAAAATAAAGAATAAACTAATGAACTTTAAAATGAATTACGATAAAAAAAAAAATCAATTCATAAGCAGAAGTGGGTCGTAGTACTTACCTGACAGGGCAGTTAATGCGGTCATAAAAACTCAACCTCCTTATTGTACAAACCGTCCTTCTTATTGATTAATACAGATTTGAGTGCTCACCAACCCGAGCAAACCATACTTAAATGCTTTCCAACTACCATTGACAGTGGATATAAAGTCAAGTAATAATGAAGCCCCGTTCATCGGTCCCTTTACACTTCTATAAATAGAAGCTTCTCTTTACATCTTCTTCACTTCCAACATTCAAAGCAGATCAGTTTCTTAAATAACCTTTTTCATGGCCTTCAGAAACCAAGTCTCATCTTTCGTCCAATCCATCCCGGATGATCTATGGCAAATTCCTCCTATGAACCAACTCGTTTGGCTGAAATATTTCAAAGACTTAAAACCTGACCATGGCTTCTTGTCTTGGCTCGTTACTCATTTTAATCCTAACACCATGGTTTTCCGGTTTGAAGACTCTGAAGTAACTCCGACCTACGAGGAGATGTGTGCCATGATGGATCATCATCCCGAACAAGATGAAACTCCGGCTTTACCCCCAGGTCCTAGGTATGATCTAACTGAGATTGCGGCCCTGTGTCCGGTTTACCTTCCTGATGGTATAAACACGGATCAAGGCCTCCCCTTGGAACCTTTCCTGAGTAGGGTATCTCTCTTGGATTCGAGCTTGCTACTTCTTACTGTTGAATGTGTACGCCATGAAGAATCGTCAGCCCGGAATTGGAGATTTCCGACTTCTGACCGTTGTTCGCGATATGCAAATGTATCATCATACAGTCTTCATGATGATCATGGGAGAGACAATGTGTTGGGTCAGGGATATTGCCCTTCACATCACCAACTTCAATGTTCATCATCGCGGTTGTCCACTGCTATTGCAAGCCTGGGCTCTGGACAAGTTAAGCCTGATTCCTTCGGTCCCAGCTCACTTAATTCCAACCTATGGATCTGCCAACTTTCAATGTCGGTCTCGGAGACACTTCGATTTTGGGGATAACCCTACAATTCGGTGGACTTGTCCTTGGTGGAGGATCAGACTGGTCACGACCGGAAGTATGAACCTCAATTATGTGTTGTATGCCAGTCTATACCGTTCCATTGCCTATTTCCCAGATAGGATTAGCCGTCAGTATGGGATGATACAGTGTGTTCCCAGAATCCATAACTTTGAGAGTGGTTTGATAACGCCGCATCTGTTGACCAATTTGGCTGACCATTGGCGAAATCGAAACACTAGGTATCTGGATGAGGGAACGGTGCAGGACACCGTGACACCTGCCTATGTCAACTGGTTTTACACCCCATGATGATGTTAAGTTCTGTAAGGATCGGTGTCTGATGGTAGCCCTTACTGAAATAAACTGTTGTTTGTTGCTCTTTATTTTGCCTCTTCTGCGCTCAGACCGTGAGCTTTTATTTAATGTATCTACTTTCCTTTTAGTTAATGATCCCGATGACTCTATCTTTATTAATTTCGACTTTCTGCACACATGAATCAACAAAAGACAACAAATCTTTTCTTTCGAAATCATTTGCTGTGTTAGTTATTTGGGCCTCCTGCCCTCGGGATAATAAATGAGAGCTCATAAAAGAAATTATTATGCAAAGACAAAAGCTTACACTTGGAAACAACGAAGAATGGGGTGACTATTTTATTACCTGCACAAATCAGACAGAAATAACAAATGTAACTTCTTTATATATGCATGAACCTATATGAGTACTAAGGTTTATTTGTAGTTTTATTATTGATCATTCCAGGGAAATTACTGAGACAATGGTGTTCATCCTTCTGATCAATGTTTGAAAGAATTCATTGTTTAGGCAGGACCAATAGCCAGAACATCTTAAACCAGTTGAATCGATCTTTGATCAAATAAGCAGAGAGGAAGGTCTTGCATTCTTTGACCGTAACCCCGGAACAAAAAGAAAAATTTTGAAACACAAATCCTTTATTAATCTTACTTCTTTTCAACATTATGCAGAAGTAGAGAAAATTTATTTTAATATAATGGTCATTTTCTCTAACTGTTTGATTTCCTATTCTCCTTCAAGTCAAGTTGATGGTGTTGAGCAACCGATCACAGATTTGTCACAAACTAGATTTCTGCATTTAAACTACGCACCACATGTTGATCCCGAAAATTTTGTTTTATTTTTATTTATGCTCTAACTTTTGCCTAGGCCGCCCTTTCGGGTTTTCAACCTAGCGAGCTTAATTCTTGCCTAAGCCGTCCTTTCGGGTTTTCAACTTAGCTTTTTTTTTTTTTTTTTAATCGAAATCATCATTTCAGGCATAAAATCTTTTCATTTGGTCCTGATTGACAATTTGGTTGACAGGCTCCCCTTCCATGGTGACTAATTCAGCGGCGCCTTTTGCTAATAACTTGTGAACTCTGAACGGTCCATGCCAGTTGGGTTTAAACTTCCCACCAGGATGATTCTGGGCTTCGTGATCCAATAACCTGATCAATACCAAATCTTCGTTCTTTAAAGCCCTTGGATGTACTCGTTTATTGTAGAAACGAGCAATCCTTCTTTTTCTCATCTGATCCTGGAATCGAGCATTCAGTCTTCTTCCATCTAAGAGCGCTAGATCTTCATACCTCTTCTTGACCCATTCTTCCTCGGTCAGACCAGCTTCTACGAGAACCCTGAGAGATTTCTTTTCGAGCTCTATAGGTAACACTGCCTCCATTCTGTATACAAGTTCGAAGGGAGAGGCTCCATTTACTGATTTGAGTGTAGTGCGATGCCCCCAGAGCGCGAAAGGAAGTTTCTCAGCCCAGCTTCTGTACCTTTCACATATCTTCGACAGGATTCTTTTGATCTCCTTATTCGCAGCTTCTACTGCACCATTAGCTTGAGGGCGATAAGGAGAAGAATGGTGATGCTCAACCTTATATCTATAAAGCAACTGGCCAACATCTGCTTGAAAATGAGAACCATTATCTGTAACTATGTGATGGGGAACACCATAGCGACAGAAAATGTTCTGTTCGATGAATCTAGCCACATGTTTGGCGATTAAGGTTTTGTAAGACTGAGCCTCAATCCATTTAAAGAAGTAGTCAACTGCAACCAATATATACTGATGGCCGTTGGATGCTGCTGGTGAGATTTTGCCGATAACGTCTATGCCCCATGCAGAAAAAGGCCAAGAAGGAGTTGTCGGATGGAGTTCAACAGCAGGTAAGTGGCTTTTATTGTCATGATATTGGCAAGCTTTGCAATGACGCACATACTAAATACAGTCACCTTCCATCTGCATCCAGAAATAACCCTGCCTCATGATTTTTCTTGCTTGGCTCATGCCGCTTAGATGAGTACCGCAAACTCCTTCATGGACGTTCTTCATTATTTCTTCTCCTTCTTTCTTACTCACGCATCTTAGCAACATCCCATCCCAAGCTCTTCTGTAGAGTTCACCATCGGCCAGAACATAATTCAAAGCCATTTTCTTGAGAACTGCACGATCTTCTTTCGTTGCATCATCGGAAAAGGTACCGTCTTTCATATACCTCAGAATATCCGTAAACCAGGGTTCTTCCTCCGACTCCACCTGGTTCACAAAATGTTCTCGATAGCACGGGATATTGGCTGCGGTAATGATAAATGGCTTCTTTGGAACTTTACTCAAATTCTGCCACATCGATGCTAAGTTTGCCAAGGCATCTGGAATTCTGTTATAGGTTCTTCCTATGTGAGTGAAAGTGATCTTGTCGAATAGTGCTGCCTTCTTCAACAAGTACTGAACATAAGGCTTCAGTCTTTCTTCTTCTACTTTCCATCTCTTGTTAGCATGTTCGATAACCAATAACGAATCTCCTATTACCTTGACCTCCTTAGTGCCGGATGCAAGGAGAGCTTCCATTCCCATGATGCACGCTTCATATTCAGCCATATTGTTAGTGACCGGGAACAACAGTCTCTTGCACATTGTGGTGACCTCGCCATTAGGTGCTTCTATTACAATACCAGCTCCGGCTCCATTTCTGTTGGCTGATCCATCAAAGTACAATTTCCAAGCCCTTGTTTCGATACACAGTAAGTGCTCGTCTGGAAACTCCAATTCCCATGGTTCGTCGTCTGTAATTGGATTTTGTGCCAGGAATTCTGCCACAGCCCGGCCTTTGACCATTTTCTTCGTTACGAACTCTGCATCCACGCTAGACATCTGGATTAACCATTTAGACAACCGTCCCTCTAGAGTAGGCATTCTTTGCAAATACTTCAGAGGATCAATTTTGGAAACGAAAGTGACTCTGAAGGAATCAAAGTAAGGCCTCAACTTCTTTATCGACCACACTACTGCCATACATGTTTTCTCCACCATGTTGTACTTCTCTTCGATAGGCAGTAGCTTCTTGCTAATGTAGTAAATTGCCTTTTCTACTCCAGCGGCGTCCGGCTGTACTAACATTGCTCCAACTCCTGCATCTTCTACAGATAAATACAAGATCAGAGGTTCTCCTGGTCTAGGTGAACTAAGCACCGATGGATTCATCAGATATTTCTTTATGTGGTCAAAGGCTTTCTGGCAGTCCTCATTCCACTTAACTAGCTGATTCTTCTTCAGTAGCTTGAAAATTGGAGCACAAGTGATGGATAACCTCGAAATAAACCTGTTGATGTACTGAATTTTACCCAAGAAGCTTCTCACCTGACGTTCTGTTCTTGGCGGTTCCATATCCTGAATGGCTTTTATTTTGTCGGGGTCAACCTCAATCCCGTTAGGTCCTACAACGAAACCTAACAATTTCCCTTTCGTTACTTCAAATGCGCACTTCTTGGGATTGAATCTTAAGTTATACTGTTTGACCCGTGCAAAGAACTTCTCCAGCATCTCTGCATGTTCTTCTTGTGTTCTTGTCATGATCACCATGTCATCTATTGACAACGGTGATTTTCGCAAGTGTACGAAATCGCAACAAGTAATATAGAGTAAGAGAGTATCGTATCCACAGGGATTGTATATCAATTACCAAAATTATGTTAACCTATTAGTATTTAAATGATAATAAGAGAGAATTGCTATAAAGAAAAATTTAAAGTAAAAACAGAAAGAGATCAATCACAAAATTTAGATGAAAAGAAATCAGGGAATTGAACTACTAGGGAATTTGATTTCACTTAATTCTATCCAGCTTATTTTATTAGTTCATTAATCAATTTTAATTGTTCAAGTAGGAGAAACAACCCTAGAGTCACTAACAAGCTCTCCCGATGTATTGTTAGCTATTCTAATCTAATATAATTACCTACCTTTCAATAGCGAAATCAAACATAAATCAGATCCTTAGGTTTTGTGGTTGTTTTGTGAGTTCACAACTTAATAATTATTAACTTATGAAAACCCCCCTTGAGTCAAACCATATAGCTTCCGCGTCAAGTTATTATTCTCAAGTAAATTATTATCTTTTTGATATCAATAACCCTTCTCCCGATAGCAATTATTGAAATAACTCAATCCAGGGGAAATTTTCTGCCTGGAAGCTTTAAGCACAATAATAATTTATAACGAGAACAAAGAAAAATAAATCTAATAGTATAAACTGGAATCGAATTAAGTTACATCAAATCCCTAGTATAAGAGTTTAGTTGGACATAGTAATTAAATAAAACTCAATCATACTTGAATCAATCATTATACTTAAAGACAATAATGAAAAGAAAGACAAGATGAAGAGTTTAGAAATAAAAACTGAATCACAGCTATGTTGATGGCTTCCTTGAATCTTGGCACAAATTTTGGATGCTTGAAGTCTTTGAGAGAGAGAGAATTATGTAAAGAATTGCACAAAAAATGAGATCCCTAGCAATGAGAAGTTCCCCTCCTTATATAGAGCTCCTGAAGGTAAGTCTGACTCCTTTTAGGAAATAGAATCCTTATTTAGTGCAAAATCTTCTATAGGAGATCATGATTGTTTAGGCTTTTGATCTCTTCTTGATTAGGACTCCTTTCTCTCCCAAAATAGGTCTAGGTCTTGTTTAGTGTGTTTAGGAAACTCCCCGAGGTCGGCCCATGTGAGAAAAAGATTGATTTGCGTATCTATTTCACGCTAGTTCTGTCTACGCAGCACGGGCGTGCCAGTATGCACGAGCTGGGTGTGCTTTAGTCTAGAAGTCTGGCTAGTGAAGCACGGGGTGTGCTAGGCAAGCACACCCTGAAGACTCCTTGAGGCACAGGCGTGCCACATAGCACAGGCAGGGCGTGCTTGCTTCTGTCACTCCCGCCTGAAATTGTCATGGGCGTGCTAGGCATTGACACGCCCTAGATCCCATTCTGGCACGGCCGTGCCTTTTGACACACCCAAGCCGTGCTCTTTTCTGTCTCTCCCTTGATTTCCTTAGCTTCTAGCACGGTTGTGCCTTCTAGCACGGCCTGGGTGTGCTAGAGGCTGAGTGTCTTGCCTTGTAAAGTTCTTTTCTGTGCCAAATTCCTAAAATTTTCTCTTAGATCAAGCGGGTTAAGGATCAAGGAAACTTTAAACAAAATTATACTGGAATTGAATTAAAAAGAAATAAAACTCACTAAAATTCTAATAAAAACTACATTAAAAATACTATAAAATTAACACCTATCATCTACGTATACTTCTAATCCTTTATGGATCATATCATGAAATAATGTTGTAGCCATTCTCTAGTACGTTGCCCCGGCGTTCTTCAGTCCAAAAGGCATTACTCTATAGCAAAAGGTTCTGAAATCCGTGGTGAAGGCTGTCTTGTGCTTGTCTACTAAGGCCATCAGTATTTGGTTGTACCCGGAAAATCCGTCCATGATAGAATAACATCCCATTCCGGCAGCATTGTCGATCAAAACATCTATGTGCGGAAGTGGAAAGTCATCTTTAGGCGAGGCTTTGTTCAGGTCCCTGTAGTCAACACAGACCCTTATCCTCCCATCTTTTTTCAGCACCGGGACTATATTCGCCAACCATTCCGGATAGTGAACTACTTCTAAGAATCCTACATCCAACTGCTTCTAGACTTCAGCTTTGATCTTATCCTGCCATTCTGGTCTGACCCTTCTCCTTTTCTGCTTCACCGGCTTAACACTTGGATCAGTAGGAATGAAGTGCTCTGCTATTGATCTGTCGATTCCTGGCATGTCCGCGTAGCTCCAGGTGAATACCTCTGAATTTCTTCTAATGCATTCTTGAAGATCTTGTCTGAGCTCAGGTTTAAAATTTGATCCAATTTCGATTATTTTAGGATCTTCGGTGGTGCTTAAGTTAAATGCAAAATGATGCAATGCATTTATGTCAAATATGTGCATGGTATAATCAATGCCATGAACATGACAATCAAGAAAACAAGAAAACAAATAGTCAAAGTTCACTTCCATTGACTGAAATAAGAGAGGAAAACCATCCATATTGTTCTCAAAACAAACATCAGAAAAGCAAAGTACAGGATTAATTGCCTGCTCAATACAGTCATTACAAGTATTCTTTATCGCCTGAATCACTTCATCTGGATCTGCGTCCTCTTCTTCTTCCGGGGTAGCTTTCTCCTCTGCAGGCTTCATCTTCAATACCTTCCTCTCTGCCTCTTCGGCGTTTTCAACAGCTAGTACCGACTGGAGGATCCGTGCCTTGGCCTTTTGCTCTTGCACCATTTTGGAAGCTTCATCCCCAATCCCCAAAAAGTCTTCAAACTCAGATATCTTCTTTGACCACTCAGATTCGGTGCTTGCTTGTGTCATACCCACCATAAACCCAGTTCCTTCCACCAACTATTCCAAGGAAGGTTCGGGCGACCTGAACAGTTTCTCCTCATAATCTATCATGAATATCTCCAAGCCGGGGTAGGTCTTCCCCCTACTCTGAAATTCTCCGCGGCTTGTGGGACGAATAAGATATGATTTAGATTTGACCCTCTAATTGGAGACCGGATCTCATATATTTCCTTCTTCCTATTCTTAGAATATCCTAGCCCACGTCTGTCTTGCTATCCACATGCCGATGAGAGAGGCTCAAACCTTCCTTGCAGCTCCCGGCCTAAACCTTTGCCATACTGCCATTGCATCTTCTTCATCATCTTCCTTGAAAAATGACTCATTCTATTCACTGCACTCTTGCTCTCACTGGTAGGCGCATCAATCACTGCCACCTAAAAACCCGATAACGGCACCGCCATCTCTAAGCCTTCCACTGATGCCACATTCAGATCCTCTTGCGCGTTAACTGTTACCACATCCGTACCCCATGGAATTTTTACTTTCTATGCAAGGTGGACAGAACTGCACCTAGAGGATGGAGCCAAGGCCTTCCCAACAAAAGAGCATAGTTGGCTAAGATGTCAAGCACAACCACGTCTACCCAACTTTCTACGGCCCCGTGGAGATCTTTGCTTTAAAAGTTCCTTTTGCATTCCTCATGGTGTTGTCATAGACTTTGACCACCATGTTTGATGGTTCAAGCTCTGACTCTTCGATTTTAAACTTGGATAACATCTTCAACGGGCACACACACAGGGCCGATCCATTATCCACCATCACATTCCGGGTATCACGCCCGTTAACAGCAATCTGAATGTATAATGGCTTAAAGTGGTTCCTTCCTTCTGGTGGGAGGTCCGAGTCAAAGAAAGTGACTTCGCCAATCCTACGCTGTAGCACGTTGACCATGTTAACACTCTGAATCCAAGCAGGCACTCTGACAAAAGTCATGGCTTCTAGTAAGGACTCTCTATGTTCCTTGGACGCTATCAGCAAACCCCACAATGAATATCTGCTCTTGTTCTCTGTAATTGGTTCAGAACTGAACTGGCGGTCACACCACTGGGTGCCCTATTCTGACTGCTTTCTCCTGCCTCGATAGTCTTTTCTGTGCTTTCACTACCTCTTCCTCTTTCTTCTTTTCTTTTGGCTCTTCTCCGCCTTTCTCTGTTGTTTTCTTCTTTGTTCCATCAGCAGCAATCTCTTTTCCCTTAGCCTGCACATTGCTATCGGGATTGTACACTCGCCCACTGCGGGTTAAGCTCTGGACGCCTACCTCATTCACGTCCTCTTCACTGCTGTAATACCACTGCTCTTCTTGATCAGCTAAGCTCTTCTGGATTGCGAGCTGGACTTTCTCGTCTTCATCTTCTGGCACATCACCCACCTTCACCGTAATGCTTTTCTCAATTTCTATTTTTACAGGCACCTTCTCTTCCTCATCGCTACTGCAGTCATCCCATATATTCAACATTGCGCACATCCGCTCTTCCCATTCAGCCTCCGCCAATACAACTTCTTCCGGCAATCCGCTTCTGATTGCGTTGACTGATCCACCCGACTGAGACTTACGGGGCGGATAGTTGTATTGATATTGGGGAAGCGGGTTGTTCTTAGTGCTGGGCTTGTTCCTCTTAGACGGTTTAGTAATCTTCCCGCTGTCAATCAAATCCTGAATATCGTGCCTCAATTTGAAACATTTGTCAGTCGAATGCCCCTTGCACTAATGATAATCACAGTTTCGGTCCATATACCTCCCTCGCACAGGCTTAGTCGGGTCGACTGGCAGCTTTGCAAGTACTCCATTCTTAATACATGATCTCAACACTGTGCTCAGGGGTCTTCCCAAATCGGTGAACTCTCTTCTGACTCTTTCGTTCACTGCCCCCACTGTATTATTGCCTCCTAACTGATTCTGATTGCTACTTTCAGCATTTCTGTCACCATAGGAGGTCCGATAATTGCCAAACCCTCTATTCTTCTTCTTTTCCTCCTTGTACAGCTCCTCTATGTTCAAACCAGCGCTTTGAACTAGAGCAAAATCAGTGAGGGGTTGGGTTAACATCCTCTCCTTAAAGAAGGGCAACAGGCTCCTACTGAAGATTCTGATCAACTCTTTATCCTTCAGCCTCGTCTGAACCCTGTATAGCTTTGTTCTCCATCTCCTATAGTAGTCAGAAAAGCTTTCATCCTTCCCTTGACTCAAACTCTCCAAATCACGCAATCCGAACTCGTCACTCTCATCGGTCTTAAAATGCTTAAGAAAAGCGGTCTGTAGTTTGATCCAATTCTTCTGAATTTCCTCATCTAGACCATCATACCACCTCCGATAGTCCTTGTGTAATGTTTACGGGAATGCTCACAAAACATCTTCCTCATTGTACCGGTTCATTTGAGAGACCCGGAGGAATTCAGACAGATGAGAACGGGGATCTTTTTCTCCTTTGAATATGGTATGCTTGAATGTTTTAAATGAGGTGGAGCTGGTTGGGTGCAAAACATACTCAGTTATGTGAAAGTTGGTGATCGGATCCTTCTCCTTTACTACAGACATTTTCTCGATCTTGTCTTTCAGCTCCGCAAGTTGCTTGATTACATCATTCTCAGCAGGGACAATATTTCCCACAGAAGCCTGATTGTTTGACACAGGTTCGGGAATTTGTCTTTCTTCAACCGCTAGTTGACTGCTTGAAGCAGGAGAAGTTTGATTTTGAGCCCTATCTTGGGCGAGAGCAGCCACTACAATCTGAGCAATTGTTCTTATCTAAGCTTGCGAAAACCCGGGCTCATCACCTATATCATCCGCCATTTCTACTGGATCTGGATCAGAATCTGAATCCGATGAAATTGAATAACTCACTGAACTGACTGGAATAAACTTGGGGATTGGGGATGTTCTGACTAAGCGTTGACCAGAGTGTCGGAACCAAGCTCTCGAAGTAGTTTCCCGGGAAGGATCAATTCTGACAAAAAATGTCTGAGTTAAAGTAGGTCCTGCATGTATGCATGAGAAAATGAAAGCACATAGGATGAGAAATGCATTTCTAATGTGCTAAGACCAGCATGGAAATAAGATCTCGATTTCGACGACTGGACCAAAAATTTGGTATGAATAATATGTCAATAACTTAATTTATACTTGAACATTTCGGGCATTATCTGTCGTCGACCGTTCCTTTTGGATTTACGATCAACTATTTTCTCTCGAATCCCTAACTTTTGCCTTGGAATGAAAGAATTTCCGAGCGGGATTTTTATTTTTTTTGTTATTATTTTTTTTATATATCCTTACTTTTTGCCTTGGAACACATGGTCCCAAGCAGGATTTTCATTTTATTTTGTTACAAAATTTTGTAATCTCTCACTTATTTTCAGATAATGCGAGAAATGTAAAGATACAAAGGAATCGCAACCCCCTTATATCTCCCTTTTCTTTTGGGTATTGATTCACTATAAGTGATTGCATAATATTATTCAACACGAATTTGAGGTCCAGTCTCAAGACCAAGGTCAAATGTCCAAACCGAACATTAGCTCTTATTGATGCATGGCTGAAAAAGAAAATGTTACATGATGCGTGAATGTCACAACATATGTACAGTTTATAACAAACAGGGGAACGAGAGTTGGGAAATGCATGCCTTCCAACCTTATTTCTCCCACACACAGATTCTATTGGTATAAATTTCGACATCTGTTTCCTAGGAATTGGTGTAATCTTGACAACCAATAGGGGGTTTTGAGATTGACGATATCAACTCTCGGAAATGAATGCGGCACAACAACAGCAAATAGAACCGGGTATTTCCTTAGGGGAAGTAACTAAGGTTTTTCAACTACATGCATTGGCTTTAGTCTTATTAGGCTTTACAAAGTCTGGGTTCTGCAAACAGGATTCGGGCTTTTAATGGGCCTACTCCTTTTGACGCATCTTTAAGGTACTAGGCTTGCGGTTGGTAGTAATGTTAATTCTCGGATGGATGCACCTAAAACGCAAGGTTTAGGCTAGATCCACCGTCAAACTTAACACCAGTACCGAAGGGTGATACGGGTAGAATGTGGTGAGAAGAGAGAAATGCGTATGAATGCAAAAATCCTAAGATGAAAATAAAGCAATTAAGCACATACGAACGATTAATAATTTTTCATCGGCTTTTCTAACCAACTTTTATTTAGAAACAGTAGGTTTTTTTTTTTTTAGAGTCAATTCCTAATTGCAACCACTTAATTTATTAAAAATAACCGGGATTAGTGGGTGCAAAATCCCCAGTGAAGTCGCCAAACTGTTTTCGCCCCAAGGGAGATCCCTTAAAACCCCAGAAAAGGATCTCGGAAAACTACTTTTTATTCTTTGCTTTAAAAGTGGTGTTAAAACTTTTCGGGATCACGGTGCCGATAAATCGGTCTTATAAATTATTTTAGTCGCCACCCATTATTTCGACAATGGGACCGTTTTCAATTTTAATTTATTTAAATGACTCCATTTAACCCATTTTTATTCAAGGCCAAATTATTTAAAAGACTGGTCAAGCGAACCAATGCGGTTCTGGGTAAGGGAATTGGGTACGTCGGCCCGTTGGAAGTCGACGCCGGGAAAACCGGCCTCTTTTAACCTACAATTTCTAATGGATTTTATTTTAGAAAAGCCAAATTATTTAATTAAACCCAACCCGAATAAATCGAACCGAGTTCCTACGTGGAAAATTAATTAATCGTCCCAATTAGGATCATTCATTGCATTCATAATAAATCAATCATCACATTCACCATTCATCCACAATATAGCAAAAATAATTAAAAGACCCGCTCTTGACTTATGGTTAAAGGCGGGCCACAATCCATATTTAATAATATAATCAATAATAAACAATAAATAATAAATCATAAAATCCCATAATCACAATAAATTAATTGATTTGGTTTGATTAAAACACAATTTTCCCATTATTGATCCTTTTTCGGATTAAGATTAAAAATCTACTTAATAACATGAAATTAAAATAAGATAAGAAAAGCCTTCTGGAACTTGAAGACAGTCGCGTCACGCAGCTG
This sequence comes from Jatropha curcas, assembly GCF_041381405.1. Taxonomy (NCBI): domain Eukaryota; kingdom Viridiplantae; phylum Streptophyta; class Magnoliopsida; order Malpighiales; family Euphorbiaceae; genus Jatropha; species Jatropha curcas. The sequence goes on along the minus strand of NC_143158.1, from coordinate 10,693,612 downwards.
TTCTATGAAGAACAGTCGCGTGACGGAACTCTTTGTCATTTATTCTATAACTTAGAACAGTTGCATCACGCAGCTGTTCTATGAAGAACAGTCGCGTGACGGAACTCTTAGCTACGTGACGGAACCGTTTGTGACTTTGTTAAAATCCTCAGGTGTATTGATTATTTATTCAAAGCATAATATTAAATAAAAGTATAAAAACAAAATAAAGACTAAATACACAAACAGCTACGTCACGCGGGTGGTCCAGTCCAAGTTAGGGGCTTTTGGACATGAACAGTCGCGTCACGCAGGTAGTAGCTGCGTGACGCAGCTGCTCTGATCCGTAACTACCTTTCAAACTATTCTTTTTACGTGTTCTTTTTATCAAAAATGATTACACACAACTCAGAAAAGTCCAGCAATGGGCAAAATTACGTCTAACCAATAACAGACCAACTAAATACTATGAAAATAAGATTTTTAAGGAATAAAAGACTAGAAATGAAAAGGAAAGGTTAAAATGGTTACCTAGCCCTCAGATTTGCGGATTGCATGCACTTGGATTAGCTTAGGGACATTGCTTCACGATCCCAGAAGTATAGTTATCAAGTTTTCCCAGAACAAACGTTTTCTTTTTCTTTCTTTTCCCTCTTTTTCTCTTCTTATATTTTTTTGTGCTTTTTGATTTCAAAACTATATATCTAATGGCTTGATCTTCCTCAAGGTTACTCACTTGAGTTCTTGGGGATGAAACCCTAGCCGTTAATCGAAAACTTAGCTTAAAACGTTAGAATTCTTAGAGAAAAATGAGAGAAAAGTGAAAAAAGTCCCGTTTTTAGCATAAAATGTTGTATTTATATGGGTAGGGCAACAGAACATAGCTGCGTCATGCAGGTAGAAGCTGCGTCACGCAACCGAAAGCTGCGTGATGCAGTTACTTTTCGTACAGTTGCCGCGTATCCATACAAACAGTGCAGGCCGTTGCACGGGCACGCGCCAGCCTCGTTAGAGTTGCGTGACGCAACTAAGAGTGCCATCACGCGGGTTATAGCTGCGTGACGCAATCCTAACGCGGGTCAGACTCCTTTGGGCCGGTTCGATTCAATTTTTGGTTTAAACACTTCTGGTTGATCGTGATTCCTTATCCCTTATCCTTATATCATCATTGGGTTAGGTGGGGGCATAAAATCACGCGTCAACAGTCATATGACATGTTTGTTCATCTGTGCAAGAAAATACAGAATGAGAAAGGATACAACATCACGGCGATTAGAAGTGATCATGGAGGAGAATTTGAAAATCAGAAATTTAATGCTTTTTGCAACGAAACAGGAATCTTCCATAACTTCTCAGCACCTAGAACACCTCAACAAAATGGAGTGGTGGAACGCAAGAATAGAACACTTCAAGAGATGGCCAGAACCATGCTAAGTGATTATAAACTACCAAAGTATTTCTGGGCAGAAGCAGTCAACACTGCCTGTTATATTCTAAACAGGGCTTTGGTAAGATCTGAACTTAAAAAGACTCCATATGAGCTATACAAAGGTAGAAAATCGAATATTGGTTATTTTCATATCTTTGGGTGCAAATGCTTTATTCTAGATAACAAGAAAAATTATCTTGCTAAATTTGATGCAAAATCTTATGAAGGGATTTTTCTGGGATATTCTAATAATAGTAAAGCATATAGAGTATTTAATAAAAAGACTCTAGTTGTAGAAGAATCTATTCATGTTGTGTTTGATGAAACTGACTCTACTTCTAGAACATTAGAAAGTGATGATGTTGTAGATTCTAATCCTGAGAAGCAGAATGAGCAATCAGAACAACTAGAACAGCCAGAAAGCGATCAGAACATCAATAATCAAGCTGAACCAGAATTAGAACATGAAGATCAGAACATAGTTGAAAGTCAAATGCCAGAAACAGAAAATGAAGATTCTCAATTACCAAAAGAATGGCGATTTCACAAGTATCATCCCCAAGAAGACATAATGGATAACCCCTCAGAAAGGATGATGACTAGAGCTCAAATTAGAAGATATTTTAGTAATGTTGCTTTCGTTTCTCAATTAGAACCTAAAAATTTAGAAGATGCTCAAAATGATGAAAGTTGGATTCTTGCTATGCAAGAAGAGCTAAATCAATTTGAGATAAACCAAGTTTGGAAACTTGTTTCTAAACCTAAAAACCATTCTGTTATTGGAACAAAATGGGTGTTTAGAAATAAGCTTGATGAATAAGGTAATGTTGTGAGAAATAAAGCAAGATTAGTGGCTCAAGGGTACAACCAAGAAGAAGGCATCGATTTTGATGAAACCTTTGCTTCGGTTGCTAGACTTGAGGCCATTAGAATGCTTTGTGCATTTGCATGTTTTAAAAACTTCATGTTGTATCAAATGGATGTGAAAAGTGCTTTTCTAAACGGTTTTCTAAATGAAGAGGTGTATGTAGAACAACCTCCGGGCTTTGAAATTTTTGATAAACCTAATCATGTTTACAAACTAACTAAAGCTCTTTATGGTTTAAAGCAAGCTCCTAGAGCTTGGTATGAAAGATTGAGTAAGTTTCTATTAGAAAATGGTTTTTCAAGAGGAAAGGTTGATACAACACTATTTATCAAAAATAAAGCACATGATATTCTAGTTGTACAAATCTATGTTGATGACATAATCTTTGGTTCTACTAATGACCTTCTTTGTAAGGAATTTTCTAAGATTATGCAGGGTGAGTTCGAAATGAGTATGATGGGAGAATTAAACTTCTTCCTAGGGCTTCAAATCAAACAATGTGAGAATGGAATTTTCATTAATCAAGCAAAATATACTAGAGAGTTGTTGAAATGATTCAAAATGGAAAATGCCAAGGTATGTAGTACACCAATGAGTCCATCGTCAAAATTAGAAAAAGATGAAAAAGGCAAGGACGTGGATATCAAATTGTTTAGAAGTATGATTGGTTCTTTGCTATATCTAACGGCAAGCAGACCAGACATACACTTTAGTGTTTGTCTATGTGCTAGATTTCAATCATGTCCCAAAGAATCTCATTTAATTGCTATGAAAATAATACTAAGATATCTTTGTGGAACTTCTAATCTGGGTCTGTGGTATTCTAAAGATGATACATTTGATCTTGTTGGGTATAGTGATTCTGATTTTGCAGGAAGCAGAATAGATAGAAAAAGCACGTCTGGGACTTGTCAATTTTTGGGTAGCGCCCTTGTATCATGGTTTAGCAAGAAACAGACATTTGTTGCTCTTTCTACTGCAGAAGCAGAATATGTTGCTGCTGGAAGTTGCGTTGCACAAGTTCTATGGATCAAACAACAGTTGGCAGACTATGGACTGAAATTAGAAACAGTGCCTATCAAATGTGATAACATAAGCACCATCAATTTATCCAAGAATCCAGTTCAGCATTCTAGAACCAAGCATATAGAACTCAGACATCACTTCATACGTGATCACGTACAAAAAGGTGATATCGTGATTGAGTTCATTCCCACAAAAAAGCAATTGGCAGATATCTTTACAAAACCTTTGAATGAAAGTCAATTCTGCACAATTAGAAGAGAGCTTGGTATGTTAGTTCTAAACTCGTAACTTTAGAACTCTGTAAGTATGTTCTAAACTGCTTTCTAATCTCGAAAATAGAAGATTTGCTATGTTCTAATTTTTATTCTGTGTGAAAACTGATTTGTGTCTAAAAACGTACATTGTTCTGATATGACTTTCTAAAGTCATTATCAGAATCTTACTTTAGACTAAAACAATTATTTTATTGCGTTTGTTTTTATTATGTTTTTGTGTCTTTAGTGCTTTGGCGGTTTTAGGGTTTTATTTTTTTTTTATTTCCTTTATTTATTTTGTTTCTTTTGTCTTATTTGTCGTTTTGAATTCCATTTAAAAACTGCTCTTTATTTCTTTCTTCCGCCACTTAAGCGTCTTTATTCTGTGTTAACTGCTTAGTATTCTCTTTATCTTTGCAAACTGAAACCCAAAGTTGTTTTGAGTTTCGAAATCTGCAACAATGGCCGAATCCAGTTCAAACTCTTCATCAGACTCTCTTAAATCAGTTCTCTCAACTTACCCTCTCATGTGTTCTTATGTGATTGACTGGAAGTTCTTTGGTGGTGATGAGTTTAATTTTAAGGAGCTCTTTGAGTTCCAAGGATGGATGAACTTTTTATCTTTGAATGCACTGTGTTATGAGAGTTTAGTGAAGGAATTTTATGGCTCGTTAAAAGTCAGTGGGACAGAGGCGATCTCTGTTAAACTTCAGGGTGAGACCAGAGAGTTATCGTATGATGTTTTTGGAAAAATTTTTGGTGTACCAAATGCTGGGTCCAGGGTGACCAAAATTAAGGATATGCCTAGGGTTAGCGACTACAAAAAGGAAGACTTTGTGAAAAAGATAGTGAAAAAGTTGTCTGCAGACAAACAGGGCTCGATAGAATGCTCTAACTTGACAGAGAGCATGAAATGGTTGTACAAGCTCATTGTACATTATATCTATCCCAAGAGCGCTTCATTGACATATGTGAATCAAGTAGAGCTATGTATAATGTGGCACATTGTTGAGAGGTGTTTTCGCCGAAATCCCGAAAAACCCCAGAAGGATCTCAAAAAACATCTCTCTTGATTGGTTTGTGTTATTTGTTTTTGGAAAAAGGTGATAAAAAATCTTTTTGGATACGCAATGCCGATAAATCGGTCTTATAAATTATTTTTAAGTCGCCACCCATTATTTCGGCAATGGGACCATTTCCAATTTTAATTTTATTAAATGACTCCATTTTAAACCCAATTTTATTTAAGGCCAAATTTTAGAAAAACTGATCAGGCGTACCAAGTACGATTCTAGGTAAGGGAATTAGGTACGTCGGCCCGTTGGAAGCCGACGCCGGGAAAATCGGCCTCTTTTAACCTACGATTTCTAATTGATTTTATTTTAGAAAAAGCCAAATTATTTAAACCCATCCCGAATAAATCGAACCGAGTTCCTATGTGGAAAATTAATTAATCGTCCCAAGTAAATACATTCATTGCATCCATTCATAAATTAATTGTCACATCCATCATTCATCCACCATACATATCAAATAAAATTAAAAGACCCGCTCTTACCTTATGGTTAAAGGCGGGCCACAAGCCGAGTTCAATAATATAGTTAAAAGGAAATAACAAATATTAAATCTCAAAATACCATAATCACAACAGATTAATTGACTTGGTTGGATTAAAACTCAATTTGCCCATTATTGATTATTTGCCGGATTAAGCTTAGAAATCTATTTAATGAAATGAAATTAAGACAAAATAATAAAAATAATCTGGGACTGGAAGACAGTCGCGTCACGCGGCTGTTCTATGGAAGAACAGTCGCGTGGCGCAGCTCTTATCTTTTATTCTGGGGTTTGTAATAGTTGCGTCACGCAGCTGTTCTATGAACAACAGTCGCGTGACGGAACTCTGGTTATGGTCCTGTAGACTAGAACAGTGGCGTCACGCAGCTGTTCTATGAAGAACAGTCGCGTGATGGAACTCCTAGCTACGTGACGGAACTGTTCGTGACTTATTTAAAATACTCAGACATATTGATTATTTATTTACAACGAAACATTAAATACAAGTATAAAACAAAATAGAAGCTAAGTACGCGAACAGCTGCGTCACGCAGGTGGTCCAATCCAGGCTAAGGGCTTTTGGACATGAACAGTCGCGTCACGCAGGTAGTAGCTGCGTGACGCGGCTGCTCTGGTCTGCAACTACCTTTCAAACTACTCTTTTTTACGTGTTCTTTTTGTCAAAAGTGATTAAAATCAATCCAGGAGAGTTCAACAGTGGGAAAACTTAAGTTTTATCAATAACAGATCAACTAGACACTATGAAAATGAGATTTTAAGAGATAAAATACTAGAAATGAAAGATAAAGCTTAGATTAGTTACCTTGCCCTCAGATTTGAGGATTGCATACGCTGAGATTAACTTAGAGACGTTGTTTCACGATTCCAGAAGTGTAGTCACTAAGTCTTTTCACAAAATAAATCATTTTCTTTTTTCTTTCTTTCCTCTCTTTTCCTCTTCTTATCCTTTTTTTGTATTTTTTTGATTTTGAATCTAAAATATCTATGACTCGATCTTCCCCAAGTTTACTCAGTTGAATTCTTAAGGAAGAACTCTAGTCATTAACCTCAAAACTTAAACTCAGAATGCGATCTTTCTTAGAGGAAATGAGAGCAAAGTGTCAAAAGTCCCGTTTTTGCTGCAAAATGTTGTATTTATATGGCTAGGGCAACAGAGGATAGTCGCGTCACGTAGGTAGTAGCTGCATGACGCACCCGTAAGCTGCGTGACGTGACTTACTTTTCGTACAGTTGTCGTGTATCCATACAAACAGTGCAGGCCGTTACACGGGCGCGCGCCAGAGGTGTCAGCCCTGTTAGAGCTGCGTGATGCGGCTAAGAGTGCCGTCACGCAGGTAATAGCTGCGTGATGCAACCCTAATGCGGGTCATGCTCCTCTAGGCAGTTTGGTTCAAATTTTGGTTCAAACACTTCTGGTTGATCGTGATGCCTTGTTCCTTATCCTCATATCATCATCGGGTCAGGTGGGGCATAAAATTACGCGTCAACAGTTTGCCCCCCCCCCCACTTTATCATTAATTATATAAATGATTAATGTTAAAGTGGTCCATTGACGCGCCTTCTGTCTGGCAATCATTCCCGAAGCTCGGTTTGATTGGCTTGGAAAGATGCTGAATCGATCATCTGGACACCTTCTAAGCTCGGTTTGATCGGCTTTGTCGATTTCCATTGAATATGTGAACGAATTCAAAGCTCAGTTTGATCGGCTTTGAAGACACCTCCGAGGCTCGGTTTGATCGGCCTGAAGGATTTTGGACTAAATAACTGGTCCCCTCCTCAGCTCGGTTTGATCGGCTTTGTCGGCTTCCATTGAATCTGAAGAGGCATCCTCGAGGCTCGGTTTGATCGGCCTGAAAGATGTCGGTTTGATAGAAAAAGTCTTCAAAGCTCGGTTTGATCGGCTTGAAGGACTTTGGTCTGGCCACCTACTCGGCTCGGTTTGATCGGCTTTGTCAGCTCCAGTCGGTTTTTAGAAAAGGCATCCTCGAGGCTTGGTTTGATCGGCCCGAATGATGACGGTTTTACCCTGGTCAACTTCGCAATTCATCATCATTGACTGGGAGAGAAATTTCAAACAGCTTCGCAATACATCATCACTGTTTTGAAATTGTTCTGACTAGCTTCGCAATGCACCATCACTAATCAGTAAGACCTATCGGCTTCAAAAAACCATCACCTGTTGGCCTGAAAAATTGTTCACCAGAAGAAGAGCAATATCCGTGTGCAAACGAACCTTGCCTCTTGTTAGAAAAATATTGGAACATCACATGTTCCCATGCGTTAATTATGAAAAAAGGATTCACATTAAGGCAAAAGGTTATACTTTTGCCCCCAGTCCGGAATTCCGGCCTAGGACCAAAAATATCCACCTTTGTAGGCATATTCTTAATCATTTTGCAAAAATTTCGGCATAAACGATTTAACAAAAAATTTGTTATTTGCATTTTCAAGTATACCCTTTATAATATAGCGTTTAAAGGAAAACTTACCTGAGGGTAATCTGGGCAATTTGATGCTCCTGCCCCCTGTGCGGTGAGTAAACAAGAATTGCTGAAGTGTACGAGCCGCACATCGACGTCAAATTGCCGAAGTGGACCGTCGTGGGCTTTCAAAATGGGCCGCGTGGGCCTGTTGGGCTCGAAAAGAGATAACGGGCCCAATGCTCCTTTTGGGCTTGGAAAGAGTGGGCTTGGGCCCAGCTTGCTTACTATAAGTAACTTCCTTCATAACCAATTCATTTTCACTTATTCACAAACCCTAAGCGATTGAAAATTCTCTAAACTGTTCAACTGAAAATGATGTCTCAGATCTTAGAAATCCCTGCTTCTGCCTACACTCCGGAGATGGAGACCCTCAGGGCCCTACCCGATATCCCGACGTTCAATGGCGAGCTGGTGCTGGTGAGTCGAAACCCGCTGACCCCCGGGACGCAGCCGTTGCAGCTCCTTCCGTTGCTGAGCATAGAGTTCCCGGTCAAATACGAGACGAGCCGGATGCACGGCTTTCAGTTCGAGGTAAGTAAAAAATGTCTCTCTCTCTTTTTTTGTTTTTTACCGCTTTCGATCCGTAATTTGTAGTATAAGACCCTTTTAGAGTTTGTGTCTGCGTCAACAGTCGCGTCACGCAGGTAGGAGTTGCGTGGCGCGGCTGTTCTTCCATGAACAGTTGCGTGACGCAGCTGTTCCTGTGTGAACAGTTGCGTCACGCAACTGTTCGAGGCGCCAGAAACCCTAGCTTGCCTTGAACTTTAGAATCGACCCTTTTTCATTATGTTAGAGCTTTATTTGTTGATATTTGCTTGTTGGTATCTCAAGGCGACTTGATTTTGCCCTGAAAATTGCATGAAAATAACACAAACATAGTGAATTTAGGTATAAATTGAATTACTGCGTACCTTCGACAGTTGCGTCACGCAGCTATTTTTTGGAAGAACAGTTGCGTGACGCGACTGTTCGTCAGCGAGGCAGAGTCTTGAACAGTTGTGTGATGCAACTGTCGAGATGCGTGGCTCAGCTTTTGAGTTGCGTGGCGCATCTGTTCTTTAGGGCGCTAAACTTCGAACAGTTACGTGACGCAGCTGTGGAGTGGCGTGGCGCGGGCACTGAGGTGCGCGACGCAACTGTGCTTCAAGGTGAGCAACTTGGTTCAAGTTGCGTGACGCAACTGTGTAGACGCGTGACGCGACTTTGTAGTTGCGTGACGCAGCTACGGTTGAAACCGAAACTTGGGTTTTTATTTTTCCTGCCATAGAAGAAATTGAACAATTGTTAGTATGATATTTATTGAAATTGGAAATTTCTTACAGGTTAATCTGGGCAAGGCCCGTTCGGGTGGATCAGCCACTGATGCGTCCGCTTTCTGGGACTTGCTGGACCCGCCTATGCGAGCTCGGGTCGTCGCTGCAGGCTTCGGAGATTACGCTGCAGGATTGCGCCGCACACAGCCTCGTTACTCCCCGCTATGCGATATGCATTGATGGAGCGGTGGAATGATTGCACTCACACCTTCATCTTCGGGTTCGGCGAGATGACCCTGACGCCCGTAGACTATGCTGCCATCACCGGTCTGCGCTTCACTGGCCCGGTTCCCCCGCTGGATGCTCGGTACCAAACAGCTACTCTCGGTGCTCAGCTAGTCCGCTCTCTGCTCGGTGTCACCACACAGACCCGGTACACTGTGCAGGGATGTATGTCTTATGAGATGGTTTTCCAGTTCTGGGCCGAGAGGATCAGGACCAGACTGGCTGCTTGGAGGGAGTTGTCGGAGGAGGCCCGACCTGCTGCTCCTGCGTATACTCGGGAGGAGAGGGACCAGGCTACTCGGTCCTTCTTGTTTTACATCATCTCGTCCCAGCTGCTATGCACCTCCCAGAAAAAGGGAGACCCGGCGGTGCTGGCATGTCTGCGGGATTTGAGCCAGTCGGTCCTTCGACTGGGCCATACTCGGTTTGGCTCATCTCTATCACGGTCTGGATGTCTGGACTCGTGGTAGCGGTGAGTCGAACTGGCTGTTCATCCGGCCTCTAGAGGTAACATTCTTTCACTCTTCGGTTTCTTCTTTATCATTTTCAACTGTTCAACTAACTGATGTCATTTCTTTCTCTGCTGCAGGTATGGTCCTACGAGTACTGTATCTATCCAGGCGATCCGAGTGGCGACTCTCCGGTCGAGTCTAGGAGGATTCCTCATTATCTGGCCCATTGCCATCACACTTATGCCAGTAGCGAGGATCCTGAGTACTGGCGGAGCTTCCTTAATGACCGGGAGCTGTCTGATGTAAGTACAAACAGAAACCCTGAACGCTTAGCTTAGCTCTTTCTCTTTTTATTTTAATGCACAACAATTACTGATTCCTTATTCTTTTGCAGCTGTTCCTGACTCCTTGGGATTGCGAGGCCTGGAGGACCTACCCGGGCCGGGAGGTGGCTGAGTTGCACACCCGGTCGAGGCTACTGATGCGGGAATACTGGGCCGACCGGTACTTCCTCGGAGAGAGAGTTTTTGACACTCCGATAGCTCCATCACAGCGGAGGGTGCCTCATGCCCCTCCTCGGCACATGTGTCTCCTAGAGGGCTTGACCCGGGAGGACTTGGAGGTGGAGTACAGAGGTTTCTCAGTGAACAATTTTCTGTCCGTCGGTGATTTCCCCTCTTACTTCGCCTCTCGGATGCAGGCGCGGCTTCCCGAGATTCTTGAGTACACTCAGGTGACTTTGCTGATCTTCTGCTTCATTTACTTTCATTACTATTTTCACTGTTTCAGATCACTGATACCATCATTTTCTCTGTAACTTATTGCAGGAGCGGAAGACGCATAAGACTGCGGCTCACTACCGAGCAGAGGCAGCGGCTAAGGCGGGTGGTGCGACTGCTCCGGCTGGACCGGCCGGTGTAGTACTGGGTGACGTCCCATTCCCACCGGACATGGAGGTGGTGTTGGACCCTGGTCTAGGCTTGGGATCGGGCATCGTCATTCCTGCTGATCTTCGGCAGGCTCCTCCTCCGGTGCAGTTGGACCCTGAGCATAATACACATGTACGTTATAAACTGAATTTACAAAGTTAGAAGCACTTTATCAGGACCTGGAGATCGGTAGGCTGCGGAGGCATCAGTCTCGTCAGTCCAGCGCTGTGAGCCGACTCCAGGCGGAGGTAGAGCGGCTTCGGACGAGGCTAGAGGTTGAGGGCATCCCGCTCGATTCTTCCGAGGAGGATGAGGATGGCTCTTCTTCCGATGATGCACCGCTGTCTCCACCCCCTACGGCTGCTGCTGGTCTGAGCCGTAGGCGGCGGTAGTCCTGCTCCGCGTCTCATCCACTTTTTGACATTTTTTGAACATTTAGAAATGTTATATTATTTTATTATTTTTAGGAGGACTGTACAGTTATGTTATTATTTTTATATGATATTATTTACATTTCCATAATATTTTGCTTTTATTATACTGTCATGTGTGTTTATATTTTACAACTGTGAAGTCTTGTTCCTGCAAAAATAAAACACAAATACAAAAACACGAAAAAGAGGACGGTGTCCCATTTATTTACAAAAGTGGTCCACCTTGTTAGTGGTCCATGGACCAATTTATTATAAATGAAATAAAAATGAAATAAATAAAGGATAAAATAATGGATTTAAAATGCAATACGACAAAAATCAATTACTAAATAACAGTGGATCGTAGTACTTACCTGACAGGGCGATTAACGCGGTCATAAAGATTCAACCTCCTCGTTGTACAAACCGTCCTTATTTATCAATGCGGGTTTAAGTGCTCACCACTCCGAGCAGTCCATACATGAATGTCCTTCCAACTACCCTTGACAGTGGACATTATGTTGGACAATGACGATGCTTCGCTCATCGGTCCTTTTACCCTTCTATAAATGGGGGTTTTACTTCACACCTCCTTCACATCCAACGTTCAACACAGACCAGTCTCTCGAATAATCCTTTTCCATGGCCTTCAAAAACCAAGTCTCATCCTTTGTCCAATCCATTCCTGACGATCTATGGCAAGTTCCTCCTATGAACCAGCTCGTTTGGCTGAAATATTTCAAAGACTTAAAACCTGACTATGGTTTCTTGTCTTGGCTTGTTACTCATTTTAATCCTAACACCATGGTTTTCCAGTTTGAAGACTCTGAAGTGACTCCGACCTACGAGGAAATGTGTGCCGTGATGGATCATCATCCTGATCAAGACGAGACTCCGGCTTTACCCCCAGGTCCTAGGTATGACCTAGCTGAGATTGCAGCCTTGTGTCCGGTTTATCTTCCTGACGGCATAAATGTGGATCAAGGCCTTCTCTTGGAACCTTTCTTGAATAGGGTTTTGTCTACTGATCTAGATCTCCCTTGGATCCAAGCTTGCTGTTTCTTGCTGTTGAATGTGTATGCCATGAAAAATCACTAACCTGGAATTGGAGATTTCCGACTTCTGACCGTTGTCCGTGACATGCAATTGTACCATCATACTGTCTTTATGATGATTATGGGAGAAACAATGTGTTGGGTTAGGGATATTATCCTTCACATCGTCGACTTCAATGTTCATCATCGCGGTTGTCCACTGCTATTGCAATCTTGGGCTCTGAACAAATTAAGCCTGATTCCTCCGGTTCCAGCTCGCTTGATTCCGACCTACGGGGTTGCCATTTTTCAATCTCGGTCTTGGAGACGTTTCGATTTTGGTGGTAACCCTACTATTCGATGGACTTGTCCTTGGTGGAGGATTAGACTGGTTACAACCAGAAGTATGAATCTCAACTATGTGTTGTATGCCAGTCTAGACCATTCCATGGCCTATTTTCCTAATAGGATCAGCCGTCAATATGGTATGATACAGCGTGTTCCCAGAGTCCATAACTTCGAGAGCGGTTTGATAACATCACATCTGTTGACCAATTTGGCTGACCGTTGGCGAAATTGAAACACCGTGTATTTAGATGAAGGAATGATGCAAGACACCGTGACACCCGCATATGCCAACTGGTTCTTTACCCCATAATGATATCATGCTCTTGTGAGGATTGGCCTCTGCTGATGGGCCCCACTGGAATAAATTGTTGTTTTTTTTTTTTTGTACTCAGGCCATGAGCTTTTTATTTGAATGTATCTGCTCTCCTTTTAATTAATGATGCCGATGATCCTGTCTTTATTAATTCCTGCTTCCTGCAGACATGAATCAACAACATACAACAAACTTTTTCTTTCGAAATTGTTTGTGGCATTAGTTATTTGGGCCTCCTGCCCTTGGGTTAATAAATGAAAGCTCATAAGAGAAAAAAAATTATTCTATAAAGATAAAAGCTTGCACTGAGAAATAACAAAGAATGGGGTGACTATTTCATTACCTGCATAAATCAGACAAAAATAACAAATGTAACTCCTTTATGTATGCATGAACCTATATGCATACTAAGGCTTATTCATGGTTTTATATTGATCTTTCTGGGGAAATCACTGAGAAAATGGTACTCGTCCCTCCGATCAATGTCTTACAAGAGTTCATTGTTTAGGCAGGACCAACAGCCGGAACATTCTAAACCAAATGAGTCGATCTTTGTTTAAATAAGCAGAGATGAAGGTCTTCCATTCTTTGACCACAACCCCAGAACAAAAAGAAAAATTTTGAAGTTCAAATCCTTTATTGATCTTACTTCTTTTCAACATTATACAGAAGTGAAAAGAATTTATTTTAATACAATGGTCATTTGCTCTAACTATTCAATTTCCTATTCTCCCTCGAGTCGAGTTGATGACGTTGAGCAACCAATCACAAATTTATCACGAACGCATGGCATGGATTCTACATTTAAACTAAGCACCACGCGTTGATCCCGAAAATTTTGTTTTATTATCATTCTTATTCATGCTCTAACTTTTGCCTAGGCCGCCCTTTCGGGTTTTCAACCTAGCTGATTTTTTTTTAATCGAAATCATCATTTCAGGCATAAAATCTCTTCATTTGATCCTGATTGACAATTCGTTTGATAGGCTCTCCTTCCATGGTGACCAATTCAGCGGCGCCTTTTGCTAGTAACTTGTGAACTCTGAACGGGCCATGCCAGTTGGGCTTAAATTTCCCACCAGGATGATTATGGGCTTCGTGATCCAATAATCTGATCAAAACCAAATCTCCGTTCTTTAATGCCCTTGGATGTACTCGTTTATTGTAGAAACGAGCAATTCTTCTTTTTCTCATCTGATCCTGGAATCGAGCATTCAATCTTCTTCCATCTAGGAGTGCCAAATCTTCATATCTTTTCTTGACCCATTCCTCTTCGGTCAGACCAGCTTCTACCAACACCCTGAGAGACTTCTTTTCGAGCTCTATCGGTAACACTGCCTCCATTCCGTATACTAGTTCGAAAGGAGAGGCTCCGTTTACTGATTTGAATGTAGTGCGATGCCCCCAGAGCGCGAAAGGAAGTTTCTCCGCCCAGCTTCTGTACCTTTCATACATCTTTGACAGGATTCTTTTAATCTCCTTATTCGCAGCTTCTACCGCACCATTAGCCTGAGGGCGATAAGGAGAAGAATGGTGATGCTCAACCTTATATCTATAAAGCAATTGGCCAACATCTGCTTGGAAATGAGAACCATTATTTGTAACTATGTGATGGGGAACACCATAGCGACAAAAAATGTTCTGTTCAATGAATCTAGCCACATGTTTGGCGGTTAAGATTTTGTAAGATTGAGCCTCAATCCATCTAGAGAAGTAGTCAACTGCAACCAATATATACTGATGGCCATTCGATGCTGCTGATGAGATTTTACCAATGACGTCTACACCCCATGCAGAAAAAGGCCAGGAAGGAGTTGTCGGATGGAGTTCAACAGCAGGTAAGTGGCTTTTATTGTCATGGTATTGCCAAGCTTTGCAATGACGCACATACTGAACACAGTCACCTTCCATCTGTATCCAGAAATAACCCTGCCTCATGATTTTTCTTGCTAGGCTGATGCCGCTTAAATGAGTACCGCAAACTCCTTCATGCACCTTCCTCATTATGTCTTCTCCCTCTTTCTTACTCACACATCTCAGCAACATTCCATCCCAAGCTCTCCTGTAGAGTTCACCATCAGCTAGAACATAATTCAAAGCCATTTTCCTGAGAACTGCACGGTCTTCTTTTGTAGCATCATCAGAAAAAGTACCGTCTTTCATATATCTCAGAATATCCGTGAACCATGGTTCTTCCTCCAACTCTACCTGGTTCACAAAATGTTCTTTGTAGCACGGGATATTGGCTGTGGTAATGATAAATGGTTTCTTTGGAACCTTGCTCAAATCCTGCCAAGCCGATGCTAAATTTGCCATGGCATCTGGAATTCTATTATAGGTTCTTCCTATGTGAGTGAAAGTGATCTTGTCGAATAGTGCTGCCTTTTTCAACAAGTACTCAACATAAGGCTTCAGTCTTTCTTCTTCTACTTTCCATCTCTCGTTAGCATGTTCAATAACCAATAAAGAATCTCTTATTACCTCAACCTCCTTAGCGCCGGCTGTAAGGAGAGCTTCCATCCCCATGACACATGCTTCATATTCCGCCATGTTGTTAGTGACCGGGAACAACAGTCTCTTGGACATCGTGGTAACCTCGCCATTAGGTGCTTCAATTACAATACCAGCTCCGGCTCCATTTCTATTGGCTGATCCATCAAAGTACAATTTCCAAGCCCCTGTCTCGATACATTGTAAGTGCTCATCTGGAAACTCTAGTTCCCAAGGTTCATCGCTTGTAATTGGATTCTCTGCTAGGAATTCTGCTACAGCCCGACCTTTGACCGTTTTCTTCGTTACAAATTCTGCATCCACGCTGGACATTTGAATCAACCATTTAGACAACCGTCCCTCTAGAGTAGGTGTTCTCTGCAAATACTTCAGAGGATCAATTTTGGAGACAAAAGTGACCTTGAAGGAATCAAAGTAAGGCCTTAACTTCTTTATTGACCATACTACTGCCATGCAAGTTTTCTCTATCAGATTGTACCTCTCCTCTATAGGTAGTAGTTTCTTGCTAATATAGTAGATAGCCTTTTCTACTCCAGCGGCGTCCGGCTGTACCAACATTGCTCCAACTCCTGCATCTTCTATAGACAGATACAAGATCAAAGGTTCTCCTGGTCTAGGTGAACTAAGCACTGGTGGATTCATTAAGTATTTCTTTATGTGATCAAAGGCTTTCTAGCAGTCCTCATTCCACTTAACTGGCTGATTCTTCTTTAGTAGCTTGAAAATTGGAGCACAGGTGATGGATAACCTCGAAATGAACCTGCTGATGTATTGAATTTTACCTAAGAAGCTTCTTACCTGACGTTCTGTTCTTGGTGGTTCCATATCCTGAATGGCTTTTATTTTATCTGGGTCAACTTCAATCCCGTTAGGTCCGACAACGAAACCTAACAACTTCCCTTTCGTTACTTCGAATACGCATTTCTTGGGATTGAGTCTCAAGTTATATTGTTTGACCCGTGCGAAGAACTTTTCTAACATCTCTGTGTGTTCTTCCTATGTTTTTTTCATGATCACCATGTCATCTACGTATACTTCTAACCCTTTATGGATCATATCATGACATAATGTTGTAGCCATTCTCTGGTATGTTGCCCCAGCGTTCTTCAGTCCAAACGGCATTACTTTATAGCAAAACGTTCCGAAGTCCTTGGTGAAGGCCGTCTTGTGCTTGTCCACTAAGGCCATCAGTATCTGGTTGTATCCGAAAAATCCGTCCATGATAAAATAACATCCCATTCCGGCAGCACTGTCGATCAAAACATTTATGTGCGGAAGTGGAATCCTGCATCCAACTGCTTCTGGACTTCAGCCCTTATCCCTGTAATCAACACAGACCCTTATTCAGGTCCCTGTAATCAACACAGACCCTTATTCAGCCCTTATTCAGGTCCCTGTAATCAACACAGACCCTTATCCTCCCGTCTTTCTTCAGCACTGGGACTATATTTGCCAACCATTCCGGATAGTGAACTACTTCTAAGAATCCTGCATCCAACTACTTCTGGACTTCAGCTTTGATCTTGTCCTGCCACTTTGGTCTGACCCTTCTCCTCTTCTGCTTTACTGGCTTAACACTCAGATTAGTAGGAATGAAGTGCTCTGCTATTGACCTGTCGATTCCTGGCATGTCCGCATAGCTCCAGGCAAATACCTCTGAATTTCTTCTAATGCATTCTTGAAGATCCTGTCTGAGCTCAGGTTTAAAGTCTGATCCGATTTCGATTATTTTAGGATCTTCAGTGGTGCTTAAATTAAATGCAAAATGATGCAATGCATTTATGTCAAATATGTGAGTGGTATAATCAATGCCATGAACGTGACAATCAGGAAAACAAGAAAACAAATAGTCAAAGTTCACTTCCATTGATTGAAATAAAAGAGGAAAACCATCCATAGTGTTCTCATAACAAGGATCAGAAAAACAAAATACAGGATTAATTGCCTGTTCAATACATTCATTACAAGTATCCCTTATCGCCTGGATTACTTCATCGGCATCTGCACCTTCTTCTTCTTCCTCCGGGGTAGCTTCTATCTTCTCTTCAGCTAGCTTCATCTTCAACACCTTCCTCTCTGTCTCTTCGGCATCTTTAGCAGCTAGGACCGACTAGAGGATCCGTGCCTTGGCCTTCTGCTCTTGCAACAGCTTGGAAGCTTCATCCCCAATCCCCAAAAAGTCTTCAAACTCAGATATCCGCTTTGACCGCTTAGATTCGGTGCTTGCTTCTGTCATACACACCATAAACTCGGTTCCATCCACCAACTGTTCTAAGGAAGGCTCGGGTGACCTGATCAGCTTCTGCTCATAATCAGTCATGAATATCTCCAAGCCGGGGTAGGTCTTCAGCCTACTCTAAAATTCTCCTTCGGCTTGTGGAACAAAGAAGATATGATTCAAATTCGACCCTCTGATTGGAGACTGAACCTCATATTTTTCTTTCTTTCTATTTTCAGTATACCCCAATCCGCGCTTGTCTTGTTGTCCCAATGCCGATGAGAGTGGTTCAAACCTTCCTTGCAGCTCCCAACCCAAGCCTTTGCCGTACTGCCAATTCATCTTCTTCATCATCCTCCTTGAGAAAGGACTCATTCTATTCACTGCATTCTTGCTCTTGGTGGTGGACGCATTAATTACTGCCACCTGAAAACCCGATAACGGTACCGCCAGTTCTAAACCTTCCACTGTTGCCACACTCAGATCCTCTTGCGCATTGACTGTCACCACGTCTGTACCCCATGGAATTTTTACTTTTCTGTGCAAGGTGGACAGAACTACACCTAAAGGATGGAACCAGGGTCTTGCTAACAAAAGAGCATAGTTGGCTAAAATGTCAAGCACAACCACGTCTACCCAGCTTTCCACTGCCCCTGTGGATATCTTCGCTTTAAAAGTCCATTTTGCATTCCTCATGGTGTTGTCATAAGCTTTAACCACCATATTTGATGGCTCCAGTTCAGACTCTTCAATTTTAAACTTAGACAGCATCTTCAACGGGCATACTGTAACACCCGCCGCCCAACCCCAAGAGACCCGACGGCGGATGCCACATTCGGTGCCGGAGACACCGTCCTAACATAACATATAAATCATAAAATCAGATTATGAATTAGAAGTGATTAAGTATTGACAAGTTTAGCAAGTAATTTTTTTTCAATTTGTTTTTGAAATATATATATATAACTTATAAAAACAATTTAGGAAAAATCCTACAACAAAACTGCAAGAGTTTCCCTTTACAAACCGCGCTCGCCAAACATGTGAATACAAAACACTCCCAATTTTAAACTCTAAACCCCCAGCAAACTCCAGTAATCACCATAGCAACACAACAACACTTCTATACCTTCATAACTATAGAAACCCTCAATAGCATTTTAATTCTTCAAAAATATTCATTACTTATTTTCTACCCATAAAAATCATGTATGCATACTCCAAAAATATTAAATAAAATATGAAACATAGATAGTAATTTTTCTGGACCAAAATAATACTGACTCCCAGACCGGTGGTACTATTCACAGATCGGTAAAACTATTATTTTAGACACAGAAAAATTAGGGCGTTACACATACACACAGTGCTGATCCATTATCCATCATCACGTTCCGGGTATCACGTCCATTGACGGCAATCTGAATATACAATGGCTTACAGTGGTTTCTTCCTTCTGGTGGAAGGTCTGAGTCAAAGAAAGTGACTTCGCCTATTCTTCGTTGTAGCACATTGATCATATCAACACTTTGAATCCGAGCCGGCACCCTGACGAAAGTCATAGCTTCAAGTAAAGCTTCTCTATGCTCCTTAGATGCTATCAGCAAGTCCCATATTGAAATGTCTGCTCTTGTTCTTTGCAACTGACTCAGTACCGAACTGGCGGTCACCCCACTACGTATCTTATTCTGACTGCTTTCTCCAACCTCGACAATCTTCTTGTGCCCTTTTATTATCTCTTCCTCTTTCTTCTTCTCTTTCGGCTCCTCTCCGCCTTTCTCTGTCATTCTCTTCTTTGTTCCATCAACAACAACCTCTTTTCCCTTAGCCTGCATACTGCTCTCGGGATTGTATACTCGCCCACTCCGGGTCAAGCTCTGAACACCTACTTCATTCACTTCCTCCTCACTGCTGTAGTACCATTGTTCTTCTTGGTCGGCTAAGCTCTTTTGAATGGCAAGCTGGAGTTGCTCATACTCATCTTTCGGCACATCACCCACCTTCACCGTGATGCTTTTCTCGATTTCAATCTTTACTGGCACCTTCTCTTCCTCATCGCTACTGCAGTCATCCCATATGTTCAACATTGCGCACATCTGCTCTTCCCATTCCGCTTCTGGCAATACCACTTCTTCTGGCAATCCACTCCCAATCGCATTGACTGATCCACCCGACTGAGTCTTACGGGACGGATAATTGTATTGATATTGGGGAAGCGGATTGTTCTTAGTGCTGGGCTTGTTCTTGTCCGAAGGCTTAGTAATCTTCCCACTGTCAATCAAGTCCTGAATATCGTGCCTCAATTTGAAACATTCATCAGTTGAATGCCCTTTGCACTGATGATAATCACAATTTCGGTCCATATATCTCCCTCGCACGGGCTTAGTCGGGTCGACTGGCAGCTTCGACAGCACTCCATTCTTGATGCATGATCTTAACACTGTGCTCAAGGGTCTTCCTAAATCGGTGAACTCTCTTCTGGCTCTTTCATTAACTGCCCCCACAATTGTATTACTGTTCCCCGACTGGTTCTGATTACTGCCTCCGGCACCTCTGTCACCATAAGAGGTCTGGTAATTGCCAAACCCTCTATTCTTCTTCTTTTCTTCCTTGTATAACTCCTCAATGTTCAACCCAGCGCTTTGAACCAAAGCAAAATCAGTGAGAGGCTGAGTTAACATCCTTTCCTTAAAGAAGGGCAACAAGCTCCTGCTGAAGATTCTGATCAGCTCTTTATCTTTTGGCCTTGTCTGAACTCTATATAGCTTTGTTCTCCATCTTCTATAGTAGTCAGAAAAGCTCTCGTCCTTCCCCTGTCTTAAACTTTCCAAGTCGCGCAAACCGAACTCATCACTCTCGTCGATTTTGAAATGCTTGAGAAAAGCAGTCTGCAGTTTGATCCAATTCTTCTGAACCTCCTCATCTAGGCCATTATACCACCTCCGATAGTCCTTGTGTAATGTTTGCAAGAATGCTCGCAAAACATCCTCCTCGTTGTACCAGTTCATCTGAGAGACTCGGAGAAATTCGGACAGGTGAGAACGAGGATCATTGTCTCCTTCAAATATAGTATGCTTGAATGTCTTAAATGAGGCAGAGCTGGTTGGGTGCAACACATACTCAGTTATGTGAAAGTTGGTGACCGGGTCTTTTTCTTTTACTGCAGCCATTTTGTCAAATCTTTCCTTCAGCTCGGCAAGTTGCTTAAGCACATCATTCTCGACAGGGGTAGTATTTCCCACAGAGGTCTGATTATCTGACACAGGATCTGGCATTTGTCTCTCTTCAACCACAAGTTGGCTGCTAGAAGGGGGAGTATTTTGATTTTGGGCCCTATCTTGGGCGAGAGCAGCGGCTACAATCTGAGCGATGGTCTTTATCTGAGCTTGAGAAAATCCGGGCTCATCCCCTATATCATCTGCCATTTCTACAGGATCTGAATCGGGCTCTGAATTTGATGAACTTGAATAGCTTATTGAACTAACCGGAATGAACTCGAGGATTGAGGATGTTCTGACTAAACGTTGACCAGGACGTCTGTTCCAAGCTCTCGAAGTAGTTTCCCGGGAAGGATCAATTCTGACAAAAAATTTCTGAGTTAAAGAGGGTCTTGCATGTATGCATGCGAAAATGAAAGCACATAGGATGAGAAATGCATTTCTAATGTGCTAAGGCCAGCATGGAAATAAGATCTCGATTTCAACGACTGGACCGAAAATTCGGTACGAATAACACGTCAATAACTTATTTTATATTTAGACATTTCATGCATTATCTGTCGTCGATCGTTCCTTTTGGATTTACGATCAACTATTTTCTCTCGAATCCCTAACTTTTGCCTCGGAACGAAAGAATTTCCGAGCGGGATTTTATTATTTTATTATTTTTTATTGTGTATTTGTATCCTTACTTTTTGACTTGGAACATATGGTCCCAAGTAGGATTTTCATTTTATTTTGTTACAAAATTCTGTAATCTCTCACTTATTTTCAGATAATGTGAGAAATGTAAAAGTAAAAAGGAATCGCAACCCCCTTATATCTCCCTTTTCTTTTGGGTATTGATTCACTATAAGTGATTGCATAATATTATTCAAAACGAATTTGAAATCCAATCTCAAGATCAAGGTCAAATGTCCATACCGAACATTAGCTCTTATTAATGCATGGCTGAAAAAGAAAATGTTACATGATGCATGAATGTCACAACATATGTACAGTTTATATTAAACAGG
Source organism: Jatropha curcas (assembly GCF_041381405.1). NCBI lineage: Eukaryota > Viridiplantae > Streptophyta > Magnoliopsida > Malpighiales > Euphorbiaceae > Jatropha > Jatropha curcas. The sequence continues at coordinate 10,672,005 of NC_143158.1, read as the reverse complement.
GGAACGGGAGTTGGGAAATGCATGCATTCCAACCTTATTTCTCCCACACACGGATTCTGTTGGTATAAAATTTCGACATCTATTTCCTAGGAATTGGTCTAATCTCGACAACCAACAGGGGGTTTTGAGATTGACGATATCAACTCTCGGAAATGAATGCGGCACAACAACAGCAAATAGAATCGGGTGCACCTTAGGGGAAGTAACTAAGGCTTTTAACTATGTGCATTGGCTTTAGTCTTATTGGGTTTAACAAAGTCTGCGTTCCGCAAACAGGATTCGGGCTTTGTTGGGCCTACTCCTTTTGACGCACCTTTAAGATACTAGGCTTGCGGTTGGTAGTAATGTTAATTCTCGGATGGATGCACCTAAATCGCATGGTTTAGGCTAGATCCACCGTCAAACTTAACACCAGTACCGAAGGGTAGTACGGGTAGAATGTGGTGAGAAGAGAGAAATGCGAATGAATGCAAAAATCCTAGAAATAAAAGGAAAGTAATTAAACACATACGGACGATTAAAAATTTTCCATCGGCTTTTCTAACCAATTTTATTTAGAAAGTAGGCTTTTTTTTTTTTAGAGTCAATTCCTAATTGCAACCACTAAATTATTTATAAAAAACAACCGGGGATTAGCGGGTGCAAATTCCCTAGTGAAGTCGCCAAACTGTTTTCGCCGAAATCCCGAAAAACCCCGGAAGGATCTCGAAAAACATCTCTCTTGATTGGTTTGTGTTATTTGTTTTTGGAATAAGGTGATAAAAAATCTTTTTGGATACGCGATGCCGATAAATCGGTCTTATAAATTATTTTTGAGTCGCCACCATTATTTCGGCAATGGGACCGTTTCCAATTTTAATTTTATTAAATGACTCCATTTTAAACCCAATTTTATTTAAGGCCAAATTTTGGAAAAACTGATCAGGCGTACCAAGTACGATTCTAGGTAAGGGAATTAGGTACGTCGGCTCGTTGGAAGTCGACGCCTGGAAAACCGGCCTCTTTTAACCTACGATTTCTAATTGATTTTATTTTAGAAAAGCCAAATTATTTAAACCCATCCCGAATAAATCGAACCGAGTTCCTATGTGGAAAATTAATTAATCGTCCCAAGTAAATACATTCATTGCATCCGTTCATAAATTAATTGTCACATCCATCATTCATCCACCATACATATCAAATAAAATTAAAAGACCCGCTCTTGCCTTATGGTTAAAGGCGGGCCACAAGCCGAGTTTAATAATATAGTTAAAAGGAAATAACAAATATTAAATCTCAAAATACCATAATCACAACAGATTAATTGACTTGGTTCAATTAAAACTCAATTTGCCCATTATTGATTATTTCCCGGATTAAGCTTAGAAATCTATTTAATGAAATGAAATTAAGACAAAATAATAAAAATAATCTGGGACTGAAAGACAGTCGCATCACGCGGCTATTCTATGGAAGAACAGTCACGTGGCGCAGCTCTTATCTTTTATTCTGGGATTTGTAATAGTTGCGTCACGCAGCTATTCTATGAAGAACAGTCGCGTGATGAAACTCTGGTTATGGTCCTGTAGACTAGAACAGTTGCGTCACGCAGCTGTTCTATGGAGAACAGTCGCGTGACAGAACTCCTAGCTACGTGACGGAACTGTTCGTGACTTATTTAAAATACTCAGACATATTGATTATTTATTTACAGCGAAACATTAAATACAAGTATAAAACAAAATAGAAGCTGAGTACGCGAACAACTGCGTCACGCAGGTGGTCCAATCCAGGCTAAGGGCTTTCGGACATGAACAGTCGCGGCATGCAGGTAGTAGCTGCGTGACGCGGCTGCTCTGGTCCGCAACTACCTTTCAAACTACTCTTTTTTACGTGTTCTTTTTGTCAAAAGTGATTAAAATCAATCCAGGAGAGTTCAACAGTGGGCAAACTTACGTTTTATCAACAACAGATCAACTAGACACTATGAAAATGAGATTTTAAGAGATAAAATACTAGAAATGAAAGATAAAGCTTAGATTAGTTACCTTGCCCTCAGATTTGAGGATTGCATACGCTGAGATTAACTTAGAGACGTTGTTTCACGATTCCAGAAGTGTAGTCACTAAGTCTTTTCACAAAATAAATCGTTTTCTTTTTTCTTTCTTTCCTCTCTTTTCCTCTTCTTATCCTTTTTTTGTATTTTTTGATTTTGAATCTAAAATATCTATGACTCGATCTTCCCCAAGTTTACTCAGTTGAATTCTTAAGGAAGAACTCTAGTCGTTAACCTCAAAACTTAAACTCAGAATGCGATCTTTCTTAGAGGAAATGAGAGCAAAGTGTCAAAAGTCCCGTTTTTGCTGCAAAATGTTGTATTTATATGGCTAGGGCATTAGAGGATAGTCGTGTCACGTAGGTAGTAGCAACGTGACCTACGTGACACACCCGTAAGCTGCGTGACGCGACTTACTTTTCGTACAGTTGCTGCATATCCATACAAATAGTGCAGGCCGTTACACGGGCGCGCGCCAGAGGTGTCAGCCCTGTTAGAGCTGCGTGACACGGCTAAGAGTGCCGTCATGCAGGTAATAGCTGCGTGATGCAACCCTAACGTGGGTCAGGCTCCTCTAGGCGGTTTGGTTCAAACACTTCTGGTTGATCGTGATGCCTTGTTCCTTATCCTCATATCATCATCGGGTCAGGTGGGGCATAAAATTACGCATCAACAAGAGGAAACCCCTCAATTTATGTCACATTATTTTTTATAATCTGCAGAACAATCCCAAGAAGCTACCCTACGGGATGATTCTTACCCCAGTTTTTGAGTTTCTGAATGTTAATTTGGATAAGCATGTTGGTAGTTCTGTTTCCAAGTTAGACAGCGGGTCCTTGAAGATGAAAGATGAGGAAGAAGAGAGGGAAAAGCAAGAAAAAGAAGGGGGAGAGGAGAAAGAAAAAGAAAAAGAAAAGAGAGAAAAAGAAGAAAAAGAAGAAAAGGAAGAAAAAGAGAAGGAAGAGAAGAGAAAAGAAGAAATTGAAAAACAAAAGAAAGTAAAAAGAGAAGCTAAAAAGAAGAGAAAAGAAAAAGGAAAAGGGAAGTTAGAAGAAATAGTAAAAGAAGAAAGGAAATCAGAGGAGAAAGAAGAGGAAAAGAAGTCAGCAGAAAAGGCAAAAGAAGAGGAAGAAGGAACACTGGAAGAGGAATTAGAAGAAGAGAGAAAAGAAGAAACGAAAAAGGAAGAATCAGAAAAAGAAGAAATAGAAGAGAAGAAAGAGCCTGAGAAGTTAGAAAAGGGGAAGAAAGTGGAAGAAAGCAGTGATGTTGAAATTGAGAAGCTAGAGATTAGCGATGAAGAAAAGACAACTGAGGATAAAACAGAACAAGAGTCTGAGTTGTTGTCTGCTCAGAGAAGTAGGGAAATTATGCTAGGGAAAATAGAAAAGGAGCTAATCGAAGAGCACAACAAAGAAATTGATGAGGCAATACAGCAGTGTCAGACTATTATTGAACAAAATCAGTCCCTTATCAAAACTTTGGAGAAACTGAAGGATGTGAACACAAGGAAGTTAGCTACTCTTAAGGTAAAAGGAACACCCTACATCCCCTCCTCAGAAAAGCCCAAGAACGTGAAGCACACTGCAGGAAAGCATAGGACTCATGGAAAGAAGCCTCCACTTCAACCATCTTCTAAAAAGCCAGAGAGTTCTTCTGAGACTGCTCCAGCTTAGAACTTGAGAAGTTCTAAGAGACTTAGAACTGGTCCTAAGCCTCTCTGATTTGTTTCTTATATGCTTTGAACAATTTGTTTTTGCTTTATCTTCATAGGATTATATTTTTGAACTGTTTATTTTTTTCTTTATTTTGCTTTAATTTTGTCTAACCCTTTTATATGATGACAAAAAGGGGGAGAACAGGTATTTTGGTGGTACTTTGAACACTATTGGTACGAACTTGGTAACCAAAGTACTTATATAGTGGTTATCTGTGTGCTTATATTTTATAATCTGTATGTTTATCGTTTTTCTAATATGGTCTGCTTTGGTGAGCTATGTTTTCTATATGATAAGCTGTGTGATTTTAGAACTTAGATTCTTATTCTAACGATTGTTTTGCAGGTTGAATATAAGATCCTTTGTTCTATTTCTAATATTAGTTTCTATTCTTTTGCTCTGACCATATGTTCTGTTTATTAGAACTTAGAACATCTTGTCAATCTATGCTAGTTCTAATATATATATATATATGCTCTGATTGTTAGAACTTAGAATATCTTGCCTATGTCTTGTTTGTTCTAAAATCAGTTTCTAAAAGGCCTCCCTAGTTCTAAATTTTCACAAAATAGTATTATTGCATCTATTCAGGGGGAGCAAAATACATGTTCTAATTTGCTTCATATTAAAAATATTTTGGCATATTTAGAACTTCTATGCATAAAATTCAGGGGGAGCACATGCTTTCATAATTGCTAAATTTATTGGTTTTGTCATCATCAAAAAGGGGGAGATTGTTGGCTCAAGGGTCAAATCTCGAATTTTGATGATTAATACAAAACAAATAAATTTAAATTATGTTATTTGTGCTAATTTTATTTTATGCAGAATTGCTTTGGAAAGAAATCGTACAAGGCAAGTCCTACATTGAGTGTGAAGATAATCCGAAGATCCTAGTAGCTAGGTATTTAGGATATTTTGTAGGATAGAGAGAAAATCCATATATGAGCACAAAAATCTATTTCTCTCTCAAAAATATTTTTCGGAAAATTAGTTTTCTTCAAATAATTTATTTTCGAAAATATTCCTTTAAATCGAAAAGATTTATTTTCCTAAAACTAAAGAGATTTCTTCTCTAAACGTTTTTGGCAATACAATCATACTCTCTTTTCGGAAATTTATTTTGAAAGATCTAAAATTCTTAAATTTATTTTCTTACCTTAAAAACGAAGGAGAATATTTTTCGTTTTTAGTAAGAACATTCTTCCGCAAAAATATTTTCCAAATATTGCTACCGAAAATCTCTTGTTTAAAGGAAAGCAAAATCGTGTTTTATTCTCTTACCAAAAAGGATAAAATAAACTTTTGGTAACAAAGATTTTCATATCTTCTAAATAAGGAAAGAAGATATTCTGGTTTCAATCTCTTTCCAAAAGGCGACAGCTTCTTTGCTTCCTATATAAAGGAACGTTCATGCCTTAAACATTTGATGAAGTAAGAGTTTTTGTTTTAAGAGCACTCTCTCATTGAACGAATCCTTATCTCTCAAAACTTACTCTCTACCCTCATTTTCTTTTCATCTTTATACTTAACGTTTTCAATATTTAAAGTGAAAAGAATTTTTACAATTACTTTTGAAAAACAATTCTGTGCTCTAATCGATCTTCTAATCTGATAAAATTGTTTTTCCTGTGCTTATATGGGCGTTTCTTTCTGTCTATTTAGATTGTGTAATCTATAGTAGACAGGCTCTTTATTTATTAAACTTTTGAGTGTAATAGCTTAGGTTAGAAGCTATTGAGATAGAGGTTATCAAGCGACCTTCTCCATGTGTGGGATAGTAATGTCTTGAATCGAGTTTTTCTGTACTCTACCAAAAACAGAAAGGGTTGAGGTTAACTAGAACCTTTGGAAAATCTAGTGGGACAAAAGGGTAGATCTAGGTTTTGATCTATTGCCTTGTACTGTTGGTTTGTCTCTTACCCTTTAAAAGAGATAACTTAGTTGAGGATCTCAAGATGCGTCTTGGAGAGTGGATGTAGGCGAGTTAGTGCCGAACCACTATAATTCTCGGTGTTGATCTCTTTATTTCTGAAGTTTGTTTGATACTGTCTCTATATCACTTTTGTTTAATCTTTAGAAACGCTAAAATTGTTAATGATTCAAATGTTCTAAAACGGTAATAAATCTTATCTATTCTGAACATTAGAACTCTGGTATTCTAATAAAGTGAATATACAATGTTCTAACTGTTGCTCTATTCCCAGTATTATTCAATGATTGGGTTTCTTATTTATTTTCTAAACTTTATGAGGATGTTCTAATCCTAATAACTTTCCATCATAAAGTTATTTCTGATAATTGATTAAGACTCTGTGAAGAAGTTCTGAATTTAATAACTGTCTTTCACATAGCTTTATATGTGGTTTTTCAAACTTTATGAGGAAGTTTTAATATCGATAACTTTCCTTCATAAAGAAGCTCTGATAGTATATAAGTCAGTGTAAAGTTGTTCTAATCAATAGCTGCACTTTGCACAGACTTTCTATCTTTTGCAATTAGAACATTGTGAGGATATTCTAATCCATATTCTATTCTCACAAAAGCTCTGTGTGTTTTCCGCTGCACTTAGAATTCTAATTCTTGTTTAGAATTTCTAAAATTTATTTCAGTTTTTAGAAAACCCAATTCACCCCCCTCTTGGGTTGTGCCATATATATTCGGGACCCACAAACATAGAATTATAAATCCTAATATTCGGTCGAAAATGGTGACTTTTAGGACTGATGTAAAATTTTTTATTTTATATATATATATATATATATATATATATATATGTATGTATTAAATGCAAGCACATATTTATTAAGATTAACCAGATTCAAACAACAATTCCTTGCTTCACACAACATAAAGAGAATTCTGGTCTTTCTATGACAACAACACCAAGAGAATTCTGGTCTTTTAACATTATAATATTTGTGAATCCTTTCTTCATACCAAAAATATGCTCCACATTTTTTACATTAATATATAGGAGCTCCTAAATCCTAGTACTCTATTAATGAAGAAAAATCTAATGTTAAAATCATTATATTTATTAAGCAATAAGTTTATAAGTTTGTAGGTCATACATATATATAATTCAAAATAATACTACATGTAATTTTATAGAACATCACTATATTGCATTATATATAAAATTGTTACTTTACTTTGCTCTTGTGGATCATCATTTAAATCATGTAAATGTGATGTCTTACTTGGTGCACACGTATAATTATAATATTCAATGATAACAAAATCCGCACACACATATTGCTCTTTCGGATAACCATTTAAGTCAGAAAAGTGTGATATCTTACTCGGTGCTATTTGTTTTGTGTAATCAATTTCTGAACGGAAAAATGCTCATTTTACCACTCATGCTTGTCACCAATATTCAAAAAACCCAAAAATTAACTTTTTTTGTCAATGTACACAACAACTTGGACATATTGAGTTAATTTGCCCATTTGTTAGGTTAAACAATATGAATGTTGAACATGCGGTTAACGTAAAAATTAAATTAATAAAAATTTAAATTTTCAAAATATAATTGCAAAAGTAAAGACCAGAGGGACATGGACAAAATATAAGTTAGAGCATCTTCTCTAAATAGGTATCTCCTCTACTGGAGCATCTTCTCTAATTCGTAGCATTAAAGGGTCCTAAACGGGTATCATTGAGCAACAAAAACACAGTATAGAATACAACATGAAGCAACAAAGTACACAAAAAATTACAATATGAAAAACAAAAATTAAGTTTCAAAAAAAAAAAAACAAAAATTGACACCAACAGATCAAATGTCTTCCAGAAAAATAAATTTACAAAAATAGCCTCGTTGTTGGTTCAAGTAATATAGAAGTCCATGATTATAATGAATCGACCTCAACAACTCATCTGGGTTGCTACTCCTACATGTGCGTCTCTTCTCCTTTCTGATTCTTCTTCTTCAAATGCAACAATTTCTTAGCTCTAAGCTAAAAAAGAAATCAAGAAAAAGGAATGTGAAAAAAAATGCATATACGAAAACTACTTTGATGATTAACTATATTTTTTGCTAATCAACTAAAGAAAAGGTATAAATCTACTGTAGAAATCTAGATTTTTATGGAAAAAAGAGTAGAAAATTTTAAGAATTTAGAGTAGGCACAAAAATACATCTTAGGTTTGATTTGTGAAGAAGAAAGAAGGTTTTGGGTGATATCAAGCGAAAGAAAATAAAATAAAAATTAAATTATGATGCTTATTTTTTATTATTTTATTTTTTTAAGATAGAGTAAGTTGCGTGTTTAGGTAGATTTACTCATCTCACACACATCTGCTATTTTTAGAACTCATGCGCGCTGACTTAACCTAACAAATGGGCAAATTGACCCAAGATATAAAGTTAAATGTGTAAATTGCCAAAAAAAGATTATTTTAAAGCTTTTTGGATATTGGTGACAAGTATAGGGGGTAAAATGAGTAATTTTCTTTCTGAAATAAAATTATACTATTCCATAATAAGAAAATGTAAATTCATTAAATTTTTTAATTTAATGTACACATACCTAAATTTGAAATCATTACTGAACATTTAGTTGAAAAACTTATATTTTGTGTGCACATTGGATTAGAACTTCCATTCAAATTGTCTTCAATCAATTGTGTTTTGAATACTTCTTAATTCACTAGTTAATTCAAATTACTTTTAATAGAAGATAAAAAAAAGTGGTTTTAGTTGTTCTCTTGGACATATGTTTCTACATTTCATGTCCAATATTTGTTTTCATTAAAAGTTTAAGTTTAAACAGGGCAAAACTTTTTAATATATAATTTTTAATTTATTTAAGATTAGTTCTACAAAACAAGTTGGAAATTTTACCAAAAAGATTTTTACTAATTTGTGGCTTAGCATTAAGGATACAATTCAAATTTCCAGATAGCATTTCCAAACAATTTGAATCAAAATGTCATTCACCAATATCTCTTCAATCTTCTTCTGGTTTACACTTGTAGATAGACAATTTTTAAACTCTGCCATTAGCCAAAGTTTCAAAACAAAAAATTTATTAAATCTTTCAAAGTAGAATATCATTATTAAAAACTAAAAAATAGAATATGAAACAATCTAATAATTTCTCAAATTATGAAAAACTAAAAAATAGAATATGAAACAAACTAACATTTTCTCAAGTTTTGTATTAGAAATGATTTTGGATTTTATGTAGAGCTCGTGATGAAGAAGTCTGTCTAGAACTCATTCCAAAAAAAAAAAAAAAACTATGTAAAGGTGTGCAATTCTAATAAAATGGTATTGGTGTTTCATTAATTGAAAAAGGGAAAATTATATTCTTGTCCCTATAAAATGCCTAAATTAACTACTTTGTCTCAACTTTTTTTTAAATACATTGTTTTGTCCCCATAGTTTATCTCCGTTATATTCCAATGTACTGTCGTCCCACTTTTGGCATTTTATTTTATTAGCCATTGAGAAAATCACAGTTAGATGAGAGAGAAATGCTTTTACTATCCAAAATGTCCTTGGTTCATTTGCAATTTGTTATATAATAGAAATGCTTAAGTGAAGAAGCAAAAATTGGGGGAAAATCGCGATTTAGGGTTTGCAATGGATGAGAGGAAGATTAATTCTTCGTAAAGTACTACCGGTTGTAGTTGGGAGGGGAGATATTTGAACATGAACTACAAATGCGACAGAAGAGCTAGGGTAAGAGTTGCTGAAACATGCAAAAACAAGAATCATTTGTTCTACTACTGTCAAAACAACAAATATGGTTCCTTTCTGGGATGGTGCAAGCCAGTCAATGCAAATTAACAACACAAGGGACTCAAGAAAGGTGTGAGACACAAAGAAGTGTGATGAAGTTGAAGTTGCACAAAGGTCCAGCATATTCAGGGACTTGCTTAATTGGAAGGACATAGATGTTTACTAAAATGAAGAAAATAGAAGGTTTTGGGCAGTATTGGGCAATTCAACTGTTGTGTTGGGAACCTGAAAATTGTGAATGTTGTTTGCATATTGTGTACCCTTTTTAATCTCATCTTGTTGTTGTTTGTGCTTAGGAAGTTATCCTAGAATGGGTTTATTTGGTTTGTTAAGGGTTGGTTCTTAGGCTCATTACTGACTTTTGTGTAATTGTTAGGATAGTTGGAGGGTTTTAGTTTGTAAGGGCAGTTAATGAGCATCTATAGTTGTTGTTGGCAGTGACCTTTAATGCAAATGACTTTTTGTATTAAAGCTGTAATGAAAAAAGACGCTCCGTTTTGTGATTGAGTTGTTGCATATAATGAAATTTCCAAGAAATGCAAATGACACAATTTGGCTTTCAATTGTAAATGTCAGAAACAGAAAATAGAAAATGACTAAACAAATTATTATCACAACCAAAATACCAGTAGAGAAAAATAAGTAAAATATGATTACCATTACTTTGAAGCAAGTTTTTATAGTAAACAGAATTAGCCATTAGAAATTTGATACATGTTGCCAAATTTTTGATTACAAATCACAAAAATGACATTATGTTGATAAAGATTTTAGCATTAAGCTATAGAAAATTCCACCATAGTTCCAACGATGCTAGAATCAGCTCAATCGGATGTCGTTTGGGCCTCGAACGGACCTTTGAAAGCTCGAAAACCCTAAAATCAAAGGTCAGGGGCAGGGCAGTAATTTGTCCTGATCGGCTACCAGCTCCTGCCGATGCCGATCAACCCCAAATAGGTGCCGATTTGGTGCCTGCCGAGCACCTCAATCGATACTAGTTTAAAGCTCAGCTGTACCAATTTCAGAGACCTCGGTACCGCCACGTCCTTGACCCAATAGCCTCTTGGCCTATAAATATGGTCCTTCCCCCCCCCCCATTTCAAGCATCTCTTGTTGCTTGATCGAGCGCTTCTCAAGTATCAATGACTCTCAATCTCCCTCGAACGATTCTAAGGCCTTATATTCCGACTTTGCTCTTCTTCTTTAGTTGAGCCAAAGCCTGACTTGGATCTCAAAAGTCGATCCTTTCGACTTTCACTAGCACTTTAGTCTTTCTTAGACTAAAGCTATTAGTTAATTAATTCATCATTAATTAATTCAAGAATTAATTAATAATTCGTTAATTAGCACTAGTATATAAGACCATAATTCAAGTCCTTGCACCCTTCCTTAACTTGATTTGGAGGAAGAGTCGACCTCTTTGGTTATTAACCACTATGGAGCTCCGATCCGGCCGCATTGCAAGCACAAGGGTATAACCGCACTAAACTCAAAACTTTGTCCATTAAGCCTAGTCCGTCTGGCATCTTATATCTATTAAGCCCGGTGTTGCGTCTCTTTTGAGTTCCCGCAAGTATACGGATCGCAACGTAGTAATAAAAAGATCGATCCCACGAGGAACGGGTTATGTCCATTTTACTACTTATCCTTAACACTTATGTTTACAGCAATAAAATATGAAATGATTAAACTATAATTCTATTTAACTTTTAACTAAATATACTACTTAATTCTATAGATAAAGATATAATAGAATACTTAGAAGAATTGATCATGCATTAGATTTTCTTTTTCTATAGCAAAACGTGTTTCATACAATAAATTTTTCTTTAATCACATGTGGTCAAGTATAATTCAACCTCTCGGTACAGAATTACTCTTTTTATTGTATGTATCTCTACATACAACAAATGCCTTACTTTGTCAAATATTAAGTCTAGATCTTATTCTTTGATTATTTCAATAAGTTAGACTTAACTTTGACAAACCAATTTAAAGATTCACATGCAAACCCAACTAAATGAATTCTATCTCTTTGATCCTTACTGAATTATTTCTTTCTGAGAATATAATTAAGTAAGCTTGATTAAACAAAGACCAAAAGATAACTTAAAGAAACTTTTATTGAATGAAACCAAATAATATTGTTGTTTTGCATAGAAAATTATAAAGCACAACATGCAAAAAGTCTTTAATAAAACAAGAGAAAGATAGAAGTAATCAAACTCATGCCTCTTGGAGGGCGTCACCCCTCGAGGAACTCCTGGATGTTCTTTGCACGAACAATAATAAGTGACTCTCGTCATCTTATTTCTAAGTACTACTTTATTATTTTCTACTGTATTATAATACTACATTTTGCCTATTACATGATGCATATTATATATTGCATATTGCATATATGGCCTATGGCCTATGGCCTCTGACATATGGCCTCTCTGGCATCTTTTCATCTTGATTTGGACTTTAATTTATAGAAGAGGAAGATGATGGCAGTTATGAAGGTGGTTGGCTGGCCAAAAGGTGCTTCAGGTGACTTCTCTTGGGAAGAGTCCCGACCTATGCATGGAAAGACATGATTTTCTAGTGAAAGGTGGCAGTTATGTCTCCTGGAAACACGACTCGCGCTCGCGAGGTTCAAGGTCGCGCTCGCGACTTTTGCTTCAGATGCTTCTGCCTCTCAGAAGTGCTTTGCGCGCTCGCGCAGATGGAAGTCACGCTCGCGTATTTTGCTGGCAAACTTTCTGCCTCTCAAAGGTGCTTTCTCGAGCCCGCGCATATGAATATCGCGCTCGCGTCTTCTGGTCCAATTGCCTCTGACACTCAGATCTGCTTGTCGCGCCCGCGTATATGAATGTCGCGCTCGCGACTTCAGCTTGCGCCCGTGCAGATGGAAGGTGCGCTCGCGAGTTTTTCTTGCAAATCTTCTGACTCTCTTTTCTAATTGTCGCGCTCGCGCTTGTGAATGTCGCGCTCGCGACTTGGGCATTTTTCTTTGTTGAGACTTGCTTCGTGGCGCGAGGGCTGGATTAAAGATTTCTTCCATCTTTTTAACTTGTTTTGACCCTATTTTTGTATAGAACAAGTCTTTGCTCCAACTTTGTTCCTGCAATTCACTTTAAAACAAAACAATACGAACAAACGTAAAATGTACAAAAACAATCATGCATTCATGCAATTTATATCGAAATAACATAACAAGATTTGCCCGCTTTGCGAGGCTATCACCCGGTCCATCTAGCCGCTTATATCTGTCAAGTCCGGTCCGTCTGGTACATAGCATGCTTTGAAGCTTGGTCCATTTGGCAAAATCGATTAAACTAGTCTTCAACTCTAAGCCTGATTTGCCCGGCCCGCCCCGCAAACCTTTTAAGCCCACTCCCCGAGTGGCACCCTCAAAACCCTACCATCTTGATCGATGGTAAAACTTCATGTGCCCTGATCCTTATACAAACGAGGTACAAAGGCATACCTATGGATTTCAACCTAAGTAGTGAGCCCCCCAACCAAACTGATAGGTCAAGATTTAGGGGAATGTGTTGCATGACCTAGAATCCTCGATAAATGAGGCTAGATTCGGGCTCCCCTTCAAATTACACCCTTCATTCCTTTATTATTTTTAATGCACTATATTCTTGATATTGCCATGTATTATTAGTATGTTCATGCATCGTTAAACTGATATTCACGCAAAATATTTTGATTTTTCAATAATGACCCAAACCGTTGATTCATTTCAATAAGAAGACGAAAACCTAGTCCCCGAACCCAATGATTTGAGGCTAGTGCATTTTATCCTAAAGGCTAATTGAAAATGGAGTTCATCATGGGATTTTTTCCTTAATCTTTCCCTAAAAACAAAAACAAATTAAGGTGGCAACTCATCACATTATACACCTGTCAAAGTACTCCAAAGAGCCAACCCGACATCATTTAAGCGCTAAACTAAGCCACAATCTGTTAATCTGACTAACAAAACAAAAAAAGGAACCATAAGGACTTTCTCCTAGTTTCTGTGTCAAACCTGCCAATGGCCCGACCAGATCAAGGACTTCATCATTCGGACATCCTTTCCCTCGGTGCTAGGATAGGGGCGCACATATTAATGCTTCTTAATCCAAAAATAATCACTAATAGTCAAATGTAGCTTCCTAAAGCATCTCCCACTAACTATTGTCAGTATATATAAAAAATAAACAAAATAGTCCAAATGTGGTAAAAAATTGCAGCAATCTTGTACCCCCTCCAGCTATCCTCTAGCACACTGCTCCATTCATATGGTCCTCCATTCACATGGTCCGTTTATACAAGATTTCTTGAGCCTGATGCATAAACACCATCATTTCCACCACCAACTTCATTATCAATCTACCTCCTTTCTCTTTATTCCAGATTTCAAAAAAATAACCAATGTCCTAAAAACATATAAACTCAAAGCAACAGTGAAATGAGAAATGAAATGGTAAAAATCAGACATGTTGGCTTTGAGGTACAGCTTGACAAGTCCTCCTATTGTGGCCAAATCTATTACATTGCTTGCACCTAACTGTCCCAGATCTAGTGCTTTGTGTGCTAGGTCTTGCTTCTCCATCTTGTCTGTTTCTTCTGCTTTTTGGCCTCCCAACTTCCTTCTTCACATTAGGAGGTAGTATCTCCTCACTATCATATAGAGGTTCATAACTTGTTTCTAGAATGGGGTGAATGACAGTAGAGTAGGTCTCAATGTATTTTTCAATTAAGAAAATGGGTCATAATAATCTTCCACACCTTGCATAGCATTACATGCATACATGGCATTCCACATTTATCCTGCCAAAGACAACTGAAAGGTCCTTCCTTTACTTCAAATTCATTTGAGCTACTAGGTGACATTCTACACATCGTTGATTCTTTAATAATGTTCTTGATATCCCTTTTGCATGTGTTGTTAGTCTACCCTCCGACATGGATCCTTTGGCAAACCTTTTATGCAATCTAACCATATACTTTTTTCTCAATGTATATAGCAATGGAACAATTGGTATTGCTCTTAGCTTACCAAACCATGATTTGAATGACTTAAGCCTCTTCCCCCACTGATCCCTCTGCCCCTTAAGCCTCTTCCCCTTAATCTAATATAAAACTAGCCTCTATTTGGAAATGATTGTAAATATCTTTTACAAATGCTAAGTGACAGTACTCCTCACAATCTATATTGTTAAATGTTTCTACCCTTCCTTCATAAGTTAAAAAAAGTGTGTACAAAACTTGACCTGCCATACTAGAAAGAAAGAAACAACAATTTCAGATTCCAATCACATAAACCCTAACGCTAACACATTCTACACTAAGCTTCACCATTCCACAACATATGACCTAGTGATTTACTAAATGGAAAACCACATTGCATATTATCACGATTTTTGTCAAAGAAAGAAAACACAAAAAGAAGAGCATCGTTAACACTGTACCTGAAAAGTGCACTGATTTCTTCTATTCTAATCTAGGTTCTTCGACTGGCTTAGTGACAATAATACTTTTTCTATAGTAAAAGCATCAAAGCATTGCTCGATTAAGCTCTGGGTTCATCGATTTCAAATTTGGGAGCTTCCTTTTTTGCGTTGGATGTTCAAGGACGAAGACGCAAGGGTATTCTGTTTTCCCTCCTAAACGATTTTTCTTTTTGAAGGGGCTTTTTTATACAAGGGCTTCAGTGTCTTTTCATAGCCACTTAATATCCAAAATGCCAAAAGTTGGACAAAAGTACATTTTAATATAACAAGGATAAACTATGGGGACATAATAGTATATTTTAAAAAAATGGGGATAGAGTAGTTAATTTAGGCATTCTATAGGGACAATTGTAGTTTTTCCATTGAAAAATGAATCTCCTTTCTTGTATGGGTAACTAAAAAAAAATAGGTATAAAATAGTTTGGGCATATGATTTCTATATAATGGTTGTAAAAAACATATACCAACTAATATAAACTTATCGCCAAACTGGCAATTTATCATATCTAATAAAGGAGGCCATTTTCTTTCATTTTCGATATAATTTCCTCTACCATTTTATGAGTTAATGCTATTATTATTTGCTTTGTTTAGCTTTTGGTTTCATATATATTTTGTTACGTTCTCATGGACCTATAAGATAACTCCCTTATTTTTGCTTATTGTTTATTATTTTATTTAGTTTATTATTGTGGATTTAAGCTTTAGACTCAATTTTATATGTAAAATAATAGAATATCAAAAGAGTTTCGGTCATTTAATATTTCATAATTTAGTTCTATATTAAAAGCTATAATAAACTCAACTTTTAGTTATTTAACTAGTATGCATATTATGGATGTGTATTTATTTTCTAGATCCAATTTAGGATGAAATTTATATATATAACAGAAGACACTTTAAAAAATAAGATAATTGGAAGTACAAGTGAGCATTCGGTTCGTCCGATTTGATTAATTAGGTCAAATCGACCAATTCATTTCAGTGAATAAATATTCAGTTAAAGAAAATCAAAATTTCGATGATTGGTTAAGGATTCAATTAAAAGTTAATCAAACTGAATTAATCAAATTAACCAACTTTAAAAATATGTTTTCTTGATTCAGTAGATACTAAAATTAGAAATTCAAAATATACCAGATTTTATTTGGATTAAATATTGATTAGTAATTTCAGTTAACTTTTATTTCGATTAAAGTCAGTTGATTACAAATTTCGATGAAATTTGATTGGTTAATTATATTTTTAGTTTCTTTAACTTTGGCACGGTTAATAATCGAAATTAATTCAGCTAAAATGATTCGGTTAAGTTTAGTTAGAAGATTAGATTGATTAAATTTGGTTAAATAAAAAAAAATTCCGAAGAGTGTATTTTCCTTAGTTTTTTACCCTCGTTTGCTATATATATACTATTACATAAATATAACTCCATTTTCTAATATAAAATAGTACGTGGAAGTCTTTATTTTATAAAAATATTATTTCGACAAAATTGTATGAATTATTTAATTGTCAATAGAAATTTATTTTTAAGATTTTCAAAGAAAAAATATTTATTTTTAAGAAGTAAAAAAAAATTGTAAGAAAAATAACGTAATTCTCCAACTACTTTTTGATAATGAAATAAACAAAAAGTTTTTTTTGTAGAATGTAATTGAATGATTAAATAAGAAAAAAAGCTCAATTTGCCCTAAACTTGTGGCCTTTATTCAAAGTGAAGAAAAATGACCTTTTTTTGCCAAATTTATGAGCAACTTGTACAAATCAATTCAAAACACCCATATTTTAACTTGGGTCCGCATGCGTGTTATTCACATACATCAATGCACGTTTAATTTAAACAGAAACACTTAAAAACCGTTAAGCACATCCACTCACTCTATTATCTCCTTCTTCACCTTCACCCTCACTTAACCTCCAAACCAGTAGGTGCTACACCCATATAAGCCATTTGTAGGGCAGAAAACCAAGGTTCCTACCTCAAGTTCAAAAAACATAAATCTATGTTGCCTTCTTCCATTAGAGAATATATTTTTTGTTATATTTTGAATTAGCTCTTAATGTCAAATACATACATATAAATGACTTAACCACAAAACTCAGAAAAAAAAAATATAAACACTAACAAATATGATATTCAAACGAAATGCAAGAATATAAACAAACCAAAGAAACAAGACTATGTAATAAAGCCACAAATGAACACATGCACAAAGAATTCAATAGAAAGAAACAAATCAATATATAACATTACAGATTTAGTCGAATATAAACAAAGAAATCATGAAGAATTCAATTTTGTCAAATACAAATGATTGAATATAAAAAAGCAAAGTAAAAAATTAGAGGTAGAGGGGGATAGAGAACTCGTTTATCATGCAATCAATTCAACTATGAGGCATCAAGTGCTTTTACAACTAAGGATGAGTAAAGATAAGTGTGACAGCGATGGTGAACAGCATTATGACTGTAAAGATCTTATTTCTTCAGATTTTTCTCCCTTCCTTTAACTCTCATCTCGCTCCTGAGTTTTTTTAATTTTAGAGATTTTTTATTTATACAGTCAAAGAAGAAGAATTATTTTGAGACTCAATGATATTTTATTATAATATAAAAATAACATTTGATCGTGTGATATACATGCACCCAACCCAAACTAAAATATGAGTGTTTTGAACCGATTTGTACAAGTTGCTAATACATTTGGCAAAAAAAATGTCATTTTTGTTCACTTTGAATAAATGTTACAAGTTCAGGGGCCAAATCGAGTTTTTTTTCCATTAAATAATATTCTATACTTTTAGTTATTTAACTGGTATGTATGTTCTGATGTGCATTTTCTATTTCAAGATTTAATTTATTTTCTAGACAAATTTTAGGATGAAATTTGTATATAATAGAAGATATTTTAAATAAATTTTAAAAATAAGATCATTAGAAGTATAAGTGAGCATTCGTTTCGGTGGATTTGATTAATTGTTCTAAATCGACTAATTCATTTCGGTGAATAAATATTTGGTTAAAAATTTAGTTAAAAAAAATTAAAACTTCGGTGATCGGTTAAAGATTTAATTAAAGGTTAATCAAACCAAATTAATCAAATTAGCTTACTTATAAAAATATGTTATTTTGATTAAGTAGATAATAAAATTAAAAATTAAAAATATTACAGATTTTATTTTTATTAAATAGTGATTAATTATTTCGATTAACTTTTATTTCGGTTAAAGTTGGTTGATCGCAAATTTCAATTTTATTAATCGGTTAATTATATTTTTAGCTTCTTTTAACTTTGCGTAATTAATAAGCAAAATTAATTCAACCAAAATAATTCAATTAAGTTCATTTAAAAAGATTAGGTCGATTAAGTTTGGTTAAAACATAAAAATTTCGATTAAATTATTTCGGTTAAAGTGTAACTCAAATTGGCTAAATTGGTTTAATATTCACCCCTAAGTAAAAGAGTAACGATAACAAAAAAAAAAAAAATGAAAAACATATATTATTATTTTTATATTAAAATGACTGAAATTAATATCATATAATCTTTAGTGATATTATATTATATATTATATAAATATAATAACATATACGGTATAACTTTATTCCATATATTTGATTTTTTTTATTATTATAAGCATTGAATCTCCATATTTTCCATATTTAGGAGTTGCAAAACAAGATTTGATGTGAGAAGTTGGAAAAACTTTCAACTTTTCACTTTCCACTAATCTTCATATTTTAAATTGAAGCTATTGACTATTAATGTTTAATGATCCACATTTACAAATTCTTTTTTGTAGCTGATTTTTTTATTTTATGAGTTAAAACTATTATTATTTGCTTTGGTTGGCTTTCATATGCTTTTGGTTCTCATGGATCTAAATGACAACTCATTTATTTTTGCTTATTGTGTAGTGTTTTTGTTTAGTTTGTTGTTGTGTATTTAAGCTTTAGATTCAACTTTATATGTATAATAATAGAAGAGAAAAAAGAGTGTTAACCCCACAGATAAAAGTTGTCTAAACTGAGATGGTCATGACTCCTGCAAAAGGGACAACTCTAATTGGAATACATTTTTTCAAAAAAAAAAAAAAAAAAAAAAAAAAAAAAAAAAAAAAAGTCATGCAACATATATTGCTTTGTCACTTCTTTCAACCAATGCAACATTCTTCTTCAAAAAAGATTCGAAAAAGAAAGCATGAATCCTTCAATATTTTTAGAGTCTTTCTTACATATTAATAGTAAGGTCTTTTTTTATATATACAATAATAATAGAACTATACATCAAAACCAAAATATAAAAAATCTAAACATAAAATTAACACAACAAAGAATATATCCAAAATAAGCTGTCGACATCAATAAAGATAAATAATAAGATGTCTAGATAAAACATTTAGAGTTAAGCTTAATAAATATTAAGGTCAAATCTAAATAATAGATCATAGATAAAACTAAACTTTCAGAAATCTAAGAATAAAATTCTCGCAACAAAACTCATCTCCAAAAGAAATTAACATCATCCTGTAACAAAACCTATTAGCAAAATACAATCATGCACTGTACAACTGATATCTTCAAAATAGTTTAATAGATATAGCAATTCATACATTTTTCTCTTTCTTAACCATCACTCTCCTGACCTTGTTGCTTGAAAGTTGTGTGTTAGGATTATCATCAAGTCCTAATGAGTTTTCTTCATTCTCCAAATTATTTCTCTTATCAGGGGGTTTTTGTAGGAGATATCACCTCATTATTTGATATAGAATCTTATAAAAATAAATAAGAAACTTAAATAAGAGATCCATATTTTAGTTTAACTTTAAAATAATAAATTTTAAAATGATATGGCTTGTTCATAACCTTAAAATCCTTATTTTCAAATGCGACTTGTTCATTATTGAATTTTGGATCTTATATTTCAAATCATAAAATTAACAGCATCATAGAAATACATAGTATAATCAGAAAGTATAATTTATATGTTTCAAAAAATAAGAGATAAAATAACATATAGTGAATGTATCTTGAATAGGAGAAAGACCATATATTGCTTTATAAGATCCTCATCAGAGCTAAGTTTAACAACAATATACACTTCATCATCCGCCTCAATGTTGGAGCTCTTAACTATCACTTTGAACATGACCTTTCTCTCAAGAACATTATCTAGTCTCAATGGTTAGGTACACTCATCACCAACAACAAAAGACTACAATTGTGTTAGAATTAGAAGAATTAAAGAGGACTAAAACACTAACCAAAATAGAATACATCAACTAAGCCTTCCTTTAGCTCATTGGCAGACTTTCTTTCAATTGCATAGTTTCATGATCCTAAAGCAATAAAGAAATAAATCCAATATCATCTATGACACGCACTTGAAGCTTGTACCTAAATTTGATTTATATATTAAAACTATAAATGAATGTTTTAATAATTAAAGTCAACAAAATAAGCTTCAACACCAATAAGTAGCAAAAAAATCCAATCTATTGCATTTTCTGAAATAAAATTGTTTCAACTTTATTCACCTTTTTCGCACACTTCTTATACCCCAAATATGACCATTCTCTATGAAGTTCTAAATCAACATCAGTTGCAACAATCCAGAAGCTTTCTTCTAGTAAATAGAAATTAGACATTTATAATATGTACATAATGTGAATGAATATAAAGTATAAATCATAAAAAATATTTACTAACCTGTAGACACTGAACCAATTCCCCAATAGTTTTAACTTCCACAATTCTAGAAGCTAACTCATTGGTAACAAAATAGCTAGGTTGAGAGGAAATTTGACTGATCCTCTTAAAGTTAGCTTCACACACATAAAACATTCTATATTTTCACAAGTTAATAACAGACATAAACACAAAGATGCATTCATTTTAAAAAAGTAAATGAAGCTTTTATGTGAAGAGTACATATGGAATTAAAATCAATAGCTTGTGGAAGATTAGGATTGATCCAAAGCTTTGAAGCATGCCAAGTATTATGTATAGTATACTTGTCTACAATTATTTAATTTTATTTGTTAGAAAAAATTAAGACCAAGTATTAGCTTGTGTATTCGACTTTGAACACTATTTCTCACTAGTTGTCCATTTGCAATAATATGGAGAATTAGCTCGTGTTGTCTAAGTTGTTCCTTAATTTACTGAAAAAAATACATTGTTTTATATTTTTGTTTTAAAAGAAGAAGCAAATTGTTAAGAGGCTAAAAAATCTAATTTAAATAAAAGTATATAAGATGACACTTTTTTAATTGTTAAGTCGTAAAAAAAGATAAAAGAAAAGCAAAGCAAAGAAAGATTAGAATCTAAAAGATTATGAATTTTCATAATATTGTACACAAAAATCTATAACAACATGAAAAGAAACTGTGTGCAGAAATAAGCTGATGCAAAACTTTGCTTTGTAGTATGAAATATTTACACAATACGTTCATTGCAAAAACACAACTCACTCTGTTCACATAACCAATAGAAAACATTAGTTAAATAGAATAAAAGATTTGATTAAAGATTTAATCAATATTCTTTAGGTTAATTACACCATTGGTGTCTAAACTTTTCGATTTTTGCTATTTTGGTGTCTGAAAGGGAAAATTTTTTCAATCAAGTGTCTAACGGTTAAAAAAAAAATTTCAATTAAGTATTTTTCGCATATATGCATGTTGGACTTTACATTTGACTTAAAATGGGACCCACCCTCGCCACATCAACAGATGACGTGTAATGAACAGAAAAAATATTTTATTCTTCTTCTTCTTCATAGCTTAACGGAAATAGATAGTAAGATTAATATAGATATGTTAACGAAAAAAGCAACAAAAAAAACCTTTATCAACAAATAGCCCTTTCACATTTTACCAAAAAAAAAAAAAAAAAAAAGAGAAAAAGAAATCCATCTTCTTATTCTCCATACCCATCTTCTCAAAATCCTAACAGCAAATCCCATAACCATAAATGCTTTATCTTTTGCATCTCTTTCTTTTCCATTTCGTTTCCTTTTTACCTCTTTTTTTCTCTCTCTTTCCTTCTCCTAAATCTATCTTTAAGATACACCATCACCAAACTAATGAACAAAATTAGAGAGTGGGAAAGAGGAATTTATGAAATCTGAATCCATTATGCTTCTGTTATTGGAAATGCTTTGTGGCCAAATCTTTATATATCTATATTGATCTTACAGTCTATTTCCATTAATAATAATAATAAGAAGAAGAAGAAGAAGAAAAGGTTTTTCTATTCATTATACGTTGTGGAGAGGGATGGATCCCATTTTGAGCCAAATGTAAAGTCTGGCATGCCACATATGCAAAAAACACTTAATTGAAAATTTTTTTGACCGTTAGACACTTGATTAAAAAATTTTCCGTCCAAACACCAAAATAACAAAAATTGAAAAGTTTAGACACCAATGATGTAATTAACCCATATTCTTATTGTAACATCCCTTCCCGGTCCACCCGTAAACCCGAATAAACCGAGCCGAGACGCTACAAACTGGTTGACTGAATGAACTGACATGCTGAAATCATAATGTATAATGAATCTAATATCATGCTGAGATTGCTTATAGTAATAATGTACTGAATATTTACAAGACATGATACTAGTTACAAAATGGATTGGGCCCAACTGTGTGCCCTGTACATGCCATAAAAGAATAACAAAATGAGTTTCTACCCTGAAGACCGAGTCTTCTACAGATGAACGGCAGCAGTTGTAAACGGACCCTCTACGGACTAGTCTCAAAACCTGCGAGTTAAACAGGTAACTCGCTGAGCAAATAAAGCTCAGTGGATATCTCAACATAAAACAACAATAAGCACACATATAAGCAAAAAGCATTATGTAAGCACATATAATCACACATAACATGCGGCTTTCATTTTACCTTAATGATCTTTCTTACTGTTTATTTTACTGTATGATTCATGCAATAGCAAGTTAAAATATCTGTATGGCTCCATAAGGTTATAGTGAAACCGAAGTGATAAGATAAACTGTATGAAACTGTATGAATACTGTATGCTTGGCTGCTATGGCCTGTATAATCATATCCACTCAACGGCCTGTAGCCGGAGTTCCAAACTGTATGGGGCGCAGATCTGCTATTCTATGTCGCGACATAGCCTTATCTACATGGTTTCTACCCAACCTCAATGGAGCTTCATATTAGCATATCAACAATGTAACACAATAGCACATAAATGGTTTTACAACTTCATAGTTCATCATATTGATTTGAGTTCACATCATATAAATACTTACATGTTGTTTTAATCCATGTTCTTATGTTGTATTTTTGTTTTACAATGATTGGATGCATGCATGATGAGCAAAGGAAGTTAATTGCATAGGAAATGAAGACAAAAAGAATGTCAAAGCATCAGTCGCGAGCGCGACATGCCAAGTCGCGAGCGCGAGAATGTCAAATGAGAGTCAGAGAGTTTCTGGCTCAAAGTCGCGACCGCGCAACCTTAGTCGCGAGCGCGAGACCAAGTCGCGAGCGCGTCTTCAACCCTCGCGAGCGCGAGATGTACCATTTGAGAGTCAGAGAGGTTTCTGGCCAAAGTCGCGACCGCGCATGTGGAATTCGCGAGCGCGAAATGCGCAAACTGAGAGTCAGAGAGCTTCTGGCCAAAGTCGCGACCGCGCATGTGGAATTCGCGAGCGCGACACGCTGCCCAGCCTGCGCGGCGCGCGCGACGTGATTCCAGACTGTACAGTCTGTATTCTTTTGGCCATAACTCTCAATATACAACTCGAAATTGAATGATTCAAAAGCCCACGTAAAGATAACACATAGAGGAACAAATAACTCTTCTATGACACTTCCTAATTCCCTCATTAAATAGGGTCAAAATCAAGATGAAGTCCTCCCCTGTTTTCAACATAAACTCAATACCTCCCCTGTTTTCTCACCACTACCATTCTCCAACATAAAGCAATATATTGTCTCAATAGCAACACACCACACAAATTCTCATGCAAAGACAATAATAAAAATCAAGAGATATCAAACCTTTACTCCAAAAACGCGGGAGCTCTGTTCTAGCTTCTCTTCTCTACACTCTTTGAACTTCCTTCACCTATAATAAAAATTCTTATCACTTATCTACGATATAACTCAATTAGAGGTTGAATAGCATAAAGCTTCAAGAAATTCTACTTACTTGGAGAACTAGAGGTTGCCTTAATGCTTAACTACCATGAAAATGGATGGAGAAGGGAAAGAGATGAAGAGAAAGATGAAGGAGATAAAGAGGAAGATGAAGATGAAGAAAACGTTGAAGATGAAGGTGAAGAAAATGAAGAACGCAAGGTCAAATGGAAGGCTCGTATACTTCCCAACCATCTCTTTAATTGTATGATGCAATTACCAAATAAGACCTACATTTCTACATGTTACCTTTTAATACCTCAACTTAATATTCTAGGGCAAGTAAATCCACTTATAAACCCATTCTACCCCAACCGGGTTTGGTTCAACTCGACTCAACTCAACTCTATGCAAAGACTCGACTATGCAAAGACTCGACTCGGTAGGATGTCACAATTTGTGACATCCCAGGTTTGGGGCACTACACCTTAGGCGAATCCCACATCGGCTACGCACAGGGTGTTCAGACAGTACATAAGAGGGGTGATGCCTTGAATGGTTGGACGCGTTTTGGTGGTGAAATGGCTGGAGAGTTGGAAGAACTCCAGGGTTAAGCGTGCTCGCTTAATGGAAATCCTAGGATGGGTGACCTCCTGGGAAGTTTCCCATTTCCCCCAAGAACAAAACCGTGAGGGTGACCTCGTACGGAAGGGCCCAAAGCGGACAATATTCAGCCATGTCAAGGACCCTGACAATTGGTATCAGAGCCAGAGCCTTGTCCCTCTGGCCGATGGTGGGGCAAACCTTAGCGAGGACGCTGAGTCCCTAAGGGGGGGTGTATGTGACATCCCAGGTTTGGGGCACTACACCTTAGGCGAATCCCACATCGGCTACGCACAGGGTGTTCAGACAGTACATAAGAGGGGTGATGCCTTGAATGGTTGGACGCGTTTTGGTGGTGAAATGGCTGGAGAGTTGGAAGAACTCCAGGGTTAAGCGTGCTCGCTTAATGGAAATCCTAGGATGGGTGACCTCCTGGGAAGTTTCCCATTTCCCCCAAGAACAAAACCGTGAGGGTGACCTCGTACGGAAGGGCCCAAAGCGGACAATATTCAGCCATGTCAAGGACCCTGACACTTATATAAACTCTATTTTTAACGGAATCAAATAATCATAAGAAAAAATAGTTGCAACAATCCGAAAACTATAATTGCAACAATTTTTTTTATCTATTTTTCATGATATAAGAACGATGTAACCTATTAAAACGGCGCAATACATAAATTGACTCCTGTATTTTTCATGAAAAAACTTATGGCACCCTCAACTTTTACTTTGACCTATTGAACAGTTCGACTTATAAAATTGCACCTATTAAACACTTTAATTGACCTATTGAACACATCAACTTATAAAATTATATCGATTAAACATTTATTTGATCGTTGAAAAATATGAAAATTATTATTTCAGAAGTTGTACTAACTACATACCAAATCAATATTTTGCATATAAAAGTCAAAAACCTTAAAATTTTATTATTTTCAGCATGACAATGTGTGAAATTATTACAAAAAGAAAAGTTCAAGGTGTTATAAAGTCGATTTTAAAATTTAGAGTGCAACGAGATTTTTTTGTTAAACTTCAGAGGTTAAATTATATATTTAGCCCTATTAAAACTGCAAATAGATGATTTAAATACCTTGAAATTTTTTCCTCATATCAATTGCATGACAACTATAACAGGCTATTCATTATCTCCAGCCAAGTGTGCCAAAATTTAGTTTATAAATTTTCCCCAAAAGTAGTATAAATCTTGTTTTTCCTACATGTGAAAAATGAGAGCAATAAAAATATGAAGCTATAATGAGTTAATTTAAATTATTCCTTAAAACTCACTTATGATCTTCTAGCTCCACATTCATAGAAATGATGGTTTTGTTATATACCTTCTACTCTTGAATATCACTACGATTTACAACCTCTGTAATAACATCCGTACAATTATAAAACTATTGTACAAAACTATGAAATAATACAACAATCAAAATAAAATATTGACCTTCATGAGTAAGGATAAGAAAAGCATTAGAGAATAGTTCATTCTTATCAACATCAACTGGATTAAGCAGTTGAACATAAGGACACAAATCAAAGATATTCAGTTTGAAATTTGCATCACTTATTTTGGTAACACTCATTATTTGAGTAAATGTCGGCCTGAATTTGTTCTTAGTGGTTTTCAAATTCAAAAAAAGATAAATAACAAATATTATTTTTTGATTAATATTAATTTATTTACATTTTTCAATCAAATTTAATTCATATTAATTATTTTTAAGTATTAATCCCCACAATTAAATTTAGTGAAATTTGAGATTAGGGTGATATTGGAATTAAAATTAAAATTGAGGATAGTAAGAGAAGATGGTTGGATTTATGGTAGGGTATTTAACGATTTAGCCTAATTCCGCTTGGCTTTGGTTTCTTAACATGCCATAAACGAATCCTAAAGAAAGAAAGGTGGAAAGTTTCAGAACACTCTCCAATCAATCAACGCATTGTTAATATACTACCAACGACTGATCAAAGCGCCAATCCTCGCACTTTCAGTTAACTCCAGTGTGCAAACCATAAAGAATAGCTTGTCACTGCGACTATGCACTAAACTTCCTAATAAAACTCTCTACTTCTCTTCCTTATCATGCCAGCAATCCAAATCCTTTCTTCTGCCAATCTAAAACCCACATTCGACCTCTCCCATTTTTCAAACTCTGCAATTCAGCCCAATTCATTTGGTTTTGGATTCTGCGCTCCTAGTGTTAGAGTCTCCTTGCGGAGTAGTTCCAGTGGCTCAAATTTCTTAGGCCGAAATTGTCAGTTATTGAACCCAAATTTCGGCTTCACCAATGGGAAACGACGTCGCTGCAATTGGGTAATCAAGGCTGCTTCTGGAATTGATTACTATTCCACTTTGAATGTTAGTAGGAATGCTACATTGCAGGAAATCAAGACCTCTTACAGGAAGCTTGCCCGTAAGGTTGGTTTTGTTTGTTTTACTAGATTTCTTTATATTCTTGTAGATTTTGAATTTTTGGTTGCTGAGGAAATGGATGAAAGTTCAATTTTGTTTTTCATACTTTTGAAGCAAATGGTTTCATTTCTATTATGTCATAGTTATTGGCGGCCGAAACGAGTTGTTCAATCAAGAGTTCCTTAGATAATTTCTCTAATATCATTTGTTTTGGCACTATTACGTTAGAAATCTATCCTTGTACCTTTGTTGGACAGTTCCTTCTTTTTTTTCTTTTTTTTTTTTTTTTTTTTTTGGGCGGGGGGGGGGGGGGGGAATTGAAATTTAATCCTTTTCTTTAGGTGTATCTGATTTGAATTATTTTGCAAGATCAAACTGCACGATGTATGGTTGCATTGAAATGCAATTATCATGATGTGATAGCTTTTGATCAGGTGCCAGCAATAAAATGCATTTCTAGATGTCCTGATTCTGGGTATTTCCTGTTTTGGGGCAGTATCATCCAGACATGAACAAGGGCCCTGGTGCAGAAGAGAAGTTCAAAGAGATAAGTGCTGCATATGAGGTAACTCTTGTTTTCCAAAAGAACTGCTTTACCTACCATCCTTATTATCCTTTGTATTTTCAAAACTATTTTTTAGATCCACTCATAATGAAGTCCATGCCTTACACCCGACTTTAAGGTTTTACTTGAATATTACTTGGGATGCTATTTGGGTTGGCTTTTTGTACTTGTATTATTATTATTATTTTTTTTTAAAAGTTGGTTTAGTATTTTTTTTCATTCATGCATTATACCTTCTGAACTTCTTCCAGTGTCGCTTGATAATCAACTCATGCCAAAACCAAATGATTTTATTGCATATGCTCATTTGTTACAATTGCATAACATTCATATGGTCAGGGGTCGATTAACAGAGAACTCACAGTATTGGTTCACTTGAAACCTGAATTTATTAGTTCATGCCTTTTAGATATGTGATTGCTAAATTAAGGGCTCATGTAAAGAGAACCCTACCATCTGAACAAAAGAAGACATGGAATCAGTTAGCCCCCTACTACCTAGAAATTGCCTCATGTTTACAGATACATGAGAAGCTTACACTACTCTTTTGTTAACTATAACAATTTGAAATATAGCTAACTGTTGAAGCATAACTAATTAAACACAATCTAGAAGAAGTAAGCGCTAAAGAATATGCTGCCTAGGGACGATTCTTCGCTATGCCTTTATTTCTTCTATGAGTATATCTCCTGTAGGCTTTGGTCTCAGCTGTTGAATTTGATTCTCCACCTGTAGCTGTTGGTCCATAACATCATTCCAATCTAATCTTGATACATTAAGTTGACATTTTATCTATGTCAATCAAATATGCAAAAATCACCTCTTATATGTGCTATCATCGGTATATCATCGACATGAAAAAGTGCAACAAACTACAATAAATTTGTCCATATTTGCATAACAAGATCTCATCCAATCTCAAATGCTATCCAGATTAACATAGTTCCTGCTGAGGATTGTGTTCACTTGACCAACCACCTATACCAATACTTGCTATCATGGACACAGGGACCAATTTTTTTATGGTTGAATGCTTAGCTTATCTCAAGTTTTCAAAATTCTAGATTCTAGAAAATCATGAATTTTTAGTGGATTATCCTGTCAATCCACATGTTATAAGTATTTTTCACATCATCCCTGCACTTATTACCCTCTGACCGATGCACTTATCACATGGTTGGATTATGTGGGTTGTTGCTAGCAACCAACTCACCTTAAAAAATCAGATGGTAAATACTTAAAGCCTCTAATGATTTCTGTTGCCTACTAACGGCAAATCCATGTGATCCAACTATGACATAAATGTATAGATGTGGGTATGATGTGAAAAGTACTTTTATTGTGGCCATTATTGACAAGACAATCCTGTAAAAGGTTGAGGATTTTCTAGAATTTAAAAACAGACTATTTTTTTGAACTCTTAAGACAAGGTGACATTATGCACATAAAAGATTGCTCCCTTATATGCATGACACAATTAATCTGGGCTTATATTGTTTGTGCCTTTTCTTTCTCTTTGCATTTTATTTCACGCATTGATGAAGGATTTATGTAGGTCCTATCAGATGATGAAAAGAGATCTTTATATGATCGGTTTGGTGAGGCAGGTTTACAGGGAGAATATGATGGGTCAGGCTCTGGTTCACAGGGGGTAAGATCACAATCAACTTTATGTCTTTTTGCAACTCCAAAAAATCATCTCTCTTTCTTTATCATACCAATGTACTTTTTTATCAATATCCTCTGTAAACTTTTGTACTTTTCAGGAATGAAAACAGAATGAGGTCCAATGATTTCAATTATTTGTTGACACATGACGTGGCTACTTGCTATTGAACTAACCAATGTTATCATTTTCAGATCGACCCTTTTGACATATATAATGCGTTCTTTGGCAATTCAAATGGGTTCTTTGGAGGACAGGGTGACGCAGGTGGCATTAACTTCAATTTCAGAAATTTGGGAAACCAGGACCTTGACATTCGGTAACACCTATGTATAGTTTAATATTTACTATTGATGTATTAAAGTAGTATGCTTTCGTCCTTATTGATATGAGTTTGCATAAAGAAAGAGTGCATTGATTGTTGTCAGCATTTGCACTAAACTTTGCAATTCAGGATCTAATGGACTTGGTTTTCTCATAAATTTTTTTGATTGAAGATTCATGGAAAAACTATTCTTATCTGGTACTAGCATCTAATAAAGATTTCCTTGAACTTATTGAGCATGAAGATGGATATTAATGTGTGACTGAAAATGACCTTGTTTGAATTGTTCCAAAAATGTGATCTTAAATTTATGGGCCTGAAACAAAGCAGACACTCAGACATTTTAAATTTTGCTTTTATGATTTACATTTAGGGAATGTCTCAGAACATTTTGTATTCCAACTGTGGGGTTTTAGAATTTAGAATATTTATTCAAAAAAAAGCTTAGGATCATTTGACTAATGCTGAACTAATATGGTGAAGTTTGATCTGCCTTTGGATCTGTCTGCAGAAAGGGTTTTTGCAACATATATTATCTTCGTCTTCAAAATTTTGAGAGGAGGTTAGGCTTTATAAAATAATTATGGTTTGCAATGGATGAAAGGTACATAAAAAAGGACAAAATTGCAATTACAAGTTTTGGTTTTTATTTTTTGGCTATTAGGCCTAAATTTTAAAGTGACCCAATTACTTTTGATTACATTATTGAAACAATTATAAAGTAGAATAATGTCCTTTTTTCTATTTATACCCTTGATCAGGAGACAAAGTTACTTTAAAATGGATGTTTTTAGTTTTTCAACTGTGAGTTCTCTTGTTACATGAATTGAAATATACAAAATCATGCCTCCTTCACTATGATCTTCAATTCTTAAAAAATTCCTATTTTTAATCGTCACAAGAACTAAATTCAATTACTTTAAAAGGTTCAGATAGGAGAATCTTTGCAAATAGAATCAAATTAATTAAGTTTTAATGTTTTGATTGTTTCTAAAAGCTTTGGGATTCGTTTCTCTATCAATATCTTTCTATCAAGTTCTATGGTGATAATTTGATAAAAGAAACTTTTGCAATATTTTACTATAAAAATTTTATGAATTTTTGGGGTCGACATTATAATGATTTGAAAACTTCAAATCAAAATTGAAATTGTTCCTATGTGTCTGTAGTTAGTTCTAATTTGTCTAAAAGCTTAAAGGTCCATTTCTAATTCTTAAACATGAAAATTCCAAAATATCTTAAGAGCAGTTTCTAACTGCTTTTTGCAGAGGCATCTAAGAAGATGCTTTTGGAAGAGTGTAAATTGATATCTTGCCTATAAACTCTTAAACTATTCATTTTTTTTTTTCAAAGAAAAGCCAAAAAGTGCAGAAGATTTTCACATTTCAAAATCACCTATGTTGAGAAACACCACCACCATTATGAAACCTAATTTTGTATGTGCATTGCCCTTTGGTTGATCTCTTTCTACTTAAAAAAATAATAATTTTTTTTCCATGCCAATAGAAGCATCAAGTGAACAACATTAGCTTTGTGTAAAGATGCGTAGATGGATGTGTAGACACAATGGATCGATAGAGGAATGGATACATGCAAAGGAAAGTGGCATTGGTACCTATTAAGGAAAAATTGAGAGAAGAGAGGTTTAGTGTTGTCACTAGGCTCTCCAGGCGCTAAGGTAAGGCGAGGCGAGGCAAGGCAAGGGATAGGCACTTGGTATACATTCAAGCGAGGCAATATTAACTAGGCGTTGTCTAGGCACCAAGGCTTAGCAAGGTGTAGGTGAGCGCCTCAAATAGAAATTGTTATTTCCCATATAAATATTACAATCTTAGGTTAACATCTAATAGAAATATAAACATGGGAAAAAAAAGCTAAAAGCAGCTGGAACACAGAAAGTTTGAAAGCCATTTAATAATTAGGTCAAAATTTAACACAAATATGGAAAAAAAGAGAGTGGCTTCAAATTGGAAGGTTGAGAACCAATCAAAGAATTAGGTGAATAAAATCTAATGAAAAGAAAAGGAAAGCACGTAATATTTTTGCTACATGAAAAGGCGTAACGTAAAGAAGAAAATCCTTAGTTTGAAGTAGAAAAGTACAAATGCATCAAGCTCAAGAGTATTAAGTATTAAAGAAGACACCGATGCAGAGGAAAATGAAGAGATTGAGGACTATAATAAATCTGATGAGGAAGAAGCGGCATATTAGATGATAATGATCTAATGGATGTGGAAAAATATGATATGCCTAAGGTCTCATGGAAGGAAGTAGTAATAAGGATCTAAAGGCCCTAGATCATCATGAAACTATAGCTCTACACCAAGAAGAATAGAAGAAGCATATCCATATACTTTACACTAACTACCTTGAGGTTAAGTATAGTTGAATTGGGTAGAGGCTTTCCACCCCTTGATATGCATTTGTGCTTCCATTATGCAATTTAAATTTATCAATTAATAGGAAAATGCTCTATGAGTCTATCTAGTTCCTGTATCAGTTTATGCATTGGAGGAAAATGGAAATGAAAGTACACTAACCTGTACATAGATTATTTTTAAGTGAGATTATGCACTTTATGGCATGAGTTTAGTTAGATTGTTCACTATATTAGTTAGTTTTTCTAATATTTTTATGTGGTTTTGAATATTTTGATTTTATTATTTATCAGGAATTTGTCTTCTTTTGCATAGAATAGAACATATGTTAATAATTTTTAATATAATCTCATTGTAGGTATGAACTTTATATAAGCTTTGAAGAATCAGTTTTTGGAGGACAGCAGGAAATTGAAGTTTCTTGTTTTGAGACATGTGATAACTGCGGTGGAACGGGTGCTAAATCTAGTAGTTGCATAAAATCTTGTTCTGATTGTGGAGGTCGAGGAGGGGTGATGAAGACCCAAAGAACACCATTTGGAATGATGTCACAGGTAACTTAACTTGTTAGTAGATGCTTGCTGATTATTTAATTTGATTCTGAAAATTTTCCCCTTTGGTGGACATATTTTGGAGATTATGATAGAAATTCAGGTGAGTGGTTATATGTATACATGCACACACATGCACACAATCGGCATAGTTAACTCCATTAGTAACAGTGCCTTATTGCATTTGTAAGGAGGCTCCATTTGGCAATTTGCAGACTCAACCTTAAGATTGCACCAAGCCTGACCTTTATATTTAACTTTATTGGTATTTTATACAAGTTGCGACACTTCCAAAATTCAATGCAATGTTCACTCTCATGGTTCCTTGCATATGTATTTAGCGTCAGTGGCATGATGGCTGAATTGGAGCTGGAAACTTATATTTGTCATTTGTTAACCTTGATAACTTATCACTTAAGATACACTTATCTTGTTTTTTGGCATTTGAGACCAAAAAGGTATTGAATCATGGAATATTTATCTATTCACTTTTGTAACCCTTAACACTGATTTAAAGCAAAAGCCAGATTACCAAAAATTTCTTCTACCTCTCAGGGTGGAAGCAAAGCAATAACACTTTGTACTTTCTGATTGCTGGGGCTTTCAGATCAAGTAAGTAGTTGTTCAATTT
Organism: Jatropha curcas; assembly: GCF_041381405.1. NCBI lineage: Eukaryota > Viridiplantae > Streptophyta > Magnoliopsida > Malpighiales > Euphorbiaceae > Jatropha > Jatropha curcas. The sequence goes on along the minus strand of NC_143158.1, from coordinate 10,638,734 downwards.
GCTTGTCTAACTTTGCTAATGGCCTTGAGTAGGAAAATTTTCTCTCTCGAATTAATTTGCAATCAATTTGTGTCTATCTTTTTAGATATGTCAAGCCTTTATGGTATTCCAAAGTAGTAAGAGACCTTTTAGCTTGCTTATATTTTAATTGATCATATGAGTGTTCTTGTTCGTTGTTGAATTAATAATACTCTTTTAAAAACATTCATTTGAGCTGGAACTAGTTTGGTTTAGTAATCTCACATTACTCAAACTATTCTGGATGTTTCTTTCTGTTCTAGCGTTTCTTTTATACACCATTTAAATGAGTTACTAATAGGAGGTGACTCTTCCATTTTCCCATGAACACCCATCACCTCACCTAGCAGGTTCAACCATAGGCGTAATAGAGATTACAGGAATTTGCAGATGAGCTATCCCTTTAGAGACAATTCTTTTTCCATTCTTTGTCTATGACTCTATGCTATATGAATGTATTAATAGTTTAGGAGTGGCTGTATACTGCTCCTTGATCTTAATATCTCTTGTATGGATTCTGTATTATCTTTAGGTATCTACTTGCTCAAAATGCAGTGGACATGGCAAGATAGTTACTGATCACTGCCCAAAGTGTGGTGGCAATGGTAAAATAAGTTCAAAGCGAAGTATGAAAGTGGTAATTCCACCTGGCATCAATAATGGAGCTATGATGCAAATTCAAGGAGAGGGTGATTTTGACAAGAAAAGGTGTGTGACTCAGTTACCACAAGAAGATTTGTCTTCATTGAACTTTCTTTACAACTGTAGTCTTTGCATGTGGATATGTGAAGCCTGGAAGTGTACATCTTGATTTAACCATATTTACTTCTAGTCAGCTCATGAGTGATTAATCAATTGAAAGGAAATGGAGAAGGTAAAAAGAACTTGATACAAAGACAAATTCAATCTGCAGTGGCATTCGCAACCTACTTTGCATTGATTTTGATAACAAGTAGTTAGTGGATTTTATTATCTATTTTTTGGACAAGGTGGTGAAGTAGGACAGCTTGGGAAACCTTGAACTTCTAGGAGATAAGGACTAGGGTTTGTAGAAATCATGAATCAGGGCTTGAAATTTAGCATGGCAGATCTTAAATTCTTTTAGAAAGTAAAGGATAAATTGAACAAACAAATATAAACTGCTAGCATCATGCTAATATGATCTAGAACTCACTCCTATCGAGAAAGACTCACACTTTCTAGGGTTAGAATTGCATTACAACCAAACGAGCATAAAATTTCTGAAATTTCTATGAACTGAAACCTGATAATATAGCACAACAAGCATGTATACTTTGAGACTGAAACTACTCCTAGTTGAAGGCAGAGGAACTCCAAAGTGGTCCTAATTCTTTAGGAGTTGGGTTCCCAAAGAAAACTAAGATGATAAAGTTATCCCAAGGTAAAAGTACTCTAGCTAACATTCTAAAATAACAGCAAAGATTCCAGATGGATCTATGCAGATTTTTAAACAAAAAGCTAGATACAAAATTGTCAATGTACATAAATTAATGGGCCCACAACTGATTTATTTAAGTAAACATCAGAACAAGGATCTAGAAAGACTAACAATTAAGTGTGATTTCCTTATCGGCATCAGGCGGGGCTGCTTCTTTGTAGAGAATTACAATCGCTCACTTTTATTTTCTAACATTACAGGGTTGTGGATCCTGCAATCACAAGGCTGCAATTTCATGAGGCATGCAGCTTCCTCATCTTTAACATGGGATTTGAAAATACGACTTGTTGAAAACAAGAACTTGTATAGTTATTACTTGCTAAAGTGCTTTTCAAAAAATATTACTAATTTTTATGTTTATGATTTAGATAAGACTTGTTTGGATTAGCAGTTGGAAACTAGCATTTGGTATTTTGATTCCGAACACTAGTTGGGAGTGTTTTAGTAATTTAGCATTTCGAGCAGTGTTTCAAAGCCAGCGGTTGTTGCTTCAAGATCATAACTAATATGCCAAAAGATAATATTTCTAGCTATTGGCCCTCTAACCGCCAACTGCTAACTGCCAACCTCCAACAGCTAGGCACTAGCTGTTAGCTGCTAGCCAACCTCAGCTGCTGAACCAAACAGACTCTTAATCTCACATATAGATACTGCATGTAGAAGTTCAGAAAATGAATTATGGTATTGTTCAATAGTTTGTCTAATATAAAAAGAAAGCTGAAAAATGAAACAAATTGAGGGTTATAAAATGCAATATCTGTTTATGCCGGTTATTTTGAGAGAGCTAATTTGAACCGTTTAAGTTTTGTATCTATGACTGTCAATAAAATGGTTGTTAACTGAAAGATGAAATCTTTAACCTCACTTTGTGCCCAGAAACACTAGCAACTGATTGCCAGGTCTGACTATTCTCTTTTAGTATCCTGAACCAATTAAAGTTTTATGTTGACCTGTAAAATCCCTGGACTATTCTCACTCATCTTGATACACTATTATATTCAAAAGCCTTTATCTACCATTAAAATGAGCTTAATTAGTTTTGTCCTGTCATATTTACAATAGGACAGATTTCTTTCTATTCCCAATTCATTTATTGATGAAAATATTGATTATTTCATAGATAAGTGCTAACCTAGTAACACATGAAGCAAAAGATTTGCTGCCTTGCCAGGGTTGTATCCCTGACTTTCTGCACTACAAGGCAAGTACTTGGCCATTGAGCTAATAGTCCAACGGCTAAGATTTGCTGCATTAAATTGCATTAGAAGTTTATGCTAATTCATGAGGTTCAATTGCCCATTTTATTGAAAGTTAAAAAGCAGTGGAATATTGGCGGTTATGAATGGTTTAAATATATGCATCACAACAGTAATTGGTGTATAATTAATGAGGTTTCGATGGGGTTAAGCCCCATCATGTGTTTTCTTTAGTGTTTTCTGAGGTGGCTGAATGTGCTAGAGTGCAAGGGGATCTGCTCTTACTTTTGACAACTTTAATTTTCTGTGGATTGCATTCTCCATTTATGGCATGTTATTATCATTATTACTATTCTTATTAGTGAGTGAAGGAACTATATTGTTATCCTATGAGGATTATCACTAGAACTTTAGGAGTTAACACTATGATCTTCTTTGTGAAAAAATAAATGAACTGCACCTATTCCAATTCATCAAAAGTTCCCTACCTACTCCTTCCATGTCTGCTGGGGAAAATACTTAACATTATCATATGAATGGCAAATCTTATGGAAAAGTGGTTTCATTTTATCTCTTTCATTCTTAGGGGCATTGCTGGTGATCTGTTTATAACGCTTCATGTCAATGAAAAGCATGGAATCTGGAGGGATGGTGTCAATCTTTACTCAAAGATCAATGTCGATTATACACAGGCAATACTGGGGGCTGTAGTAAAGGTAATTACATCTCCTATTGTTGTAGAAGACATTGGATCAAATTCCTAAACTTATAACATTACGTGTTATGGATATCCTGCTTCATGATGTTTCTAAGTGCCAATATTATATTTTGCAATTATCATTATAAAGAACATGTTATCTTAGGATATGTTGTGCCAATCTCTTATTATTTATGAAACCCTCCAAAATATATAGGCATTGGAAAAATATTTATTAAAATGATGTGGCTGCGTATTAAAGGGATGATTGTCAATAAGCATTTATTCCTGACGAATACTCCAATTGTAAACAATGATATTCAATAGGATTAGCTCTTCTTATTTCTTATTTGAATCTTTTTGTTAAAACCCTAATGCCAAGCAGAATATGTGGTTAAATATATATTTAGTGATCACATCATATCATGTTATTGAAGAGGGGCATTTAACTGTATTAATGCTTAATGAGATTGCATTTAATGCATGGATAGACCAGTACCAGATATATTTCTTGTATTCCTTCTCTGCCAGACTCCAAATTAGAAAGGTTTTTCACACTTATGGAAGGCATACAGTAGGTATGGTATTTCAAACTTCACCCTGGTCCAATTTGAGATTAAGGTGCACTTCAGACACCGCATTTGAATTCCTCCTGCATCACAATTTGCAGTGGCATATTTTAAAATCGTACATGGCAAAGCTTTATCGATGAATCTCATAGCATATTGAGGTAAAAAAATATTTCTAAGAGTAGATGTCACTTGGTTTGATCTTATTTTAATCATTTTATGTTCTCAAATGTAATCAGGCATAGTTTAGCTCAGACTTTGGCCTTGTGTGGTTTATTCATCCCTTTTAGATTATTGCTGGTCTTTTAGGAAGTTATGGAAAAGCATATGCGGCAATTTAAGGGTCCTGGTGGAAATTTTGATTTTGGCTTCTCCTTTGAGAAACTAAAGGCATAAAAGCTGCACTTGATGAAAAATTAATCCAAGCAATTTGCACATATTAGAATAAGAATTCAGAAAAAAAGTGAGTGAGAGAAGACGTGAGAATTTCATGTGGTTCATCAATGTTAATATGCCTACATCCATGGATACCCACTTGCTATTATGAAGGAGGAGGTTACGAGCACCTATATATAGAGTATGGTTTCCCCTTTATACAATGAATAGGAGAAACCTTGCCTTGTGGAACTCCTTTTTGCCTAGAGCTTTTAGTGTATAGCATTTTCTCTAAATATGAGCTACAATCTGAACATGGAAAGCTACTCTATGTTCAGAAAAACTTTTTGTTGGGAGCCATTCCTTATTGTTTCACCTTAGATACCATTTTAAGGTATTTGACATTTGAACTTTGAGCTAAGCCTGTAAACTTTTGAATCTCTAAATATGTGGATAATTGTGCAGGAACCCTGCATTTTAACATGTACTTATGTAAGCTGAGTTCTTAGATGTTTTGGTTTTTCCAATCAACTCCCAACCAACAAGCTCCACTGATAATGGCATAGCTTGAAAGGACCAGTTCAATTTTGCTGGATTTATCCCAAGCTTGAGCTTTGCACTGTTAAGGATTAGTTGTAAATAGAACTCTATTAGGAGTTAGATTCCTAATAGGTTTATAGTATCTTGTATGTGCATATATATGTGTCCCTATTGATGAATCAAATAGAAGAAAATATTTTTCCACATTAAATTTACATGGTATCAGAGCCTATGGCTCTTTAAACTCGATTTTTGCTGTTCGCATAGAAAATTCCGGCGTTCCCTCAAAATCCGGTCATCGGATTCCTTGCGATGTGGCTGTCAATGTTGGTGACTGTTCTAGGGTCACTGTTTTGTCTCACCACCCACTCCAAGAGTTGCTCTAGCTGCCGACCGGTGTTCCTTCAAAATCCGGTCACCGGATTCCCTGCGCATGGGCCCCACGCGCAGATACAAGATTCTGCTGGGGTACCACGCGCGGCGTGTGGCGGCACGTTCGGCTGTTTTCGGCGATCGGAAATTGCTTTCTGGCTTCATTTTTATGTCAGCAGTCTACTCAGATAGTTGTTTTTCCGATCCGGCGAAGTTTTGGCAGGGGCGTAATCAGTTCTGTCAATTTGGCGTTTCAGGTTACCTTTCGCTTCTGTTTGCATTGAAAGACTATTTTTTTGGTGTCTATTTCTGCGTTGCTGGTAGGGTGTTTAGTTTTTATTAATAATGGATCTTGAACCTACAGATTCTAAAACTACTGTTACTGAATTGATCCCAGCAATGAATAAAATCACAAAACATAAATTGAAAGGAACTAATTATTTAGATTGGAGTAAGACGATTCGAATTTATTTGCAAAGTGTTGAAAAAGATGATCATCTAATTGATGATCCACCAACTGGTGACACTAGGCAACGTTGGCTCAGGGAAGATGCTAAGCTATTTTTACTGATTCGTAATTCTATTGACAGTGAAGTGGTTGGGTTAATCAATCATTGTGAGTTTGTTAAAGAATTAATGGAATATCTTGAATTCTTGTACTCGGGAAAAGGTAATCTGTCTCGTATGTATGAGGTCTGCAAAGGATTTTATCGGGCTGACCAGTGAGATAAGCCCCTTAAAGCTTATTTCATGGAATTTAAGAAGATTTACGAGGAACTTAAATGTTTTATTGCCTTTTAGTCCCGATGTTAAGGTTCAACAAATGCAGCGAGAACAAATGGCTGTGATGAGTTTTCTTGCAGGTCTTGCTGCAGTTTTTGAAACTGCCAAATCACAAGTTCTTTCAGGCAGTGATGTTACCTCTCTTCAGGAGACTTTTGCTAGATTGTTATGTACTGAAGGTTCTCATACGCCTTCCCCTTCTGATAATGGTGCCCTTGTGAGTCGTAATCAGGTAGCTAGACAGCCAGGAAACAGAGGAAGAGGAGGAAATAACCGTAGTAATGGACCAATCACTCCGGAGGCAAGCATTCTAATCTGCCATTATTGCCATGAACCTGGTCAAACTAAATGGTATTGCAAGAAACTGATAAATAAGCCACCAAGGGTAAATATGCAGTTACTTATGGCAGCTCAAGATTATGCAGTTACTTATTCTGATAACAATGTAACAATATCTGCTGCGGAGTATGCTGAGCTCGCTAGATATCGTTCTTCTAAGTCTACTGATTCCTCAATTGCTGCTGCTGCTGCCAACTCAGGTACTCCTCTTTCATGTCTTATGTGTACCTCATCAGAGTGGGTCATTGATTCTGGTTGTACCGATCACATGACAGGTAACCCTAGTCTCTTATCCTCATTAAAAGAATCTGAACAATTTAATCGTTATGTTACTCTAGCTAATGGGTCCACATCTCCTGTCAAGTGTATTGGCACCGCCAATCCCATTCCATCTCTTCCATTGTCTTCTGTTTTTTGTTTGCCTCGTTTTTCGTTTAATCTATTATCTTTTAGCAAAATTACTCGTATGCTGAATTGCTGTGTCAAATTTTATCCTACATATTGTGTGTTTCAGGATCTTTTGACGAAGCGGATTATTGGTAGAGGACGTGAGCCTGGTGGCCTTTATCTTTTGGATGAACACGTTTCATTGTCTCTGGCTTGTGCTGGTGCTGGTGCTAGTGCTCTATCTCCTCTTGAGATTCATTGTCGTTTGGGTCATCCTTCATTGTCTACTTTAAAGAAGTTGTGTCTGCAGTTTCAGTCTTCATCAATTTTAGAATGTGAATCTTGTCAATTTGCCAAACATCATCGTTTACCTTTAGTTCCTCGAATCAATAAAAGGGTTTCATCTCCTTTTGAGTTAGTTCATTCTGATGTTTGGGGTCAATGTCCTATTATTTCTAAAACTGGCTTTCGGTATTTTGTAACTTTTGTGGATGATTATTGTCGTGTTACTTGGTTATTTTTAATGAAAACTCGTTCTAAGATATTCTCTATTTTCTGTTCCTTTTGTGCTGAAATTAAAACTCAATTTAATACCTCTGTTCGCATATTGCACAGTGATAATGCTAAAGAATACCTATCTAGTTCCTTCTAATCTTATATGTCACAGAATGGTATTGTCCATCAAACATCTTGTGTTGATACTCCTTCTCAAAATGGGGTTACAGAAAGAAAAAATCGACATCTTCTTGAGGTTGCTAGGGCACTTCTATTCCAAATGAAGGTCCCTAAACATTTTTGGGCTGTGCTTAATGGTGCAATTCCTTATAATGTCTTGTTTCCTTCTAAACTTCAATTTCCCATTGAACCTCGTATTTTTGGTTGTACTTGTTTTGTTCGTGATGTCCATCCACAGGTTTCCAAATTAGATCCAAAGTCCCTTCGTTGTGTTTTCCTTGGGTATTCTCGGCATCAAAAAGGGATCGTTGTTTCTCTCCCGATCTTGACCGTTATCTTATTTCTACAGATGTTACATTTTTTGAGAATACTCCATTTTTTTCCTTCTTCTATATATAAGAGTGAGGGGGAGGATGATGACCTTTTAGTCTATGCTATCCAACAAGTTCATAACTCTCCTGCTCCTATTCCTGACCTTGCTCCTGCTCCTACTCCAGCGTCTGCTGCTCCGCTCCTGCACCAACATCTGCACGCCCTCGTTTTGAACAGGTTTATTCGTGACTCACTTCCTCCACCTGCCGCTTCAACAGAAGATCCGGTTCTCTCCACTCAACCTGAGCATGTGCCATCCACTCCCCAGTCAGACCTTGACCTTCCCAGCTCTTCGAAAAGGTAAACGCAAGTGTACCTACCCTATTTCCTCTTTTGTTAGTTATGATCATCTTTCTTCTTCATCTCGTTTTTTAAGTAACCTCGACTCTGTCTCTATTCCTAAAACTGTTGTACAAGCTTTGTCCCATCCTGGTTGGTGTGCAGCAATGAAAGAGGAGATGGCTGCCTTAGATACTAATGGTACTTGGGATCTCGTGCCTCTCCTTGCAGGTAAGAAAGCTATTGGTTGTAAGTGGGTTTTCACCGTTAAAGTGAATCCTGATGGGATTGTTGCTCGTCTCAAAGCTCGATTAGTTGCAAAGGGCTATTCTCAAATTTATGGCCTTGATTATTCTGATACTTTTTCTCCTTTCGCCAAATTGTCTTCTGTTCGTTTATTTATTTCTTTAGCAGCTACTTTTGACTGGCCTTTACATCAGCTAGACGTTAAGAATGCCTTTCTTCATGGGGATCTTCAGGAGGAAGTTTACATGGAGCAACCACCAGGCTTTGTTGCTCAGGGGAGTCAGGTAAAGTGTGTAAACTTTGAAAATCTCTTTATGGCCTAAAACAGAGTCCTCGAGCTTGGTTTGGTAGATTTTACAATGTGGTACATCAATTTGGCATGCAGAAGAGTATTTCTGATCATTCTGTATTTTTCAGAAGTACTAAGACTGGTTTGATTCTACTTGTGGTTTATATTGATGACGTTGTTATTACAGGGAGTGATTCAACCGGCATTACATCACTCAAGTCATTTCTCCAGACCTAGTTCCAGACAAAAGACTTAGGATTGTTAAAGTATTTTTTGGGTATTGAAGTGTTTAGGTGTAAGAGAGGCATCTTCTTATCTCAAAGGAAGTATGTCCTTGACTTACTGAAGGAAATTGGAAAGTTGGGTGCCAAGCCATGCAGTGCTCCAATGACTTCTAATTTGCAACTTTCAATTGGTGGTGAGCTATTTGATGATCCTGAGATGTATAGAAGATTAGTGGGAAAATTGAATTATCTTACAGTAATACGTCCGGATATTGCTTATTCTGTGAGTGTCTTAAGCTAGTTTATGTCTTCTCTTACTGTTATCCATTGGGAAGCTTTAGGACAGATTTTGTGCTACTTGAAAGGTAATCCAGGTCGTGGCCTCCTTTACTTAATCATAGGCATTTGAACATTGAATGTTTTTCAGACGCGGATTGGGCAGGTTCGAAGGTTGATAGAAGATCAACTTCAGAATATTGTGTCTTTTTAGGTGGAAACCTGATATCGTGGAGGAGCAAGAAACAAAATGTAGTCTCATGATCAAGTGCTGAATCAGAATATCGAGCTATGGCACAATCTGCTTGTGAATTAATTTGGATTCGTCAGTTGTTAGAGGAAATTGGCTTCAAGTCATCTTTGCCCGCAAAGTTATGGTGTGATAATCAAGCTGCTCTTCACATTGCATCAAATCCAGTATTCCATGAACGAACAAAACATATTGAGATTGATTGTCATTTCATTCGTGAAAAGATACAACAAGGTGTTATCTCTACAGGACACGTTAAAACAAGTGAACAATTAGGAGATATCTTTTCAAAAGCTCTAAATGGACCTCGGGTTAACTATCTTTGTAACAAGTTGGGCATGATTAATAGCTATGCTCCAACTTGAGGGGGAGTGTTAAGGATTAGTTGTAAATAGAACTCTATTAGGAGTTGTAGATAGAACTCTATTAGGAGTTAGATTCCTAATAGGTTTATAGTATCTTGTATGTATATATATATGTGTCCTTGTTGATGAATCAAATAGAAGAAAATATTTTTCCACATTAAATTTACACACTAATTATGATAAACCTTTCATCTTAAGAGAATAAGTCCATGGCTGAAAGGGCTATTAGCACATGCAGGCAGCAAAAGTTTGGGGTTCCATTGAACAAAGAGGAGCAGGTTCTCAACACCCCTTGTTACTCATGTGGGGCAAATATCATACACTTCGCCCTTCACAATATCTCTTCATTTTTTTTTCATTGATTGGAAGGTCACAGTTTCAAGTCGTGGAAATCAGCCCCTTGTAAGAAATGTATGGGAAAGGCTGCATAAGATAGACAACTCTCTCCCCAACCCTCACATTGCAGGAAGCCTCATGTACTAGGAACAACCTTTCTTATTTTTCTTCTAGTATCTTTTAGTATGATTCCATATTTCAGATATACGACCCATTATCTCATCCCATACAATTTAAGGTCAATTGCTAATCTATTTCACAACTGAAAAGTCAAAGTTTGATGGCATAAAATTGGTTATTGAGCAATTTTCATCTACCTTTCATAATGAATATGAACAATAATTAGACAAACATAAACAAAATGCTGAACACGGCTATTTAAGAACATAATCAAAGGATATCTATATTCATGTTTCTGTTCTTTTATTAAATGTTTATTTTGCAGTTGGTTAGTAAAGATGAATTTGTTTCATTTTATCATTGAACTTGTATTTTGGCTACAGTTTAATCATTGTTGCAACAATTGCAGTCATTCTGGTGAATTTGTATTAGAATGTCCACAAAAATGTAATTGGATTATTTTCTAACACTCAAGTCATGATCATAGGCAATTCAATATAACATCAAGTTAGATAAAAACATGATAATTGGCTTCCACTGAGATTGCTATGTGCTGTGTATTGTAGACCGGCCAACGTATCACCGTAGAATGTTAAGCATATTGTAAGTTGTAAGACTAAGAGAAAAGAAAACGAGAACACTTAGGATGAGCCCAAGGGGGACAGTGAAAATGATACGCTCCGAATCTTTCTGGAAATGTAACCTTAAACCAGTAAAATGGAGGAAATGTATTCAACACTTTGTGATTAAGATGTAGTTGGGTTGAGTTGAGCATCACAGTTACATTATATAATTAATTCAATTTTATTGTATGAACCACTAATGGAGTTCTCATGAATAGGTTGCGTATTATTCTGGAAATGATAAACTCTGAAAACCACGTAATTACATTTTGAAAACCGAATTTATAACAATGATCAAAGTAACATGCTGCAAAATACAACTGAGAGCTATAGTTGGAAGAAATCGAATGGTCTGATCTGACTTTGCATGTTACAAATAACATAGGGAAGAAATTGAATTTGATGTTCTTGTATCTAAAATATTCCTTTTGTATAACTTCTTGAAAGACTTGTTGAATTTACATTGGCCGAATACATAATTTCACCCATGGCACCCTCAATTTTTACTGACACATTAAACACTTTAACTTATAAAATTACACCTATTAGACGTTTAAATTCACAAAAATCATTTTAGTAAATACTTCAATTTGTAAAATTAGATCAATTAAACACCTATTAAATAATTGAAAAATGTAAAATTATTGTTTTAAAAGTTATACTAACTACTCATGAAATCAATATTTTGCATATAAAAACTAAAACCCCCTAAAAATTATTGTTATTAGTATGGAAAGGTGTGTAATGTTACCAAAATTTGCAAGTTCAAGTGCATAATAAGTTTCACAAAGTTCAAGGTGTCACAGGATTAAAGTTGCAGAATGCAGGCTAATTTATGTATTTGCCAATTTATATCAAATTCCAGTTCTCGGTTTTTCTGGCTGGTTAGAGTTTGCATGTTACTTTTTGCATATTCTGCATACATTTTTCATAAAATTTATCACTAATGGCAATGCCTTTGGACACCTAGACACATAATGTTTCAAAAAACTTCAGGTAGAGACTGTTGGTGGTTTGAAAGATCTTCAAATCCCTGCTGGGATTCAGCCTGGAGACACAGTAAAATTGTCACAGATGGGGGTTCCAGATATTAATAAACCTTTTGTTCGAGGTGACCATCACTTCATTGTGAACGTTCTTATCCCAAAAGATATCAGGTCTGAATCTTCTATCTATTTTTTTCCTTGATTAATGGAATGCACCAATATTAAATGTCTCCAGTATCTAGTTTAAAGTTTTCAGTTCTCTCAAAATTTTAAAATTATTTATACTCCCATCACAATCCGGACAATTTGTTTAATCTGAGCAGATACCAAAATGATGTGATAAAAACAATGAGCCAAAAGGCCCAGAACAAATAGGAAATGAAATGAGGCCCTTCTCATTTTTGGTTCTTGCTATTGAATGTAGACGCCATTTTACCTGGCATGGGTTTTGGCTATATGTTAAGAGAAATAAGTTGTCTTGTTTTTGTTTATCTAATCTTTTTCAGGGATAGTCTACCTTTAATTTTATGTTAGTGTCTAGTTTACAAGAGGATATATTATCCTCCATGGTGTTCTCTCCTGTCTTTTTTTCTGAATAAAATTTCTAATTAAAAAAAATGTTACTGTTATTAATGTATTCTGAATGAGTTATCCGTATTAACTAGTTGACAGGGTATCCCCAATAGTCAGTGGTTTATAGTTACTGTCAGTATATAATTGTTAAGGAATCACCTTCTGATGGTCACATGTTGCATAGTGTCTAACTTTCTTATTCATTTGGACTTAGCCAAATAGAATCTAGTTGGTGGGTTTCCTGCATTTTTGGGGTTCCCAAACACACTGATAGTGTATAGTGCCTACTTACTTGAAATGTAAATAGATGGTTTTCTTCTTTATTGGCTGTTTTCCATGATTAGTTCGTCGTCTGACATGTGAAGCTGCTCGTTTTATGTGAATTTAATGCAATGGTAATGTCAGTGATGAGGAACGTGCACTTCTTGAGGAATTGGCTTTGCTCAAGTCTTATACCCAACATCATCCTGGTACTGTTACCTATTTCAAATAATTTATTATATGTGAATTATGAACCATGTAATGCTTCATATTCCTTGAATTGGTATCATATCTGCATTTCATAGTGATCTCTTCAATTTTTAGTTGAGCTTGCACTTGATTCTGTTAAGTGAATTCTTGATTTCATGATTTTCTGATCATGATCCAAACACCAACTGCTTTGAGAGGTTCAAAGTCAGGGACTATTTTATCATAGAGGTAAGTATTTAAAAAAAAAAAGCAAAACCTTGAAGTATGGGGTTGATTACAATGTGGCCGAATTAAATTGTTATAATTCAAACTCGTAAAGTTTGAAAATTTTAGTTTAAACATTGTCAGAATTTTCATTTTTTAATTTCTCTGGATCTGTTTTTGTTTGACAAAATTTACGATGTTAATCTAACATGTGGTTTGCATGAAAGAGTTCAATCATGTAGGAAATTTTTGGGAGAAAGTTATATCTGAAGTTGTGTGTGTGCGTCTGTATTTATTTATTTATTTATTTTACAAATTGAATTCAAGCTTGCATTTTATGAAAGTTCTCTTTGAACTCCTTCCCTAGCTTTTATGGATATTTAGTGAAAATTTGAAGAAAACTTTTGCTAGATTTGCTATTTGAATTCTTGACTGTATTTTGTGTTGAATTGTAACATTACAACCGATAGGACTCGCTCTAATAATTGAATTTTTATATATAGTTAACATTTTAGAATATTATTTCTATGTTTTTCGATGTTCCTTCAACTTTAAACCCTGCTTTTTTATCTTTTTGAAAAGCAGCTCAATGTGATTTTAAATATCTGCAGTTTTGCCCTTTTGGTCAAACATAACCAAACAACAAATTTGTCTAAAGCAAGCATGAAACATGCCAAAAATGAGTGCTTACAAGGTTTTCGCATTATATACAGCTACCCCCTTTTATCTTGATTTTTTACTGTGATGTGAAGCACGTCTACTGACACTGTTTTCCATCTGTAAATCTTGTATTGAGGGGTTTTTTTTGCATTTTTTTTTGTAAAGCTTTGAAAGGATGGCTTTGGTGTACCGGTAAAGTTATTACACTTATGATCTTAAAATCATGAGTCCAAGCATGGAAACAGCTTCTCTTTGAAAAGTAGGGGAAAGACTATATACATGAACTGTCTCCAGTACCCAAGAACATGAGATGCTTTGTCATTAGGCCACCCTTATTAATTGCATATGTATGAAGGAGGTTTTGTGTCCCATCCCTTTATATGCATAAGCAAACATGTATTAGTACATCTTTGCTTTATTATACCTGCGTCTTGTATCCATACCTATGCTTCCTGGTTGGTTCATGGTGTTGGAGATTTTGCCGGTTCGAGATTCTCTACTTTCTTACTTTTTTATGTAATTGCATTATTTCAGGGACATCAAAAAACGAAGTTGATGAAAATAGGATGAGGGATGCAAAAGTACCTGCTTCAAGTCGTGGGACGAAGTCTGTCACATCTCTTTGGAACTCAATTACAGATTTCTTGAGGTATATTTCACCAACTTATTGTTATTCTTGGCTTAATCTATAAAAATACTCTGAATTTTAGGACCTGTTGATATCACTCTGAAATGACCTTCGTCCCCCTGGTACTCTAATTTACAAACTTAGATATATTGTCATTCCAATTTTAAATTTGAATTAGGGTGTTGAATAAAATATTCTAAAGTGGGACCTACAGCATTACCTTGGGTTAACTTAACCCAAGGCTATTCAACGCACTATTTTAATTGCTTTACTCAACAATTTCTCTCTCCCAAAGTGTCTAACCCGATCTGAACATAGGAAACTTAATTAAGACAATCTCATCTGCTCTCTTTCTATTTCATTCAATCCCTTTCTCTGAGCCATCTTTCTTTGAAATTCCTTCCACAATATCTTCTTTCTCTTTGTTTAAATTCCGTGATTTGTGTTTAATGGGTAAGATTTGAGTAAAGTGATTTGTGTTTAATGGGAAAAATTTAAGGTTTATGTTTTGCGGAGGAGCATATATAGTTGCTTTCTCTAAAAATTTCATTCTTTTCTTTTGGTTTCCTTACTCTTCTGTTTGCATTTGCCTCGTCTGTGTCTCAAAAGATTCTTCCTGACTTTTTTTTTTTATGTATTTGAGTTAAGTTAACCAAAGAGGTCTTATGGGTCCCACTTTTATATATATATATATATATATTTTTATTATAAACCCTAACCCTAAATTACTTTTGGGGTGATAATATATCTAAGTTTGTAAATTGGAGTGCTAGGGGGACGAAGGTCATTTTAGAGTGATTGCAACATGTCCTAAAGTTCAGGGTATTTTTTTAGATTAAGCCTCTTTATTCTTGATATCCCATTTGTAGTAATGTTTAATCATAAAAAAGAAGCCAGAAGCCAATATATTTCAGTTTTATGATGCAAGAAAATAGGGTAGAAGAACATGTTAAATCCATGTGTCACTGTGATAATAAAGATTAGATGATGACTTCAAACTTTCTCCCTAGATCTCCTTGCAATGAAAAGTAAAGATAAGATGATGAGTTTATACTTCCTCCCTAGATCTCCTCTATTTTTTTTTTTTATGATCAACTTTGTTTATTCAATCAACTACTCTTCAAAGTGTTCAACCTAAGTCGTGGTATGCTTCCCGTCTAATAGCATATGGGAACTTTATAAGAGAGAGAGAGAGAGAGAGAGAGAGAGAGAGCAAAGGATGGAGCATGCTAGTCTCAGTGCCCCATGTGTGAATGTATATTAGACATGAAATTGGTTCACCATGTATAGTTCTTGATTTTAAACATGTGGAGAGACCATTCAAGCCGCATATGCAATGGACAGTTCTGGACTAATACTCTAAATAAAGTCATCAAAATGCTTAATGATGAGCATTGTAAAATAGAGCATTATTTCTTTTAAAGTCCTGATAAGAAAAAACAGGCTTATTTTCACTCGTAGACGCCCAACTTTAAGGGGTAATCACTTTATCGTTCCTCATCTTTAATTTGTCACTTAAAACTCTCTAATCTTCTATTTTGTAACACTAAACTCCTTGTAGTCAATTTCTGTTCAAAAACACGCCGGAAAAATGATGTGGCAATAATAAAATTAATTTTAACGCCACGTTAAATTGATGACTCAGCTAATCCAATTATTCAACTTTCTCTCTCCTCTCTCCTCTCCTATCTCTCTTTGCTACCACGATCACTCTCTAGCCGCTCACTCTCAACTCAATTCTGGTTCTACCAATCCCATAAAGTTCGGCCGTAAAATAGAGCATTATTTCTTTTGAAGTCCTCATATATATATATATATATATATATATAAAACAGCTTATCATTCTAGGGTTCACATTTTCCAATATCTTGCCTGCAATGTAGGTGATGATCATTCATGCTGATCACTAGAATCTTAGTGATAATTTTTTATCCAAGGCATTAAATCTGTTGGATAGAAATGCTATTGATTTATACAGAAAATGCATTATCCTTTTTGTCATCTTATAAATCGCTTTCATTAAAACTCCTGCCAAATTTGCAGGCGAAGACAATCCCGAGAAGGGTTCGCATCAGTCACTATGGACACGTCAAGATTATTGCAGAGGACTTGGAAGCCAGATTTCTCTCTCGCATGTTCACTAATAGGAGTTTTCATCTTAACCTATATTTGGACGAACACGCGAAAGATGATGCACGCATTATTAAAACGAAGAATCTCCTCCCATCAATATCTGCAGAACATGAGAGAACAGACTTGACAGATATTTTAGCTCAACTTGACGTTTAAGTTACTAAGCTGAATTCTCTAACCACAATCGCTATACTGAAAGTGATTGCAGCAAGCAGCTACCTCATTCGATGACTTGTGCTTGTCCATTTCTAAGAAAAATGAAAAATGAGAAAATGAAATCATACACGCACAAAGGCTCATCTGTTCTTTCTTTTTCTTTTTTAAGGGCAGCATGAATTGACTGTACTCCAACTCAAAATTTGTAACTTATTTTTAAAATATATGTCTCAGGAGGCAATTGTCATAAAACGGCTATTTGTAACTCGGGGCGAGCATTATTGGTTTTGATTGAAATATCGATTTGAACTGCCTTAATTTAAAAATTCAGTCTGCTTTATTCAAAAAATTCAGTGCGGTTCAGTTTATAAATTCTTAATTTTTGGTTATTTTGGTTCAGATATAGATCTTCTCATAAAAAAATCGAAAAACTGAATCAAATTGAAGTGATTTAAATCAATTCGAATTAAAACAAACCAAATCGAATTAAAATTGAAATATTTTATTATTTTCAATAATTTAGGTTATTTCAGTACAGGTTGAATAAATAAATAAATAAATAAATAAATAAACTAAATAAAATCAAAATGTAAATCAACCAAACAAAAGAAAAAGGTTCTCAGTTAAGCAATCATTTCTGTTCAATTTTCATAAAGAATTTCAGTCAGTTCATTTTTTTTATCAAAAAGTTTAATTAATTTTAGTTTTAGTTATATGTGATCCGAATCGAGGGCAAAACTACTGTACAGAATTAAAATTTTCTTTACAGGTAAAGAAATATATATCTACCACTAGATTTAACACTTTGAATATAAGCCACAAATTTAAAAATATTTAAATGACTTTCTACCTTTGAAGCAAGTTATATTCATTTGTTATTATTAGTTTTGAGATTTAAAGAGACATCAATGCATTATATCAATTATTTTTTAATGAACAAATGAAGAATACATTTATAGAAACCAATTGAAAATTTCAATATACATATATAACTTTTTATCATGCATTTATTTTAATATTAAATTTTTTGAAGAAGTATTTAAATATTAATTTTATGCATCTAATAAAAATTTTAATTAATTAAACCATTTAAAATAGCTCAAAATATCAATTCTTAATTCGAAATTAATTTTACTTTCAATTCATAAAAGAGTTGTATAATTCTAAAATCAACTTTCTAAATCTCTCTTTATATATACATATTTCTATTTCTATTTTTGTTTAATCTATACATTTTGTTAAAGTCCTAATTTTATCATTTCAAAAAAAAAAGTCATAATTTTATGGTATTTACAACTAATTTTTCAATCATATAAGTTGAAGTGAAATTGATTGTTATGTTTTTGTATGCCGTTATAATTTAATTATGGAGTATTTCATAATCTCATTTTTAATATTATGTATAATTTTTTTTGAATAAAGAATAAATTCAGAATTTTATTTCAGTCAAAAAAATATTTAGAATATATATATAGTCTTAAAAACAAATAAAAGAAAAAATAATAACATAAAAAATTATTTTGTTTGGAAAAGAAAAGAAAAGAATAAAAGACTATTCAATAGCTAACCTGGTAATACAGACTGATATGTTCAGGTGTCACTTAACCGAAATTCTATATTTATATAGAATTTTTTAAACTCTGTACACTAGTAAATGCCCGAATCAAACCAAACCAAACCAAACCAAACCAACTCATGGTTACCCTAGCCACATTGTGGCCAACATGCTTTGGACATGGTACTTGTTTTTAGGAAATTATAGTTAGGTTTATGTACCATTATATAGCAACATGTTACCAATCACTTGCTCTGGACTTAACAACTAACTTCTGTTTACCTTCAAAGCTGTTTAACACTTTTTGTGTCCTTTTCAAACTTGTTTATAGTTCACCTTTTACTATCTATACCAATTCTAAATAACACTAACATCATATAGGCAAATAGTAGATGATTCTTTTTTTTTTTTACGATATTTTCACCCGCTAGCCCAATAGTAAATGTATATATAATCTATAATTGAATCCATCTCCTCCATTACTAAAAAAATGAATAATTTTCCACTCTTTTTTAAGTTTAAGACTAATCTTATTTTGAAGTTTTTAGTTGCTTCTCGTCGTAAGTATTTATCGTAAGAATTTATGGTTACCCTGACTTTGCAAAAACTGTCAGGCAAAACTGGATTAAATGTGGGCCACCAATCGAGTCATTCTTTATAGATAAATAATTCATTTAATTTTCATTTAAAAAATAATTTTATACGATTGCAATTAATAATTTATATTATTATAAAATTGATAGGTCCTTTTCAAGATATTTATTTAATGTTATTATTTTTTTCTTTGGAATGACTAATGATATTGAACTCCCTATATCTTACATTTGCTAAATAAATCAATTACTATATAAATCACAATAAATGTATAAGTTTTGTAAAAAGAAATATAGCCATGAGTTGAAAGTTGCAAGTATATGTTTGTCTTACCTCAATTCTAAACATTTGTAATTTCCATTTTATTAAGGACAAAGGACAAAAAGGTAATTCTCCTAGATTGCATAGCTTTAGCCTATTTTAACACTTTGGTCAAATTAAAAAGAAAAGGAAAAGTGATGAAAAAGACATATCACTTGCATTGTATTCCTAATGTCCACTGTTCCATAATAGAGACATCAATCATATTTTGGTCGATGAAAGCTCAACCTAAACAAGGAATTACATTTGGTTAAAAAAAAAAGACAAGGAAATACTCAGAGCTCTCATGATAGATATTAATAGGGGCGGAGCTCCTTGGGGGCTGAAAGACGCCCGGGTCACCTTAAGAAACTTTTTTTTTTTAAAAAAATATTTTGTGAAAAATTATATTTTGATTCTTAAAAATCTAGAAAAATTATATTTGATCCCTTTAAAAATTTCATTTGGTTCTCCTAAAATAATTATCCTAGTTCCGCCCAGGATATTAGAAATACTCATAAGTATTTTTATACCGTGCAACTCAACATGATTTGCAAGTTACCTATCAACTTTCTTTCCTTTGTTAACTATCCTTCCTCCAAAGTGGGGCATAAAAGCAAAAAAAAGGAAAAAGTAGCAATGAATATATAGATGCTTAAATTTTGTTTCTAAAAGGTTCAATGATGATACACTGCGTTTTTCATAAAATTGGATCAGAGTTCCGATCGCTCTGGTTTTTGGACCGATGGCTCATGGCTGAGATTACCGATGTGTTATAACCATTTTTACTTTTTCAGGTTACCAAGGATTTCGTGATGAAATCGGGTCTGAAAAACGCGTCGGGCCCACCTGGCATACCTAATATGTTGGTAATAAATATAAATTAAATTAATTACTTAATATTTGAAGGTCAAGTACATTGTCTAGCAATATGTCATGACTATTAAAATATTTAAAAAGTCAATGTGATTTGACTTAACCTTTTAGTGAATGATTTATCAATGTAATTAGTATTCCTTCATCATCAATGTTCTGATTTAGTAATTAGGTAAGGAGAATGTCTGCTTTACTAAATTGTCTGCTTTACTAAATTATGTTAGTTCTCTTAATCTTAGCCATTGATCATTTAAATGAAATTGCAAATTTAATTTGCTAATTTTATTCTAATTTCAGTAAGGATTTCTTGATCAATACTAATAAAGAACAATTAAAGCGTTTTTTCTGGTTTACCTATCGCGATGAATCATCTCTTAATTACACAAGTATCTCAATATAGTTCCTACTATATGCAATAAATTATTGCTTATTATTCATGAATGATTAATGTGAACAAAGAATCAAAACATAGTCATCCCCATATATAAATAACTTACTAATTTTAAGTCAGAGAATCACTTACACAACCATCACTTAAGTATTTCATAGACACAGATAACTCTCCATATGAAATTCTCATGTAGGTCATGTAACACCCTTTCCCGGTCCACCCGTAAATCCGAATGAACCGAGTCGAGATGCTACAAACTGGATGACTGTATGGTCTGACATGCTGAAAACATACTGTATATTGAATATAATAACATGCTGGTACTGTTTCCAAAAAATAATGTAATTTACAAAACATGATACAAGTTTACAAAATGAAATGGGCCCAACTGTGTGCCCTGTACATGCCATAAAAAGAAAAACAAAATGAGTTTCTACCCTGAAGACCGAGTCTTCTACAGATGAACTGCAGCAGTTGTACGCGGACTCTCTATGGACCAGTCTCAAAACCTGCGAGTTAAACAGGTAACTCGCTGAGCAAATAATGCTCAGTGGATATCTCAACAAATAAAGAAACAATTTAAACACATACATATATAGAAAGAACCATGGAAACATATATGGCACATATAAGTTCACACATTATGATACTTTCATGGTATCTTGATTATCTTTTGTACTGTTTATAATCCTGTATAATTCATGAAATGTTATGTCAAGATATCTGAATGGCTCCATAAGGTTATAGTGAAACCGAAGTGATAAGATAAATTGTATGAAACTGGGTAAAACTGTATGCTATAGGCCCCTAACCGGATTCGCCTATGCCAATATTGTCCGTTTTGGTGCCCCTAACCGGATTCGCACCGCACGGTTTAATCATATCCACTCAACGGCCTGTAGCTGGAGTTCCAAACTGTATGGGGGCGCAGATCTGCTATTCTATGTCGCGACATAGCCTTATCTACATGGTTTCTACCCAACCTCAATGGAGCTTCATATTAGCATATCAACAATGTAACACAATAGCACATAAATGGTTTTGCAACTTCATAGTTCATCCTATTGATTTGATTTCACACCATCTAAATGCTTACATGTTGTTTGAATCCATGTTCTTATGTTGTATTTTTGTTTTACAATGATTGAATGCATGCATGTTGAGCAAATGAATGTAATTGTATAGAAAAAGAAGTCCAAAATGCATGAAAACACAAGTCGCGAGCGCGCAGGGAAAAGTCGCGAGCGCGAGATGCTTCCCAGGGAGAAGTCGCGAGCGCGTCTTCAAACCTCGCGAGCGCGAGAAGTGCAATCGAGAGTCAGAGAGGTTTCTGGCTCAAGTCGCGACCGCGCAGCACAAGTCGCGAGCGCGAGATGAAGTCGCGAGCGCGCTTGTGTGATTCGCGAGCGCGAGATGCGCACTCTGAGAGTCAGAGAGCTTCTAGCCAAAGTCGCGACCGCGCAATGGGAAGTCGCGAGCGCGAGTTGTGCCATTTGAGAGTCAGAGAGCTACCTGACTCAAGTCGCGAGCGCGCAATAGGAAATCGCGAGCGCGACTTGCTTTCCAGTATGCGCGAGCGCGCGACGTGATTCCAGATTGTGCAGTCTGTGTTCTTTTGGCCATAACTCTCAATATACAACTTCAAAGTGAATGATTCAAAAGCCCATGTAAAGCTAACACAGAAAGGAACAAATAACTCTTCTATGACAATTCCTAATTCCATCATTATATGGGTTCAAAATCAAGATAAAGTTGCTGGTAACATTTCCAGCAAACTCTGTTTCCGTTTCATATATTCATCCCCTGTTTTCACATCATTTCCAGTACTTCCACCCAACAACAAGCAACATATCATCTCATGAGCAACACTCCACACAATTTTTCATGCAAAGAACATGGGAAATAACAAGAGATATCAAACCTGTCTTGCCACAAAGCTGGGGCTCTGTTTTAACTTCTCTTTTCTGCAACTTTGGAACTTTCTTCTCCTATACACAAGAATTCTCATAACTCATCTCCAATATAACTCAATTAAAGAGTGAATAACATATAACTTCAAGGAATTCTACTTACTTGGAGGTGACTTAGTGCTTAACGTGCATGAAACTTGCAAGGAAACGGGAGGGAAAGTAAGAAGAGAGTATGAAAATGGGAAAGTGAGTTGATAAGAACGGGTAGTCTCTAGAAGCAATGACTTGGCTGTGTAACATATCTACTTGGTACCTCAAGTGTACAAAGACACAACTTACTACCCAAGCTATATGTTTGGAGGCAAACAAGTCCTAAACTTTCCATGCAAATAAGTCCACTTATCATCTCATGCTACCCGAACCGGGTTTGGTTCAACCCAACTCACCCTTCCTCTATGATATGACTCAACTCAACGCACTAGGATGTTACAATTCTCCCCTCCTAAATAAAAACTTCGTCCCGAAGTTTACCTGTTGTAAACAAATGCGGATATTGTTGTCGCATGGTGTCTTCTGATTCCCAAGTTGCTTCTTCTGTCTTATGATTCCTCCAAAGAACTTTCACCAATGCTATTTTCTTGTTCCGCAATTCTTTAGTTTCTCTGGCTAGGATCTGAACTGGTTCTTCTTCATACGTGAGATCCGGCTGAATATCAATCTCTTCCGCTGATAACACATGTGAGGGGTCTGATCTGTATCTTCTCAACATGGATACATGAAATACATTATGGATTCGATCTAAGGTTGGAGGTAATGCTAGGCGATAGGCTAATGGTCCTACGCGTTCAACAATCTCGTATGGACCAATGAACCTAGGACTTAGCTTACCCTTTTGTCCAAACCTTAAGATCTTCTTCCATGGTGAAACCTTCAAAAATACTTTATCCCCAACTGAATACTCAATGTCTTTTCTCTTTAAATCCGCATAGGATTTCTGTCGATCACTTGCTTCCTTCAGCCGTCTTCTGATGATTTCTACTTTCTCTTCTGTGTCTCTCACCAAATCTGGACCCAAAATCTTCTTCTCACTAAGTTCTGTCCAACATACAGGTGTCCTGCATCTTCTACCATACAATGCTTCATATGGTGCCATCTTGATGCTCGCTTGATAGCTGTTGTTGTAGGCAAACTCCTTGAGAGATACATATTTGTCCCAACTGCCTTCAAATTCAATAACACATGATCTCAACATGTCTTCCAGGATTTGAATTACTCTTTCTGACTGGCCATCTGTCTGCGGATGAAATGCAGTGCTGAAATGCAGTTTCGTTCCTAATGCCTCTTGAAGTTTACCCCAGAACTTCGATGTAAACCTTGGATCACGATCAGAGATAATGGATAATGGAACTCCATGTAGTCGAACTATCTCACTAACATAAATTTCTGCTAACTTGTCCAGAGAATAGTCCGTCTTGACTGGTAGGAAATGAGCAGACTTGGTTAATCTGTCCACAATTACCCATACTGCATCGTGCTTCCGCTGTGTCTGAGGTAAGCCAGTAACAAAGTCCATCGTGATCTGATCCCATTTCCATGTTGGCACTGTTATTGGATGAAGTAACCCGGATGGCAGTTGATGTTCTGCTTTTACTTGTTGACATGTTAAACATCTTGTTACAACATCTCCGATGTCTCTCTTCATGCCCGGCCACCAATAGCCTGTCTTCAAATCTTGATATATCTTGGTACTACCTGGATGCATTGTATATAGACTGTTATGAGCTTCATACAGAATCTTTTGTCTGACCTCCCCTGTCTGTGGTACAACAATTCTATCTGCATAAAACAAAACTCCATTGCTATCCAATCTAAATTTCCCACCATGCTCTGCCTGGACTTGTTTAACCCATAGGGCTATTTGTGCATCTTTCTTTTGTGCTTCTGCAACTTCCTGAAGCCAAGATGGTTGTACTTGCATCTGTGCTAGAATAACTCCCTGCTGTTGCAACTCCATGCTGATTCTCATTAAGCTCAAAGCATACAAGGATTTCCGGCTAAGGGCATCAGCTACTACATTAGCCTTGCCCGGATGGTAATTAATGACATAATCATAATTAGCCAGAATTTGCATCCACTTCCGTTGTCTTGAATTCAAGTCCTTCTGTGTTGGTAAGTACTTTAAACTCTGATGATCTGTGTAAATGTAACACTTTTCACCATACAGATAATGCCGCCATACTTTAAATGCTAGAACAATGGCTGCTAGTTCTAAATCATGGGTTGGATAATTCAACTCATGTGGTTTCAATTGTCTGGAGACATAGGCGACCACTTTCTTATCTTGCATGAGTACACATCCCAACCCAGTATGAGAGGCATCACTGTAAATCTCAAAGTCTTTACCTGACACTGGCTGAGTTAACACTGGTGCTTCAGTCAACGTTCTCTTCAAAGTGTCAAAACTCTGCTGACATCTATTATCCCAATGGAATACAACCTCTTTCTTCAATAATCTTGTTAAAGGTGATGCAATCATGGAGAATCCCTTTACAAACCTTCTGTAATAACCGGCTAAACCCAGAAAACTTCGAACTTCTGTAACATTCCTGGGTGGTCTCCAATCAACAATAGCCTCAATCTTCTTAGGATCCACTCTGATACCCTCTGATGACACCACATGTCCTAAGAAAGAAACTTCTTCTAGCCAAAACTCACACTTACTGAGCTTAGCATACAGCTGTTTATCTCTCAAAGTCTGAAGTACAATCCGTAAATGCTTATCATGTTCTGCCCTGTCTCTGGAGTAGACCAAAATGTCATCTATAAACACCACCACAAACTGATCCAGGTATGAATGAAACACGCGGTTCATGAGATCCATGAAAACCGCTGGTGCATTTGTGAGACCGAATGGCATTACTAAAAATTCAAAGTGACCATATCGGGTCCTGAATGCAGTCTTGGAGATATCTTCTTCCTTTATCCGCAACTGGTGGTATCCTGATCGGAGGTCGATCTTAGAAAACATACCTGCACCTTTTAACTGATCAAACAAATCGTCGATTCGAGGCAATGGATACTTATTCTTGATCGTCAGCTTATTCAGCTGTCTGTAATCAATGCACAATCTGAATGATCCATCTTTCTTCTTAACAAATAATACCGGTGCTCCCCAAGGTGATACACTGGGTCTGATAAAGCCTTTATCCAATAACTCCTGCAGCTGAATCTTTAACTCTTTTAACTCTGCTGGTGCCATTCTGTAAGGTGCAATAGATATTGGTGCTGCTCCAGGATAGACATCGATGGTAAACTCTACTTCCCTCCTTGGTGGTAACCCTGGTAACTCATCTGGAAATACATCTGGATAATCACATACTGTTGGTATGTCTTCCACTTTCAACTTTTCTTTCTCTACTTGTAACGCACATACCAAGTATGCTTCACAACCCTTTTGAATTAATCTCTTTGCCGCCATGGCTGATATCACATTACTCAAAAACTCTCGCCGCTTCCCAACTACTGTAATCTCTTCCCCTGCTGGTGTAGATAATGTCACCCTTTTCTTTGCACAATCAACTAGAGAATTATGTCTAGATAGCCAATCCATACCCAAAATAACATCAAATTCTCTAAATGGCAACTCCATAAGATCTCCTGGAAATTCCTTTCCATGAATAACAATTGGACAGTCTTTGATCACTGTATGAGTTGTTACTACATCTCCTAAAGGATTGGTAACCAACATACCCTGACCCACATATGCAACCGCTAACCCTTTAACCCAAGGTTTAGGTACACTAATGTATGAATGAGATGAGCCAGGATCAATTAAAGCATAAACTACATGCTCAAATAAAGAAAACTCACCAACTATAACATCTGGAGCTTCCTCCTCTTCTCTGGCTCGCATAGCATAAACCCTGGCTGGACCCCTAGTCTCAGGCCTGTCCACAGTCTCTGACTGCTGTCTCTGCACTCCCGAGGGCTCACCTCTACCTCTACCTGCTATGAACTGGGTAGGAACTCTTGCCTTCTTCGGACAGTCTTTCTTCTGATGCTCTGATGCTCCGCATATCCAACATTTACCGGTCACCAACCAACAATCTCCACCGTGTCGTCTACCACAATGCTCACAAGGTGGATACGGATAACCGGCTGACTCTGCACCTCTACCGGTGCCTCTACCAGTTCCTCTACCTGAACCTCGAATACCACCGGCAGAACTAGCCACAACTGATGCTGCTGGTGCATGAACACCCCTAGCTATGCCTTGGCTAAAAGAAGGTCTAGAACCAGCTGAACTACTAGCACCTCTGAATCTCTTGCTTTCTGACTGGGATATACTGGGTGCACTCTGAGTCTGGTCTCTCCTCTGCTGAGACCGCTGGCGTCTAGAACGCTGATTGGCCTGTATTCGCTCTATCTCTTGAGCTGCCTCTACCAAGGCTGAGAATTCTCTGAATCTGGAAGCTACCGCTCCCATCTGAATCTCATCATTCAGGCCTTCTTGAAACTTCTTACACCTTTCGGCTTCTGTAGCCACTATCTGCTTACCATACCTGCTGAGTCTAGTAAATTCTCTTTTATATTCGGCTACGGACATTCTGTTCTGTCGCAGGTATAAGAATTCTTTTCTTCTCGCATCTAGGTAAGCCTCGGTAATGAACTTCTTCTTGAATTCATCCAAGAAGAATTGCCAAGTACGCTGATCTGCTGTTACTCTCTGTTGCACAGTGGACCACCATGTATATTCCTCCTCTATCAGCAATGAAGTGGCACAAACCAACTTGTCTTCTGCTGTACACTGCAATTGTTCTAGGACTCTCGATGTCCCATCTAACCAATACTCAGCAAGCTCTGGGCTATCATCTTTACTAGCTTTAAATTCCTTTGCACCATATTTTCTCAGCTTCTCCAGTGGGGGCTTTCTCTCTCTTTCTACTATTACGGGTGCTTGAGGCATCACTCCTGCAATCTGTCGAAAAGTATCTGCAAGTTGCTTTAACAGCACCTCTTGACCTAGTGCTCTTGAAGCCTCACCCTCCACTGTTCTAGCTTGACCTGGTGCTGCTGGAGCCTCACCCTCCACTGCTCTGGAGGCGTGTGACTCACTTTCACCTTCCTGAGACATCCTCCTAAAATAATAACAACTGCTTAGTTCATCAGGGTAGTCATGGCATGTACATATACTGACTTATGCATGCAAGCCCGGGGAAATTAAACCTAGGGCTCTGATACCAAAATTTGTAACACCCTTTCCCGGTCCACCCGTAAATCCGAATGAACCGAGTTGAGATGCTACAAACTAGATGACTGTATGGTCTGACATGCTGAAAACATACTGTATATTGAATATAATAACATGCTGGTACTGTTTCCAAAAAATAATGTAATTTACAAAACATGATACAAGTTTACAAAATGAAATGGGCCCAACTGTGTGCCCTGTACATGCCATAAAAAGAAAAACAAAATGAGTTTCTACCCTGAAGACCGAGTCTTCTACAGATGAACTGCAGCAGTTGTACGCGGACTCTCTATGGACCAGTCTCAAAACCTGCGAGTTAAACAGGTAACTCGCTGAGCAAATAATGCTCAGTGGATATCTCAACAAATAAAGAAACAATTTAAACACATACATATATAGAAAGAACCATGGAAACATATATGGCACATATAAGTTCACACATTATGATACTTTCATGGTATCTTGATTATCTTTTGTACTGTTTATAATCCTGTATAATTCATGAAATGTTATGTCAAGATATCTGAATGGCTCCATAAGGTTATAGTGAAACCGAAGTGATAAGATAAATTGTATGAAACTGGGTAAAACTGTATGCTATAGGCCCCTAACCGGATTCGCCTATGCCAATATTGTCCGTTTTGGTGCCCCTAACCGGATTCGCACCGCACGGTTTAATCATATCCACTCAACGGCCTGTAGCTGGAGTTCCAAACTGTATGGGGCGCAGATCTGCTATTCTATGTCGCAACATAGCCTTATCTACATGGTTTCTACCCAACCTCAATGGAGCTTCATATTAGCATATCAACAATGTAACACAATAGCACATAAATGGTTTTGCAACTTCATAGTTCATCCTATTGATTTGATTTCACACCATCTAAATGCTTACATGTTGTTTGAATCCATGTTCTTATGTTGTATTTTTGTTTTACAATGATTGAATGCATGCATGTTGAGCAAAGGAATGTAATTGTATAGAAAAAGAAGTCCAAAATGCATGAAAACACAAGTCGCGAGCGCGCAGGGAAAAGTCGCGAGCGCGAGATGCTTCCCAGGGAGAAGTCGCGAGCGCGTCTTCAAACCTCGCGAGCGCGAGAAGTGCAATCGAGAGTCAGAGAGGTTTCTGGCTCAAGTCGCGACCGCGCAGCACAAGTCGCGAGTGCGAGATGAAGTCGCGAGCGCGCTTGTGTGATTCACGAGCGCGAGATGCGCACTCTGAGAGTCAGAGAGCTTCTGGCCAAAGTCGCGACCGCGCAATGGGAAGTCGCGAGCGCGAGTTGTGCCATTTGAGAGTCAGAGAGCT
Organism: Jatropha curcas; assembly: GCF_041381405.1. Taxonomy (NCBI): domain Eukaryota; kingdom Viridiplantae; phylum Streptophyta; class Magnoliopsida; order Malpighiales; family Euphorbiaceae; genus Jatropha; species Jatropha curcas. The sequence goes on along the minus strand of NC_143158.1, from coordinate 10,609,947 downwards.
ACCTGACTCAAGTCGCGAGCGCGCAATAGGAAATCGCGAGCGCGACTTGCTTTCCAGTATGCGCGAGCGCGCGACGTGATTCCAGATTGTGCAGTCTGTGTTCTTTTGGCCATAACTCTCAATATACAACTTCAAAGTGAATGATTCAAAAGCCCATGTAAAGCTAACACAGAAAGGAACAAATAACTCTTCTATGACAATTCCTAATTCCATCATTATATGGGTTCAAAATCAAGATAAAGTTGCTGGTAACATTTCCAGCAAACTCTATTTCCGTTTCATATATTCATCCCTTGTTTTCACATCATTTCCAGTACTTCCACCCAACAACAAGCAACATATCATCTCATGAGCAACACTCCACACAATTTTTCATGCAAAGAACATGGGAAATAACAAGAGATATCAAACCTGTCTTGCCACAAAGCTGGGGCTCTGTTTTAACTTCTCTTTTCTGCAACTTTGGAACTTTCTTCTCCTATACACAAGAATTCTCATAACTCATCTCCAATATAACTCAATTAAAGAGTGAATAACATATAACTTCAAGGAATTCTACTTACTTGGAGGTGACTTAGTGCTTAACGTGCATGAAACTTGCAAGGAAACGGGAGGGAAAGTAAGAAGAGAATATGAAAATGGGAAAGTGAGTTGATAAGAACGGGTAGTCTCTAGAAGCAATGACTTGGCTGTGTAACATATCTACTTGGTACCTCAAGTGTACAAAGACACAACTTACTACCCAAGCTATATGTTTGGAGGCAAACAAGTCCTAAACTTTCCATGCAAATAAGTCCACTTATCATCTCATGCTACCCGAACCGGGTTTGGTTCAACCCAACTCACCCTTCCTCTATGATATGACTCAACTCAACGCACTAGGATGTTACAGGTCAATTTAATGGGCTTGTTTAAATAACAAGCACCTATGTATTAGTTTTAGATATCACATATATCTTAGCTTATGAGAATAGCTGCTTCCCTCAGGAAATAACATAATATGTACTCGTCTCAACAACTCTAATCATCGTACAATAATGAGAAGAACATGGACCAGAAATATTTAGAGACATTGCTTTAATGCAAAATAAAACTCATAATTATAACCACATTATAATTTACTTTGCAAAGTAATATTGTCTCATGGGCTTTATCTTTTACCAAGATTCAATCAATAGAATATAAAAGATAAATAAATATCTTTTATTAATAATAAAATATTTATTACATGAAATATTATATCCAACATATAACCAATATAGGGCATAAAACTCGAATTCATAATCTTTTGAAGTTCATCACATGTAGAGAGCTGAAGAAGAAAAACAATAATACAATAAGATTGAATTGCTTAAGCAACGAATTTCAGAAAGAACTTCCTTACCTGCTCTAAATAGAAGTTTGGTATTGCAGTTATTAATCTGACCCCGGATTTGATCCTTAAGAAAATAAAAAATTTGGCGTTTATTCCTTCCTATTAGCGAAGGTAGCCCCAAGTATTTCCCATCCCCCAAATTATTATGGACTTGGAGAGTATTAGATACCATACCCAGGTTATGATTAGAAACATTAGGACTAAACGTCAAGCCAGATTTTTAAAAATTTATTGCTTGACCAGACGCATCTTCATATTCTTTTAGGATAGATTTAACTCTCCTCCTCTCCCCTTCGTTAGCTTTAAAGAAAAAGAAAGAATCATCTGTAAATTGAAATCTTGATCTAAAAATTCATTTTCATGGAATCGGTTATAACTAAATCGAAATGCTATTAAAATTAATGGAATTAAAATGAAAACAATAATATTTCTAAGAATAAGATGCCTTTATAACTTTGTTTTTAGTTGTTAATTACACACCATTTCTATATAGCATATGTTTTATTTTTTATTTTTTATATTAACTTTTCATAATCAAGTTTATCATCGATGACATTATTTATATTATATTATCATGTAAACCTTTTACATCATGAAGGATATAAATTTATTTCATATTTATTAATATATATATTATTTATTCATTCATTTATTACTATAAATTTATTAAATATAAGATTTTTTTATGTACTCGGATTATTACTTTTTAATATTACTATAAAGGATATTTTAAAAATTAAAGATAAATGAATCTTAATTATAAAATTTATTAGACATAAATTATATCAAATTTAATTAAATTTTATATTTAATATTGTATCATACCAAACGTAGAATTTATTACGAAATAAATTCTAACTAGAATTTCATAATGAATTCAACCACTCTCATTCATCTAACCAAACACTATATTATTGGAACTTTTAAAATATTACATTGAAATTATTAAGGTCTCTCTAAATTAAAATATTACTTGAGACAGATTAGATGCAAATGATTCTCATAATTATGTTTAAAAGAAAATAACATCCTTTAATGATTTTATTTTTTTATAATCTAAAGGAAAGGGTAGTCTTTTTCTTTATAGAGAAAAGAAGACAACGTTTCTCTCCTCTCAAAATCAACGTAATAAACTTTGTATCCTTTGTCTAATATCGTCATCCTAAATTGATTTTGTGTTATCAATTTTCTTAAACGTGAAAATACAATAAAATTTTGATATCATATCTTCAATTTATATTATTACTATGATAATTGCTTACAAATATCACATGACAGTCGCGATTAGCAATTTAATTAGTTATAAGCCGACCTCGTTAATATATATATATATATATTTTGTTTATACCATAGGTGTATGTAATCCATTGAATTAAGTCTAATTAGACTATGTTCGCAACAACTTTTTAAATAGTTTTTAACATTTTAACCAGTCAAAATACTAAGCGGTATAACATATCATTCGAATTAGCTTTTAGAGATTAATGAGTATTTTATAAAAGGTTAACTAAGTTTTTAGCTTTTTATGAAACGCTACTCAAACAACTAAATACTATTAAAACAGCTAACTATTATCAAAACAGCTAATTTTATCCTAAGACTTTAGTCAGTGCTTATATAATCTCTTAGTGAATTAAAGAGGTAAGTGCAGAGCTTGTGAGAGATATTAGTTGATTGGTTAAAAATACTAATTTCAAGTTACAGCCACAAGTAATTTCTCTCAAGAACCAACCACCACAGTGTAACCTTCACATATACATTTTCTTCGAGTAGTCCACCGGTACAAGAAATGAAGGCTACAAGAAATGGCAAACTTAAGATCTTCAGTTTTTCCTTTTTCTATCAATTTCATTAATCTAACCTAAGGTAAATCTATGGTTTCACACTAAACGTCATTTCATTCCTTTATATGATTTAATTTTTAAATTAGAGTGCCAATATATTTAAATTTCTAAATGGAAATGTCTGATGTACAAAGATTGTTTTAGAGTGATTTTACAATAAGTTGTATAATTGAAAGTATTTTTATAATTTAAGTCTAAAATCAATTAAAGTAATTAAATGAATATGTGATAAAATTCGGTGGTATTTATTATGGTACTTATTATGTTCTTCTTATCAAAAAATTTATATAACTTTATGTTACTTGTTATGTTCTTAAAGTTAGAAAATTCAGTGACATTTCTATAAAGTAATAAGTTTTATAGTATTTATATGTAAAATATTGATCTTATATACAGTAGTACAACGTTTAAAATAATAAATTTTATATTTTTCAACTGTTTAATAAGTGTTTAATTTTACAAGTTGAAGTGTTCAATGAGTCAAATTATATAAAATGTTTAATAAATACAATTTTCTAAGTTAATGTGTTCAATAGACAAAATAAAATTGAGAATGTCATATAATCAAGATAGTTTAGTCTAGTGACTGAAGCCCACTCAATCTCACTGTGTTGATTGTAGAATCAAATCGTAGAGTAGTATCATAGGGTGGGACTTTTACGAAATCACTCTGACAACAAAGGTCTTGATCTCTTATCCAACAATAAAACAATATATATAAATGGGAATGCGAAAGGAACAAGACATGATTTAATTTCATAATGACTAATCTAAATCATTTTCTATTAAGGAATATAATTATGAATTTTTTTAATGATACTATGATTTTGATTGGTATATTATCATAATATTATATACTAAATTTTTTTGAGTATAATTATATATTAAATATGATAAGTAGGAATTTAAAAAATAATTAACGTTATAATTAAGACAAAATCTATAATAATTAAAGAATACGACTCTAATTATTGTTTTTTTAAGAGTATACTCTAATTATTGTTTCATGTCCAATTAATAAGGAATTTACATTTAAAACAATGTTAATAACTTGGACATTGACTATGGTGGAGAGGACTCGAACTCGAAATTTCTCACTCTCTGCATCTTTTATAAGAGATAAGAAAACCAATTAGACCACACATAATTGATCGAGAATTAAGTATTTTAGTAAATTAGGAATGTATTAAACTTTTACCTTAGTTAGAATTTTGCTTGCTCCAATTTTAAAAAAAAAAAAAAAAAAGATAAGATTTGCCTACACTTAATTTATGGGTTATGGGTTCCTACTTTGTTGATGAATCTTTTCTAGACTTACCAACTATCAACTATTCATATTTTTCAGCTGTGGCTTTAGGGTATGCTTCAACAGATAAATCTGCGATTCATACACCAAACCAATAAAAAAAGATTTTTTTAAAAATTACTGTTTTATTTTTTTTCAACTAGTTTATGGTCAAAAATACTCTTGTTTAAACTAAAATTTTATTTATAATTGGTTTGCTGTATAGATTTACCTAAAAGTTGAGTGTAAGTAAATCTTTCCTAAAAAGTATCTATATCAATATATAAAAGCTCAACCTTCAAAGCTTATGTGGTACAATTTTAAGATATTAGGGTGCCCACATGTCACAATACTAAAATAATTGTTAAGTTGAAATTGATTTTTTTTTTATTTTAAGAGAATTGTTTTTTAACATAATTTATAGAGAACTTGAATTAATATCATTAAAATTTTTGAAAACCTTTTACTTTCTTTCTTTCTTTTTTTTTTTAATAATTTACAGTTTTTCTTTAATATTTATGTCCATATAAATATATCATTAATATTTCTCCATTTTTTTACTCTTATTTATGTAGATTGATATTTTTCAGTTTATAAATAAATAATAAAATTAAAAATATTATTAACATTTTGAAAACTTTTCACTTTCTGTTTTTTAATAATTAACAATATAATTAATATCTATAAATATAAATAAATATTCACTCTCTTCGTTTTTTTTTTTTACTCTTATATAAAATTTGTGTAGATTTTTCTTTGAATATAAGTATATAATTTCTGAACCATAGAAGCTAACTTTGCATAATATTTAAGTATTATTAATGTTTAAAAGACATTATTTTTATTTTTATATTTTAATTGATTTTCTTACATTTAAAATTTTACCTTAAATTATTTACTTTCTACTGCATATTGAAAGTTATTTGAGTTGAGAAAATTCGAATGCTATTTGCTTTTTGCATTAACAAATGTATATTAGTATTAGATTTTTGCTTGTTAATTTATATTTTTTGGCTACATCTTATTTAATTTCTGTTGCATATTAAATGCAATTTGAGCAAAGAAATTTCTAAAGTTTATTTCCCTTTTGCATTTAAATGTATATTAGATAACTTTATGCATTTTATTTTATTTTATTTTTTTGCATTTAAGATTTACTACAATTTATTTATTTTTTAATGTATTTTCAATGCAATTTGAATTGAGAAATTTCTTAAATTATTTACCTTTTGCGTTATTAAACACATGCATATTATATCAATTAAGAAATTTCTGTAGTTTTTATTTTTCAGTATTAAGCAGTTATGAAATTTTCATATATATGATTATTACATCGTTAAAAACTATTGCAGTATTGTGTATTATTTGTCTTAAGGGTAAAGATTATTAGGTTTTTAGATAACATGTCAAGTTATACATAAGAGAAATTTTTTTTAAATTGTATTAAGCGTGCAAGAAGCATTTTGGGTATAAAAAATATATTTTCATATACAAGTTAGTTCAAGTCAATTTTGACATGTTTTTAATTATTTAATATTTATAACTTATCTAAAATTCTACGAGTTTGATTAATTTCACATCATAAATAGAAATTTTAACAGCAACAATAACCAAACAACTTTCACAAATTATATTATACTGATCCAAAGTAAAAAAAAAAAAGTATTATCCATACTTTAAATTTCAAATTTAAGATTTTTATAATTTTAATATTAAATTATTTCATTTTAATAGCATAATTTTATTATAAGTGATTAATAATGAAATATTTATTAATTTCAATGAAATTTATTATTATTATCTCTGCAACGCACAGGTGGATGACTATATATATATATATATATATATAGATATATTAAATCTTTCCTACAAAGTATTATATATATAATTACACTCTTTTAAGTTATTTTATGTCATGCCATGTTATTTTTATTATTTTATTTCGTTTTAAATGGGCGCTTTTATAAGCTCTTTACAATTATTTATTTTCTTATCTATTATCTATCTATCTACAAGCTACTATTTATAAATTTTTTAGAGTTAACCCAATTAACAATGTTTCTATTGTATTTATTACATGTCTGCATGATTTAAGACCCATGGTTATCCGGAGATGAAAATTTTTTTATTGACTCTCCCACTCCTGGTGCCTTGTTGACATGATGTGAAGTGTTTTTTTTATCTATTCCTTTAGATTGTTTGGTGTTATAAAATAATAAAAAAATAAGGAGAAAAGTAAAGAGAGAATAGAAAGAATATGAGAGTGTAATTTTTATTGATGAGAAGTCACATATATATAGTTATATAAAGTGGAACCCTATGTTAGATTATTTAATAATCTATATGTGGCCCATGTGATTAAAGGGCTGGTTCTAATTAAGATAGCCCAAGATGATGGTTATTGGGTTTAATGGATAAGGACCAATTAGGGTTTTAACATCCTTCCTCTACCTTATAAAAGATAAAGGAAATCAACAGCGTAAGAAAAGAAAAGAAAAAGAGAGTGTGACGACTATCTCAAACACATTCGGTGATAGGTTGTTTGAGAGAGCGTGAAAAGAAAACTTCCGTGCTGTTGATAATTCTCTGACTATTAAGAGAGCACTTACGGAAAAAAGGCCAGAGTGAAGAAACATAGGTCTGCTGTTACGGTGAGAATCGAATTGCCGTAACGAGATAATCTATAATATAGATTTGCTGTTATGGATCAAGGTACGCTTCCGCTTATTGTGTATTCTTATTGAACAAATTCTATGAACTATAAAATCTATGCTATATTAAAGTTTATTCAACATGTGGTATCAGAGCCTGTACCTGTTTTAGATTTGTTTGATAGTGTTTTGTTTGGCTTAATTAATGAAAATTAATTTCGTATTGTGAAGTTGATTAATATGGTATAAATGAAGCCAAAATTAAAGAAATTAAAAACTGTTTATTTTCTTTATGCTTTATAAATTATTTTGCTGTTATTTATAAAGAAAGGTTATAACATCTTATTGTGTTATGTCGTTAAATTTTTGAGATCTTAAATTCAATCTCATAAAAGTTTTGCATAAATCAATGTTTAATGAATGGAAAACTTGTTAGTCACCAAAGTGACATTGTTTGGATTAGTTTAGACATTGATTATATAGTTTTCAATTGTTCATGTTTGTGTGATGCCATTAAATGATCTGAAAGTTAAAATTGAACAATTGAGATCATTGATTATAACTTGTTAGGTTACCCAAAGGTAGACCATTAATTATAATCAATGGCATTAAAGAGACTTATCATTGCACTAATTAATATGAATGTATATCCAAAGATAACATGCATATTGTATGGAGCATTATTGAATAGTTGAAAGGAATAAAAAAAAATGTAACTGGATTCCAGAAAGGAGCACGGGTGTGCTGCAATGAGCGCGAGTGTGCTATGGACTTCCAGAGAGAAGCACGGGGCTTGCTGTAGAGAAGCACGGGCGTGCCCTGACTTTCAAAGAGAAGCACAAGGCGTGCGATAGTAAAGCATGGGCGTGCTTCTCTCTGACTTGCATAAAGGTTCGCAAGTTGCTCCATATCAATGAAAGTCTATTAAACTATTTTTCTTCTCGGCATCATTATTGATTAAAGCTATGCATTTAAATATTACCCAAAGGTGAATCTAGATGCATAATTAAGGTTGTTATTTGTTTGAATCCATTTTATGTTTACTCAAAGTATTAACGTATGGCTATATGTATAATGTTGCAACTTCTTTTAACATGTTTGCTATGGGCACTGGGTTGATTAAGTTCAATGGATTGAACTATGCTGATTGGTCCGAACAAATCCATTATCAGTTAAGAGTTCTGGACTTGGATTTGGCATTAGTCTCTGAAAAGCCAGCAGCCATTACAGAGATCAGAACTGAAGCTGACAAGTCCCATTATGAGGCTTGGGAGCGGTCTAACAGGCTGAGCTTGAACTTAATGAGGATCACAATAGCTGAAAATGTTAAGCCATCAATGCCCAGAATAAACAATGCTAGAGAGTACATGCTAAAAATTAAGGAATACTCTCAATCGGACATAGCTGACAAGTCCATCGTAGGATCTTTGATGCGTGAGCTGACGACCAAGAAGTTTGATTAGTCACAATCCATTCATGATCATATGACTGGCATGCAGAATTTGGCAGCCAAACTGAAATCAATGAGAATGGATGTGAGTGAATCCTTTTTAGTTCAATTTATTATCAACTCACTTCCTCTTGAGTTTGTTCAATTCCAGGTGAATTACAACACCCTTAAGGAAAAATGGAACATTCAAGAAATCAAGGCCATATTGATACAAGAGGAAGGGAGATTAAAGAAATTGAAGGAACACTCTATCAATCTCACATTTCATAATGGAGCTAGTAGCAGCAACAACAAATCAGGGAAGAAAGGCAAGAAAAGGGACAGTGCCCCAATGAAGGTTAATGAGAGCCAAATCCGTAAAGAGTTGAAGTGCTACTTCTGTAGGAAGAATGGTCACTTCAAGAAGGACTGTCCTAAACGGAAGATTTGGTTTGAAAAGAAAGGCATACATTATGTTTCAGTATGTTTTGAATCAAATTTTATTGAAGTGCCTAATAATACCTAGTGGTTAGATTCTGGTGCAAGTAATCATGTGTCTCATATTATATAGGGAGTCCTTTTGATCCAACCTATAAATGAAACTGAAAAGTTCCTATACATGGGGAACATAATAAAGGCACGAATAGAAGAAATTGGGACTTATAGATTGATCCTGGACACTGGTTGTTATCTGGATCTTGAAAAGTGTCTCTATGTTCTTAAATGTGCTAGAAATTTAATTTCTGTGGGGAGGTTGGATAATGTTGGTTTCAATTTTAAGATTTGTAATGGTGTTTTTTCATTATACAAACATAAGTACTATTATGGTTCTGGTACTTTGATCGATGGTTTGTGTCGTTTTAATCTTGATGTTGAATTTATTGAATCCTTGTTCAATGTTGAACACAGTATAGGTAATAAATGTAGTGCACATAATGAATGTTCTACTTTTTTGTGGCATCAAAGGTTAGGTCACATATCCAAAGAAAGGATTTTGAGGTTAGTGAAAGGTGAAATCTTACCTCAATTGGATTTTACTGACTGGGATGTATGTATAGATTGCATTAAAGGTAAGCAAACTAAGCACACATTAAAGAATCTAGCCCCAAGAAGCAGTGAATTGCTTGAACTTATACACACTGATATATGTGGTCCTTTTGATGTTCCCTCTTGGAGTGGTGAAAAATATTTTATTACCTTTATTGATGATTTCTCACGGTACGGTTATGTATATTTGCTGCATGAAAAGTCTCAATCAGTGGATATCATTGAGATATTCATTAATGAGGTAGAGAGGCAGTTAAATAGAAAAGTTAAAGTGGTGAGATCTGATAGAGGTGGTGAATATTATGGTAAATTTAATGAAAATGGACAATGTCCAGGTCCATTTGCAAAGTTCCTTGAAAGTCGTGGCATTTTGCGCAGTACACAATGCCGGGTACACCTCAATAGAATGGTTGCTGAAAGGCGGAATCGTACTCTTATGGAAATGGTTAGAAGTATGCTGAATAATTGTACTGTACCTTTATCATTATGGATGCATGCATTAAAGATGCTGCATACTTACTTAATAGGGTTCCTAGCAAAGCAGTTCCTAAGACCCCTTATGAACTGTGAACGGGAAGGAAACCTAGTTTAAGACATCTTCATGTTTGGGGTTGCACAACAGAAGTCAGGATATATAATCCACATGAAAAGAAGCTTGATGCTAGAATGGTTAGTGGAGTTTTAATAGGATATCCTGAAAAGTCAAAAGGGTACAGATTTTATTGTCCTAACCATAGTACGAGAATTGTAAAGTCTGGTAATACTCGGTTTATTGAAAATGGCCAAATTAGTGGGAGTAGTGAACCAACTCAGGTGGATTTTTCTAATGTCTCTTCTTTAGTTGTTGTTCCACTTGTTGTATCACGGTTTAACAACATTGTTGAACAACAAAACAACATTCTGAACCCACAAAATGACCATATAAATGATGAGCCAGTAAATAATGAACAATTCACGAATGATCAAGTGGTTTCACAAGAAATAGCATTACGGAGGTCACAAAGGCAAAGAAGGCCAGCTATTTCCAGTGATTATGTGGTTTACTCACTTGAGCATGAATGTGAATTGAGCATTGATAAGGATCTAGTCTCTTTCCAGAAAGCCATGGAGTGTGATAATTCTGAAAAGTGGTTTAATGCCATGAAGGAAGAAATGCAATCAATGAGTGATAATCAAGTCTGGGATTTAGTCGAGTTGCCTGAGGGGTCAAAACAAGTTGGTTATAAATGGGTTTTGAAGACCAGACGGGACTCTAAGGGCAACATTGAAAGATATAAGGCCAGACTTGTTGCTAAAAGTTACACTTAGAAGGATGGCATTGATTATAAAGAGACCTTTTCTCCAGTTTCCAAAAAGGACTCTTTAAAAATTATTTTGGCTTTGGTAGCTCATTATGATCTAGAGCTTAATCAAATGGATATTAAGACAGCCTTCTTAATGGTGACTTAGAGGAGGAAGTGTATATGGACCAACCAGAGGGGTTTGAGGTCACAGGAAAGGAAAATTTGGTGTGTAAGTTAAAGAAATCAATATATGGACTGAAGCAAGCTTCCCGTCAATGGTATCTTAAGTTCAATAATACCATCACTTTATATGGTTTTATAGAAAACACTATTGATCGGTGTATTTATTTGAAGGTCAGTGGGAGCAAACTCATCATGTTAGTCCTATATGTTGATGACATTCTTCTTGTTGCGAATGATATTGGGTTATTGCATGATGTAAAGGGTTTTCTCTCTAAGAACTTTGAAATGAAAGATATGGAAGAGGCATCCTTTGTGATTGGAATAGAAATATTTCATGATAGGCCACAAGGACTGTTAGGATTATCTCAAAGAACTTACATTAATAAGGTATTAGAGAGATTCAGAATGGAAAAAATGCTCCACAGGAATAGTTCCAATTCAGAAAGGAGATAGGTTTAGCGAAATGCAATGTCCTAAGAATGATTTGGAACGTAAAGAGATGGAGTCTATTCCATATGTGTCATTAGTTGGGAGCTTAATGTATGTTCAAACATGTACTTGACCGAATATTAGTTTCACCATAGGAATGTTAGGGCGATATCAAAGTAATCCCGGGATGGACCATTGGAAAGCTGCAAAGAAAGTACTTAGGTATTTACAAGGCACTAAGGATCATATACTCACTTATAGAAAGTTCGGCCATCTAGAAGTGGTGGGATACTCGGATTCAGACTATGCAGGTTGTGTAGATTTGAGAAAGTCTACATTTGGTTACTTATTTCTCATAGCTGGAGGAGCAGTATCATGAAAAAGTGGAAAGCAGTCTGTCATTGCTACTTCCACAATAGAGGCTGAATTTGTGGCATGCTTTGAGGCCACTGTTCATGCATTGTGATTGCGAAACTTTGTCTCAGGTTTAGGCATTGTTGACAGTATAGTTAGATCGTTGTAAATTTACTGTGATAATTCCGCAGCTGTCTTCTTCTCTAAGAATGACAGGTACTCTAAGGGTGTAAAGCACATGGATTTAAAGTACCAATTCATGAAAGAAAAAGTGCATAAACACAAAGTGTCAATTGAGCATATCGGTACTGATCTGATGATCGTGGATCCGCTAACTAAAGGCTTACCGCCCAAAATCTTTACTGGCCATGTTGATAGAATGGGCATTATAAATAAGTCCCTTGTTAGCATGATGTTTAAACTTATATATATATATATATATATATATATATATATATATATATATATATATATATATATATATATATATATATATACACACATATGGTTATTTGCTCATATTATTGTGACACTTGGGAATTCAATTAAAGATGTGTTTTTGCTTATTTATGTGTTATCCACATTATAGATGTATAAAATAATGGTTTGAGTGAGATAACAGAAACACTTGATTGTGACAATGTATTGTTGTTGAATAGTTCCTCAATTAAAGTTTATGAATTGAGGTGGTCTGTGATATATGGAAGGAATCATGTCGATTAATGACTTGTGACCACCATAAACCGAGCATTTTAAATCTAATTAAGGTAAACATGAAAGATTCAAGAAATGCACATGGGCCAAGTGGGAGATTGTTAGATTATTTAATAATCTATATGTGGCCCGTGTGATTAAAGGGCTGATTCTAATTAAGGTAGCCCAAGATGATGGTTATTGGGCTTAATGGATAAGGCCCAGTTAGGGTTCTAACACCCTTCCTCTGCCTTATAAAAGATAAAGGAAATCAACAGCATAAGAAAAGAAAAGAAAAAGAGTATGTGACGGCTACCTCAAACACATTTGGTGATAGGTTGTTTGAGAGAGCGTGAAAAGAAAACTTTCATACTGTTGATAATTCTCTGACCATTAAGAGAGCACTTACAGAGAAAAGGCTAGAGTGAAGAAACATAGATCTACTGTTACGGTGAGAATCGAATTGCCGCAACGAGGTAATCCATAACATAGATCTGCTGTTATGGATCAAGGTACGCTTCCGCTTATTGTGTATTCTTATTGAACAAATTCTATGAACTATAAGATCCAGGCTATATTAAAGTTTATTCAACACCCTAATGGAAAAAATACAGTTCTACACAAATTAAGAAGATAGAGTTCTCACTAACTAGTGATACAGACTTCTAGCCCATATATGACATCCACTAATTTCGTAATACTCCCCTTAGATGTCTATTCTTCAAAGAATATGTCTTGTTAAAGCCTTACTAAGAAAAAAACCCTATGCGAAAAAAAAATCTTAGTGAAGGAAAAAAAGTACAGTATTCTTTTCTTAAATATCCTTTGAAATACTACCTCATTAAAAGCCTTTAAGAGGAAAATTTAGTGGAGATAAAATCTTGGTTAAAAGTAAAAAGAGTACAGTGCGTATTTATTCCCCCTCATGAAGATAAATCTTGAGATATTTGAGTTTATGCATTCCAATTTTTATGCAGAAATCCTTCGAAACTTATGGTAGAAAGTTTTTTGATGAGCAAATCAACAATATCAACGTTTGAGTGATTGAACTTCAATATTGCAATTCTTTTGTAGATCACGAATAAAGAAAAACTTTTGTAAAATATATTCTTCTTATTTCTTTTAATATATCATTTCTTCAAGGGAGATGAGTGTACAAAATATTATCTCCATATAATATTATAGGAAATTCTAACTGGACAAATAGACTGCACGTATTTTAACAAACACATTCTTGTCTCTCTTCATGAGTTACTAAAATTTTTGCATGGCTAAAAGATGCAGTAACAATACTTCATTCCTTAAATGTCATTAAATAATTGTATCTCCACATATGAATAAATGACTTGTTTATTAACATAATACGGATTAAACAAATAACCTGCATTTTCATAGCCAATTAAAACTGATTTCGATATATTAGTTATAATATAAACTCATATCCATTATTCCATGGAGATAAAATATATGCTTTAACTTCATTTAATTTTTTCATATTTAAGAAGAACTATATCTTGTAAATAAAACTCATAAAAATGCTTATATCAAGTCATATCACTAGCAAGATATATTAGTGCCTTTATTGCACTAAAAAATGGTACTTCAGGACTAATAAGTTCTGCATAATTTTCTCAAAGTTGAAAAATGGTCATTTTTATCAAGTGATCTCACAATTATTGACATCGACATAAAATCATTTTAATAACTTTATGTTGATTTATAGAAAAAATTTTATTTATGAAATGCTCGATCTTCAAGACTAGATAAAACATTATATTTCCAATATCATTAATCTTAAACTCTTCCCTTAAAGAATTTATAATCTTTGAAAGTTTTTCAGAAGTTTTAATAATGTTCATGATCCAATAATCACAAATTTCATATTAAAATATCTTTATAAAAATTTATGAACATATAATAACATTATTATAATATTCACTAATCAAAAATCACGTTACTCATGATTAGCATATAAAGTAAATATCAAAAGTATGGAAGCATGTGACTTTCAATAAAAGAATATTATAAATAGAATATAATCATAAAATAATATAATATTTTCTCAGCCTTTAATATCATTAAGGCCATTATATCGTATGTATTAAGATTTCTTTAATCCATATAGAAATCTTGAATATATTTCTTAAGGTCTCGATTTGCTTGCTTCAAGCATTTTTCAATTTTTCATGGACATTATTATCCACTAATCCATATAGAGAGTTCTATAATATTTAGTTGAATAAATTTCTTGAGAATTTAATTCTATGCTTCAAGCAACTAAAATCCTTCAAGGATTTTCATATAGATATCTACATCAAATGAGCAAATGAGCCATGTAAATAGGCAATCACTAATCAACTAGATGCATTTCGAGTTTTCATAAATTGTCAAGCTAATCAAATATTAAATTATAATTGCGTCCACCAGATGAGAGTATTTTATCCTCATAATCAACGTCAGTTCTTTACGAAAAGATTGGCAATAAATTTGCTTTATATCTCATGACCCCATTTTTATTTCGTACAAATACCTATTTGTATTCCACTGGCTTGACATCTCTTGATGTCCAAAATAAAACTTCAAACTTTATTTTTCAAGTAAATTAAATACCATATGCGTTGTTCTATTTTTGGCCAATCAATTCTATGTCTATATTCTCCAATAGACTATGCTCAAGATCCCCATCATTTCTCACAATTTCAAGCACTATATTTCATATAAGAAATATTGTCGATATTTATTTTATATCGGTTCTATACCTGTCCTAACATGACCTAATTTATAGAGATCTCATAATCTTCATTGATTTCAGGTACTTGAGTTTTTTCGGAAAATTTATTAGTCATGTTCAGAATCTCTTCTATAATTTACTTTTCTAGAACTTGACTATTTTGAATACTTACTCCTTTTTTTTTCTTTCTAGGATTGTTATCTTTGAAATCGATTGGTCTATCACACTTTAGGTGTGCCATAAACTCATTAACATAGGCAGTTTGTCTTTCAGGGACTTCAATTTTAATAGGAGTATTTGCAGCTAGTATGTGAGATTTAGTTATCTTATGTTCGATCAGTATATATCTGACAACTAATTTGTAATATTTTGCAAATGAATTTTCTTTTAAACTTTTAAATTTACACTGCCTTGCATGAGGATCAAGATATCATAATGATAATTATTTTCCAATCAATTATTCTTCTAGCTGTTTTTTTTCTCCCCCTAATATTGAGATCCATAACAATTAAGCAAATTTGGCTATAGATAAATTTCTTGTTTGAAAGTTCTAGATATTTATCACAGATCATAACCTATATATATTTCCAACCTCCTTTGAGGATCCATCTTAGTGCGCAATGATGGAGCAATTAGAACATATACTGCATATTTAAAAATTTCTCAATGGGTAACGTTTGATCCTGATCCAAAATCAATTATAAAGGGGATAACTTAATATAACTTATTAGCTTGATGCAAGTACGTGCTATTGCATTTAATAGCATGTCCCTCACAAAATAGGGACCTTTGTTCTCATAATAATTGTCTTGCAATTGATCGCAATCATTTAATAAATGATTATACTAAATCATTTTGAGCATAAATAAAAGCAATAACAAGTTGCCCTAAATTATTTCAATTAATATACCTCATAATCATTAAAGGCCTCATGTGTAAATTCACAATCATTCTCAAGATAAATTTGTCTTAATTATAGCATAATCTAGAAATTGTATTCTTCATCAAATTATTTGCGCAAATAATCAAGCAAACTTCAGATTGCATGTTAAGAATAATATTTGCAAACTTCAGATTGCTAATTAATAATAATCATGTAACAATATTTTGGATGCATTCATAATGTATCTAAATAATCCATATGATGCATGAATTGATCAATAATTCTCTTTATATATTCCAAAAAATACAAGCAATTTAATTTGAATTTTACTTGGTGATTGCTCAATAATTAATTTGCTTTGAGAACAAACTAAACATGAATAATTCAGATTTGAAGAAACTTCTGGTTCTTCAATAAATATCCATACAAGGATTAAATTTTCCTTTTTCGCATCATTATTTATTGGGATGGTCCAACCGATCCTGCCAAATAATAAAGTACTTGGGTTTATAAACTTCCGGTTTAGAATCATATTTATTTCAATTAGTATCTCTATATGATATTCATTTTAATAAATATATTTTAAGAATAATGCATCATGTATACAATTCATTCCTCTAGGTAATAATATTTGCTCTTCTGGAGCCTTTAAATATTGTTTTACTACCAAAGCTAAATTTGCCTTTTAATATTTTGGTTACATAATCAAATGTATGCCACTTTATTTGTACCACTTCTTATAGTAAAATACATTTTTCATTATGTGGCCACCATAATTGCTAAGATCATTACTTTAACTGTGATTTCATTGATATTCTCAATGACAAATATATCTGTCATATTCACGTTTAGCCCAATATCATATATTATTACATTCACTTCAGGGAATGAATCTGATCTAGTTAAGTAGACACTGCTACACCCAAAGTAGACACTGCTACACCCAAAATTTAGTTGGACAGCCTCATGATCTTTATTAAGATCTCTTTATTTTGCTCAATGATAAAAAGGATATGAAATAAATCCAAAATATATCTTAACATCTTCTCGCTAAATATTATTGGCAATTCAAGATCAAGGGCTAATATAGCTCCAAATATAATAATGACAATATCTTAATTATATTTAAAATAAATAAGTTCTCAAAATTTGTAGTAAATGGAGGATATATGCCAATATATAGCAATAATTATAATAATAAGACAATAATCTTAATTAAAATAGCTTACAGTTCTGCAAGCTTTACAATGATAAATACATCCATTTATAATAAGTCTTTGGTAATTGTACCTTTCTTTCAAACTATTCCAAAAAAAAAATGCATATTTAATTATCAAATATTTAATAGAGGAAAAAAAAAAATATTACCTTTGTGCTATTTTAATTTGATTCTAAATTTTCTTCTATATCTCCAGGATCCATTTCGTTTAAATATATTTCATTATCTTAGATCCATGATAAATAATTCTTGCTCATAATATTAGGGGTCATAAACTTAATTAAGTACTATAATAAAATAAAGTAATTATATAAATAATAAGATCATAATAAAAAAATTTAAGTATGTGACTAAAGATGACAATTAAATATTAGATCCAACATAACTATATATAATTAATAGATAAATTAATCAATCGTCAAGATGACAATATTTATACCCATATGGATATATGTACGAAACAATATAAAACATATAGATATAGATTAACAAATAAAAAGATTAATTTATAAGTATATGGGATAAAACTTCATGACGTCATTATAACGTCATCAACTTGTTACTGTCATCAAGATATATTTCAAAATAGTTGCGGAAACAATTGCCAAACATCCAAAACTAAAACATTCAGATTTTTTTTTTTTTCTTTTCAATTATGGGTCGCCTTCATTATTTGGATGTGGAGTATGTAGTTATGTTGCACTTATAATGATTATTAATCCCCTCCAAAAGCACTTATAACGATTCAAAACCAATAAAATAATTTTTCTAACATATTTAACTATTCAAAACTATTGATTTAAAAATAAATAAATAATTTAATATTATATAGCAATTGAATGTGGATCTAATAATAAATTATTTGATTAAATAATTCTAGCATTGAGAAAAGGTATAGAGTTACCTTTTTAATAATGAACAAATTTGAATTCCACCAACCTTTAACTTGGGTTGTCGTCAATCACAAACTATCCTCTTTCTTTAAGAGATTTGATCAAAAGATGATGGAATCATAGCGGTAGAATGAAAAAACGGTAGAACCAATCGCGCTGATAACGTGTTTTAAAATAATAGAAAAATAGGGAGAGAAGTAAAGAGAGAATAGAAAGAATAACGAGAATACGAGAGTGTAATTTTTATTGATGAAAAGACACATACATATAGTTATATAAAGTGAAACCCTAATGGAAAAAATAGAGTTCTATACAAATTAGGAAGATAGAAGTCTAACTAACTAATTAGTGATATAGACTTCTAACCCATATATACATCCACTAATTTCTTAATATTTGGAGATTGAAGATTCTTTTATTTGGTATATTCTAGGTTTGTTTGTGTACGATGAAATCTGTCTATTATATTGCTTTTTTCCATCTCTAATAATGTTGCGTCTAATTCTTTTGATGATTGGAATTTATTACGAAAACTTTTGGTCCCTTCTAAAATTAAAAATTTGTTATGGCGAGCTACCGTAATTTCATTCCAAGAAAGCTAAATTTAAAGAAGACAGGTGTTGATCTTGCATCTAATTGTATTTTATGTGGAGATAATGAAGACTTAATGCATGTTATTTTTAGATGTTCAAATTCTCTAGTTTGTTCAGGCTAGTTTTTCATGCAAGTTAAATCTTTTATTTTTAACTTTTGGGAATTGGTTGTTTTTATACATAAATAAGGTTGACGATAATAAGATGGCATTTGTCGTCTAGCTTACTATCTTTGGCATTTTGCGAATCCGCTGTTTTTCTTTTTGCATAAACTACGAGTATTCGGACTCCATTATTAGGGACTGCCTAATCCAACTCGGGGCTTAGTTATAGTTAAGGCTCTTGTCCCTCTCTATAGATGCATTTAGTAGGGATCGAACCTGAAAGTTCTGGGAATCAGCTACTTTGAAATCAAAAGTACACACATCCTTTTGTAGTTGTTTATGAGAAACAACTGGTCATAGCTAGTCTCATTATATACAGTGATGGTGTAATTTTTTCTATTACTAGTAAGGTGGCATGCGGTGCTATTGTTAGAGACTCCTCTAGTTAGTTTTCGAGTGCATATTCTTCTTGGGCTATTGGGTATTACTCTCTTAAGGTTGTAGAAGCTCGAGAGCCTCTTAGTTGGCTCAAACAAAAACAATTTTCTAATGTTGACTTGGAGATGAATTGTCGAGAAGTTTGGCAAAGTATTATTTCTAATAATATCTCAAATAATGAGTATGGCAATATTGTTCATGAGGCTCAAATTCTTTTCAATGGATGTCATCGGTTTAAAGTCAAGTGGATTTGTCGGCAAGGCAAGCTAGTATGGTGGCCTTAGCTAGGGTTATTATCTTTTTTGCTTGTCCTACTATTTGGAGAGACCCTCCTCATTTTATTTATGATGTTTTAGCTTTTGGTCTTTTTTACTTGTCATGGATGTCATGATATTTCTGTTTTAGTTTGTCTAATATAAAAAGAAAGATGAAAAATGAAATAAATTGAGGGTTATAAAATGCAATATCTGTTTATGCTGGTTTTTTTGAGAGAGCTAAATTGAACCATTTAAGTTTTGTATGTATACTGTCAATAAAATGGTTGTTAACTGAAACATGAAATCTTTAACCTCACTTTGTGCCCAGAAACACTAGCAACTGATTGCTAGGTCTAACTATTCTCTTTTAGTATCCTGAACCAATTAAAGTTTTATGTTGACCTGTAAAATCCCTGGACTATTATCACTCATCTTGATACACTATTATATTCAAAAGCGTTTATGTACCATTAAAATGAGCTTAATTAGTTTTGTCCTGTCATATTACAATTGGACAGATTTCTTTCTATTCCGAATTCATTTATTGATGAAAATATTGATTATTCCATAGATAAATGCTAACCTAGTAACACATGAAGCAAAAGATTTGCTGCCTTGCCCAGGGTTTATATCCCTGACTTCCTGCACTACAAGGTAGGTACTTGGCCATTGAGCTAATAGTCCAACTACTAGAATTTGCTGCATTAAATTGCATTAGAAGTTTGTGCTAATTCATGAGGTTCAATTGCCCATTTTATTGAAAGTTAAAAAGCAA
Source organism: Jatropha curcas (assembly GCF_041381405.1). Taxonomy (NCBI): domain Eukaryota; kingdom Viridiplantae; phylum Streptophyta; class Magnoliopsida; order Malpighiales; family Euphorbiaceae; genus Jatropha; species Jatropha curcas. Next base: position 10,589,481 of record NC_143158.1, on the reverse strand, counting down.
GTGGAATATTGGCGGTTTTGAATGGTTTGAAAATATGCATTAAAAGTGTTTGTATTTTCCCCGTAACCTTCAGATTACAATCCCCTACTATTTAAACAAGTCCACTTAGGGTACAAAACCTAGTGCACAATTATAGCAACAGAATATTTACAAATATAGTAACTCTATCATGCATCACAGCAGCAATTGGTGTATAATTAATGAGGTTCCAATGGGGTTAAGCCCCATCACGTGTTTTCTTTAGTCTTTTCTGAGGTGGCTGAATGTGCTGGAGTGCAAGGGGATCTGCTGTTACTTTTCACAACTTTAATTTTCTGTGTATTGCATTCTCCATTTATAGCATGTTATTATCATTATTACTATTCTTATTAGCGATTGAAGGAACTATATTATTATCCTATGAGGATTATCACTAGAACTTTATGTGTTAACACTATGATCTTCTTTGTGGAAAAATAAATGAATGCACCTAATCCAATTCATCAAAGTTTCCCTACCTACTCCTTCTATATCCGCTGGGGAAAATACATAATATCATCATATGAATAGGTAAATCTTATGGAAAAGTGGTTTCATTTTATTTCTTTCATTCTTAAGGGCATTGCTGGTGATCTGTTTATAACGCTTCATGTCAATGAAAAGCATGGAATCTGGAGGGATGGTGTCAATCTTTACTCAAAGATCAATGTCAATTATAGACAAGCAACTGGGGCCTGTTTTAAAGATAATTACATTTCCTATTGTTGTAGAAGACATTGGATCAAATTCCTAAACTTATAACATCACGTGTTATGTATATCCTGCTTCATGATGTTTTTAAGTGCTAATATTGTGATATTTTGCAATTATCATTATAAAGAACATGTTATCTTAGGTTATTTTGTGCCAATCTCTTATTATTTATGAAACCCTCCAAAATATATAGGCATTGGAAAAATATTTATTAAAATGATTTGGTTGGGTATTAAAGGGATCATTGTTCGATATGCATTCAGTCTTGACGAATACTCCAATTGTAAACAATGATAATCAATAGGATTATCTCTTCTTATTTCTTATTTGAATCTTTTGGTTAAAACCCTTAATGCCAAGCATAATGTGTGATTAGATATATATTTAATGATCACATCATATCATGTTATTGAAGAAGGGCATTTAACTGTATTAATGTTTAATGAGATTGCATTTAATGCATGGATATACCAGTACCAGAAATATTTCTTGTATTCCTTCTCTGCAACACTCCAAATTAGAAAGGTTTTTCACACTTATGGAAGGCATACAGTAGGTATGGCATTTTAAACTTCACTGTGGTCTAATTTGAGATTAAGGTGCACTTCAGACACCTTATTTGAATTCCTCCTGCATCACAATTTGTAGCGGCATATTTTAAAATCATACATGGAAAAGCTTTATAGATGAATAAATAGATGCAGAAGTTTAGGTCTCATAGAATATTGAAGTAAACAAATATTTTTGAGAGTAGATGTCACTTGGTTTAATCTTATTTTAATCATTTTATGTTCTCAGATGTAATCCGGCATAATTTAGCTCAAACTTTAGCTTTGTGTGGTTTGTTCATCCCTTTTAGATTAGTGCTGGTCTTCTAGGAAGTTATGGAAAAGCATATATCGCTATTTAAGGGTCCTGGTGGAAATTTTGATTTTGGCAGCTCCTTTGAGAAACTAAAGGCATAAAAGCTGCGCTTGATGAAAAATTAATCCAACAATTTGCACATATTAGAATAAGAATTCAGAAAAAAGTGAGTGAGAGAAGACATGAGAATTTCACATGGTTCATCAATGTTAATATGCCTGCATCCATGGATACCCACATGCTATTATCAAGGAGGAGGTTACGAGCACCTATATATAGAGAGAGAGAGTATGGTTTCCCCTTTATACAAAGAATAGGAGAAACCTTGCCTTCTGGAACTCCTTTTTGCCTAGAGCTTTTAGTGTATAGCATTTCCTCTAAATATGAGCTACAATCTGAACACGGAAAGCTACTTTATGTTCACAAAAACTTTTTGTTCGAAGCCATTCCTTATTGTTTCACCTCAGATACCATTTTAGGGTATTTGATGTTTGAACTTTGGGCTAAGCCTGTAACCTTTTAAATCTCTAAATATGTGGATAATTGTGCAGGAATGCTGCATTTTAACATCACTTTAGATGTAGAGATATAAATGTACTTATGTAAGCTGAGTTCTTCAACTTATGTCTCATATACTAAGGACAATTATTGTGATCAATTCTAGGGATGATAGACGTCCCATATAGGGGTACAACTTATGTCTCATATACTGAGGATAATTATTGTGATCCATTTTTGAGACGTCGGACGTCCCATCTAGGGAGTATAACTTATGTCTTATATACTGAGGACAATTATTGTGATCAATTTTGGGGTTGACAGACATCCCATCTAGGAGGTACAACTTCCGTCTGATAAACAGAGGACAATTATTGTGATCAATTTGGGGACGATGGACATCCCATTTTGGGGGATAAACATTCTCCATATTTTTGGGTACGATTATCGTACTCTATGTCATTGTCTTTTGAGGACAATTATTATCTAAAATTAGAGGGACGATGTACGACTCTTAAATTGAGGATAATTATCGTCCACCGAAAAAGGGACGATTTATTAAAAATCATCTCCTATAGAATAGGGTACGCTTGTTAAGGGGACGCTCACTAGGGAAGATGTTAATTGTCCTTAAAAGTATTGGGGACAATTTTTTTAACTTAAGGGTAAAATTTTGAACGTCCTCTAATATACTTTTTTTATAGTGTATAATAGTGTTCACTGGAATGGCAGGATTATTCATAGTCGATTTGGATATGACTATAATGGTGGTAGATCTAAGATGTTTAAAATTTCTAGAAGATTGAGATTCGGAGAGTTGCTAATGAAAATTGTGTAGGCAATCAAACTGAAGGAAGATAATGAATTTTTAGCTAAAATAATGTTTAGATAACCTATAATAGCAAGTAGTGATATGTGATTTGACTGTATGGAGTCGTGGAATGGTGATGATGTTTCTTTAATGTTTGATTATATTAGTCAGTTTGCAAATATACAGTGTATTCAATTTTACGTTGATAGAAATGGGGATGGTGATGAAAATGGAGATAGGGATAGGAATGAGGATAAGGATGGGGATGGGGATGATGATTGAAATAGAGATGGGGATAAGAATGAGGATGGTGATGGGGATTGGGATAGGGATGGCGATGGAAATGGAGATGGGGATAAGAATGGGGATGGTGATGGGGATAGGGATGATGATGGAAATGAAAATGGGTATAGAGATGAGGATGGTGATAATGATGGTAATATAGGTGTTGATGGTTGTGGTGGTAATGGTGGTGACGATGGTGGTAATTACAATGAAGAAGATGAAGATGAGGAGGATGAATTATGGTATAATGAGGATGCTACTGATGAGGATGATGTGGACAATGACGGTTCTCTAAATTTTCAAGAATACTATAACACTCATGTTCAAAATCCAATACTGCCTATTGTTCCTCCACCACCATTGTCGAAAATTGATTTTGGTTTGTTGACAATGGATCCTCATGTTAAACCTTTGGGTTCTTCAAATTGGGATCCATCAAAAGAATTTTCAGTTGGCATGTTATTTGCCTCCAAAGATGCAATACAAGCAGTTGTTAAAGAGTACCATCTACGAAGACATCATCATTTTCGTACGATTGAAACTAGACCCACAACATATGCCATCAAATGTCCAAATCAATCAGATCAATGTAATTGGAGATTACAGGCAAACAAGATGGATGGGTCCAATGTATGAAAAATCATAAGGTATAATGGTGGTCACACCTGCACTAACAGTCAATTGATACACAACCGTCGGCATTTGGATATTAAATATATTTATGCTTTTATTCTACCTATGATAGACGAATAATCGAATATCAAAATTAAAGCTCTACAGGATGAGATTAAAGATAAGGTTGGATATGAGCCCACTTATCAAAAAACATGGCGTAAAAAATAAATGGCCATTGTCAAGCTATTTGGGGATGGTATGAATCATATAGACAATTACGCTAGTACGCGACTGCATTTCTTCATGTCAATCTCAGTTTTTGTTATTAAATACTATGACCATTATATAAGTGATAACATAGATCCGCATTGTCGCTTTTTTGATCAGATGTTCTAAGCATTCAAGCAATCAATTGAAGGATTTAAACATTGTCGTCCTGTTATAATGGTAGATGGAACATTCTTATATGGAAAATATACTGGTTGTCTAATGTGTGCAACATCACTCGACGGGAATAACCAGATATTTCCACTTGCATTTGCCATAGTTGAGAAGGAAGATGCTTTTAATTGGGATTGGCTTATGGATTGCATAAGATTTTTTTATCACCAAACGAGACAATCCATGTGTAACATCGGACCGTAATATTGGTATTAAAAAAGCAATGCAAAAAGATTGGTGGCTGCCTACAGCAGCACATCATCGCTACTACATATGCCTTATTCTCAGCAATTATAATACTAAATTCAAGACAGCTCAAATGAAAGAAGCTTTGCAAAATGCTGGTAAGTTATTAAATTGGTGGTTTTGCACATATTTTTCTAATTTAACTCTTAGGTTTTTAACTGCTCATTCATTTTCTTTTTTCATTTGTCTTGATATTACTAGCCCATGAAAATCAAAAGAGGAAGTTATTCATCTTGATGAAAAATATTCTTGAATTACACCGAGAGACAGCTAAATGGGCTGATAAGATTGAACTAGATAAATGGACGCATTCACACGATAGAGGGAAACGGTATGGCTCTATGACAATTAACACAATTGAGTCTGTGAATGGTATGCTTAAAGGTTTCAGAGCTCTACCTATTATAGTAGTGGTGGATAAAATTTTTTATTAGTGCGTTCAGTATTTTGACATTAGACGCACCAATTTCATTCATCAAGAGCAGAACGACTTTGTGTTCACCCATTATTGTGCAGAAATGCTAAAGGAAAATGAAATCATGTCAGGTGGTCATCGCGTTATTGCATTTAATAGCCAGATAATGGAATTTGAAATCCGTACCAGAAAGAAAGGAGGAAAGCAAGTCATTAAGCTTCAAGATGGGACATGTACATGTGGCAAATTTCAAGAGATTAGGATCCCTTGTGCTCATGCAATAGGTCCATGCAACTCAAAAGCCATTGATTATACATAGTTCGTGGATAAATATTATACATTGGAGGAATCTTTAAAATGCTATGAATACACGTTTCATCCCCTCAAACATTCTGACTATTGGCCCGTTGCAGATGGTAAGCCACTTATCCCGGATGCGTCACGAATGTCGAACAAAGGTAGACCAAAGTCATCTTGAATTCGCAATGAGATGGATTGGAAAGTTGCTAAGCTTGGTAGACATCAAGAATCCATTATTCAAAGTGTGGAAAATTTGGTCATAATAAACAAACATGTTCAGATCGGATAGCCACCAAGTGACTCAGATTTGAGTTGTCATTTTGAGTCCAATATGTTATGTTGCTAATATCTTATTGTAATGGAATGTGACTTTGATTTTAATTTTATATATGTTCAATAAGAATATGGAATTTAGGTACCTAATAAAATATCATCATCAAACATCATTTAAAAATATCCATTAGTTACATATAATAAAACATTGTCAAAGTACTGCAGATAATGGTACACATATATAAAAAATATGAAGTCGATGATGTCCTCCTGTACCGCAAGTTGGACGCCTTCTCTGATTTGGTCTCGCAATTGTGCGATCCAACCCCCAACTCCATGTCTACATTGTTCAAGAGCATGTGAGTCAAGCTCAACAATTGATGGAGACTCATTTGAGCTGGCACATCGGATGTGGCGATTTTCAAATCTAGAGTCTAATCTTATGATTCAGACGATTGTAAAGATTCAGCATCTTGTTGTGTCGTAGTATGATAACTACTCTCGCATTGTTTAAAAATACCACGATCTAGTTGAATTTGGCCAAAGTCAAACTAATGTTATGTGAAAAGGAAGTCGGATGCACTTGATGCGAATGGAGCTTCATGTGTACTTGGACGATTCTGAGATGATATGCGTGCAAATGGTGCAAACCCAGCATTAATAGGAGTCTGCCACTGTGGGATGTTAGGCATATGTGTCGACCACATGGCCCATCGCCTGAAGGATTGGTAAGGAAATACCAGTCATATCAAATGAACTCTGGGTCGAAAAAGTGTTTGTTTGATTCTGGTTTATATCCATTTGTTGTCCAACAAATGATGACTGACCAGCATCATCGGTATATGTAGCAAAAGAATGAAATGCAACTGGGTAATGGAACACGATCACATTCAACTGCATTCAGAATAGGAACCTCCTTTTATTGTGCATGTGACATCCCGACCTAGCAAAGCGATCATAAGAGGGCGGGTAGAGCAAAGCTCCTGGCTAGCTTCTAGGATGGCAGGCTAGCTAGGGTAGTGGAATGCGGGACACAGGAATGCATCGAATCATATATCAAAAAGGGGAAAACTAATCATTAGAGGTGCCTTTTGGTGGAATGGCTAGAGAGTTGGAAGAACTCCAGGGTTAAGCATGCTCGCTTAACGGAAATCCTAGGATGGGTGACCTCCTGGGAAGTTTCTCATTTCGCCTGCGGGGCAAAACCGTGTGGGTCTTGCCAATCTTTTATGGGGGATTTGGCTTGATCCAAAGCGGACAATTCCTCTGGTGATTATAGTCGGGGCGTGACAGTTGGTATCAGAGCCGGACCTCCTCCAGTAGATGTATGGTTCGAGGATGAACCACGCGGAAGCTGGTGGGCCTGTGACGTCCCGACCCAGCAAAGCGATCCTAAGAGGGCGGGCTTGCTTCTAGGATGGCAGGCTAGCTAGGGTAGTGGAATGCGGGACACAGGAATGAATCAAAGCATATTTCGAAAAGGGGAAAACTAATCATTAGAGGCGCTTTTTGGTGGAATGGCTGGAGAGTTGGAAGAACTCCAGGGTTAAGCGTGCTCGCTTAACGGAAATCCTAGGATGGGTGACCTCTTGCGAAGTTTCTCATTTCACCTGCGGGACAAAACCCATGCGGGTCTTGCCAATCTTGTATGGGGGATTTGGCTTGATCCAAAGCGGACAATTCCTCTGGTGATTAGAGTAGGGGTGTGACAGTGCAGCCCTAGAACGTTGACGTTGCAGTCGTGGCTGTGGTTTTTGAACATTCAGGTCATCCTGCATATCACCTATTATCGAAGCAGGAGGTGCTGCTTATGGTTGGGGCATTGTGGTAATTCGCGTTTCCTAAGCATAGTATAGAAGCAATATTCTGCGGAGGTGGTGCATAAGTCTAATACGGGCATCCTCTAAGCCATCCTCCTGAGAGTAGATATATAAAAATAAATTCCAACAATTATCATATCAATATTTTACTCATCATGTACTTCTACAACATAAAATTATATATATTTGCATACTTACAACTGCTTCTAAGGCAGCTCCAGCATGCGAAATCCAATGTTGGGCTACACGATGAGACCACTCTAAATTATGGAAATGATAGTGAAGTGGCTGTGTAGCAGGTGTGCTAGGAATAACTCTGTCACTGTGACTCTCGCAAATTGCAATCCAAGTTGCATGGGCTGCAAGCCAGTTATACTCAGACTGTCATAGTTCTATCAGGTAAAGGTGATCAGAATGTTGGGGCTACTTAGGGATTGCCTGCTGCATCCCCAGTTGATGCATCACCCTCTTTGGATAATTCCACTTAATAATATGAAAACATAGCAGAGGTACTTGTGCTCTCCAAATACCACGACCTTGTAGATAATATGCTAGGAGTGCTTTAAGAACCTCGTCAGAGTATGGGTCCCATCTTATCTGTAATTCAAAATAAGTATAGAAATTTTCCAATTACTATTTCAAGAATGGGACAATGCATGACTTATAGTGAAAATAATGAGGTATCTTACCTGCTGATGTGATGTCCTATCAAATTGTTATCTAATATGAACAAGCATGTGGGTAGTGACCTCTCTTATTGACGAGCGTTGCTCCACCTGCCATAAAATAACAAAAGCAATATTTATATGGCATTTTCATCTAGATAAAAGTTTCATTCAATTTTAAATTACCTACTACCCAGCAGAGCATCAAGGCGAGGGTTAGGATCAGTGATAGTAGGAGCAATTATTATAAATCTCTCCTAGGCCCAAATTTGAAGAATAAATAAGGCACAACTAATTATTGAGACTGAAGGATCAGTTGCACAACATAGCTCCCTATACAAAAGGCTAAGACCGCCCCGCCTCAACTATAATTTCCTACCCTGTCAAGATCAACAAGTAAAGGCAAATAGATGAGGGAGACTCTTGTTAAAGTCTTATCACTTAATAAGGATCCACCTATCAGTCTCATGATATATGCTCGTGCATGCCTCTATAAAGTGATTAAGTTGGCATTGACAGGGACCTCATTGAATTGCTCTACTAGCCAAGACATAGTAAGAAAATTACCCCTTAAATATTGACATCTCAGTCGCACTCCCAATAATTCCTCACACACATCTGCCCACTCTAGGAGAGTATTGCCAATCACAACATCACCGTCAATAGGCAAACCTGTAAGTACGACAATATCTTGAAGGGTAATGGTGCACTCTCCCTCAGGCATCATGAAGGTGTGACTCTCTGGTCGCCATCTCTCAACAAGTGTAATGATCAGATGCTAGTCTAGTTGAAAGAAACCAAGCCACGATACTCCATAAAATCCACTAGATTACAAAAATGGAATTATGCGTGCACCTACATCATTCGGCAGGTGTAGAGTAGCCCCAGAATGTCTGCATCATAAAACTGGTAGATCAGCATCTCCATACCATATAGCATCAGATCTATGACAACGTTGTTGATGCAACAAACTAGTATCTTACGGTCCAGGACTAATATAATCTCTTTTATGGTGTCCAGATGCCATTATTTTGTTGCCCAAGCTGAAACAGAAATCGAACAGGTAATATATCAAATAAATACAGAAATGGAATTAACTTAATATAAATTCAAATTAATAATGAAAATAAATCGATTATTCTTTTAAGGTAATAATAATAGTTATTATTATGTAATAGATATGCACCGTACACCTAATATGTGTACATATATAGCATAATCTCAGTTTACTAACAACAACGTAGCAAGCAATAAGGCAAATACTTTTGGAATTCATCATCACTACTATCAGATGAAAAATCTGAAATATCCACTTCTTCACTTCTTATAGTTAAACCGCGACAAAGACTTTGTTTTGAATGATATTCATCAAGTCGTTTCTGCATAATATTTGTTTCAACTTTCAAGTGTTCTTTCACTCTTGTAATCTCTGCTCTTGTAGATCGGGGTAATAGAGCATAATGAACTTTTGGGATAGATATCTCATGGTATAGACAATATGCTTCTAGTTCACATCTAATTTCCAATAATCTATCACATTCTGTTTCATCAGATATTGTACATGGGCCAAAGATTGCCTTAACGGTGCTATGAGGTCCATAAAAAATATGGTCTGCTTTGGTTTGCATCATCCATGAATAATTTTTAACATTTGTGAATTCTCTTTTCCTCCTAAACCACGTCGTCTGATTTAGATTAACATATTTATCGATTGTCATAACTCTTGCTTGTCTTTCATTAGATGTTCGTGCCATAGGATATTGTTCTACTATTGGATGAAAAAGTTTCCCGATTCAACTAAATTTATAAAGTTACAAATTTAGGAGTCCAACTTTCTTTTGATATTTATTTATCTTCATCCTCATTAATTTAGCAATTCATACATTTATTATTTTAAAATGTTATATTATCTGTAATACAAGCATATCAATTGATATCAATTTAATAGAAATAAAATCAACATCTATTTAACAAATATTGCAAGTAAAGAACTGAGGTAATACCTTAAGCAGGTTTTTCTCGGCTTGTACGATATTACTATGCAAAAGTGATTCATTGCCGAAAATAGTTAACATATTTTCATTTAGAATAATTATATTTTTAAATTGATAAACAATAGTACTCCCTCTGTTCTCTTTATATGGAGATAACTGAATTTGCATAGGGATTAAGATGGCAGTTAAACTGAATATTTTTTTTCAAATTATATCTATTTTACCCGCAAACAGTATTAAATGGGCTCTTTATTTGATAGATAGACAACTATATGGGTAGACTTTCAAAGTAGCATTAATTACAGGATTTTAGCCAAATTGGAGGGGATTTGAGTTGAAATTGAATGGAATTCTGAGATAATAGAGTTAATTTCTCCATTTTCAAACATTCCCAAATTAAAATCCCATGTTTGAAATTTTGAATTTCCTTCATTTTCTAAAGTCTTAAGCAATTTCAGTTATATGCACGCAAATATGACGAAAATGTGGAGCCAAAAATTTTGATACTCTCATTGTCTCCTCAACTTCTACAATATGCACTCATATGAATTGGGAACAGAACGTGAACATGTAATTGCATTCATAAGCTTTTCAAACTAATGGCAATAGAAAGAGTAGAACAATATTCCTTCCATCATGAATAATCCATTTTCATTTGATCTCAATAAAGTTCCAACAAATTCGCCCACACATTCTCATGATATGCACACAACTTTCGATTTGCCAGACTTGAAGTCCTTACGTGATGCGGAAGAAAGCATTGTGGTAGTTCGTGAAATGAGTCATACCAAAAATGTTGTTGCAGGAAATGAGAAAAGAAGAAACAAAAAGAAAAATATACCAGATCATGTAAAGAATTCTGTAAACACTATGCTTTTTTTTGAGTTGCAATAAAAATCCCATTAAGACGTCGCATGACAATTCGTTCCTTGGCGCATGAAAAACAAATGGGTTTTAGGGAGGTTTAAGATGACAGTTTGCAAGTGATGCCTCTTTAGAAATAGGGTACAACTAAAATATTTTTCGCCTAAGGGGAATCCAAATAGGGTACAACTAGATTTTTTTTCCACTTTGTACAACTTATTCAGAATATGAGCACAATATTTTCATCCGCACTCAATTACATTATAAAATTACATTAAATAATTCAGAATTAATGAAATTCATGTACATATTTACAAGTTGTAATATCGATATAAAAGAGGTTTCAAAATTATAGTGCAATCATCCAATTGGGTGTCCATATTTTAAATAATTTGACAAATTCGCACTCATGTTTGTGCTCACATCCTCAAGTCAAGCACACACTTTTAAAAATACACATTGAAAAATAGTCATCCTTTTAGACTTTGAAAACTTAAATGTATTAAATGTCTTTCTTTTTTGTTTGCCACTTTCCTCATTCAAAGCACAATTTGCATGCGAATTACTAAGCTAAAATAAGGCATCTTAGTTTTTTTCATCTGGCATCCTTCCCAAAATTTCCATTTTGAGTAAAGTTCTCTATATAAAGGAAACACCCAAATTAAAAAGCTTCTCTATATAAAAAGAATAACGGCAGTAATAAGTTTATTAAAATTCATAATTCTATGTGAAATTCAACGTTATGAAAATAAATTCTAAAATAAGAGTACTTAAACTATTAAATTTTAGTATAATTTTTTACATAACTAATAATACATTATACAACTATCCACAAAATCTAATATGGGTCATATCATGCACCCCTTGCATTCTCACGTTTATAGCAAATGATTTGGGACACTAGTAAGTGTAGAAACTTTTTACCACGTTTCATTGGTATGATCTTTTGTGCACTCATAGAGAAACATAAATACAAACTTATCATATATTTTCACATAGTCTTGATTCCAAATATTATTAGCAAGTTGAAAATACCACAAAGGATTGTTATAGTCATGACATTCACTTTCTCTGCCTCGTTAATATTATAGCCGGTATTCATTATCTTTTGAAATATGTCGCTAACGCTGATCATGTGTTCTTGTAAATTTCTGAATTTCTGATTTACTCTAAGTGCATATATTTCTTTAAACATTTCTTTGACTTTCTGCTTTGCATATTCTCCTCTAAATACTTTTGGGTTGAGTATAGTTGTAACCATCTACCCATTATACAAAATTAATACTCAATATTAAGTACCTATATTTCTTATTTATATAAGTATTTTAGCAAAAAAATATTATATAAAATACTCTTGTTATTCCAAAATAATATTGCACATTACTATTTTATATAAAAAATAAACAAGTCAAAAGTTATAATGATTTTTTTTGTACATTGCATTTAGCAAAGTTATAATGATTACAACAAGCATCACACGTTTTAACAAATCATATTTAACAAAGTAAGATTACAGCAAGCATAAATGTGAAATAATCAAAACAAATCATATTAAAATGTATTTTTAACTCTATCAAGCATTACAGCAAATTGAGGAAGTGAAGTTATTTAACTCTACGTCATATTAAAGTAATAATCATATTAAAATAATAATCACAGATTCATTTTTCCAGTTATCTCACTTTATGTCAACCTCAAATATTATGAATTGTCTTTTTAAAAGATTCTGATGGGTAATTAATTCTCGAAAAAAATAAATACAACCTCCTTTTACACCTCCTTTTACACTTTTTTTTAAATTAATACAAAATCCTCCAAAAAAATAAAAATAATGTAATTTACTTATTCATTAAAGTCATATTTTCACTTTTTTTTATAAAATAATAGTTCACTGAGATGGGTAATTAATTCTGGAAAAAAAACAAAATAACAAATTAAATTAAAATGAATTTGACATATAAATACAGGTACTTACCTTCAAAAAAGAAGATCACTTTTGCTTTTAATTTTGAGCCTAAAACAAAACAAATATACAATATAATAAGAAAAAAAATCATATCCAAACATAACAAAATATTTACTCAATTAACAAATATGTAACAAAATATATTAACAAAAAAAACAAAAAAAAATTAAACATTACCAAAGGAAGAAGGAGAAGCACTCGCCTGTGTAGTAAATGGGAGAAGCAAAATTTTTTCCTTTATATACACATATAACTACCCATAAAGCTTCACGGCTTCTAACAGTGGAATAGTAAATATTCTCCGACACTTACTACACATTTCTTTCTTTTCACTTCTTACACTTCTTACACATTTCATTCTTTTCATTATTTACACTTCTTATACCTCTTACACCACAAGAATATTTACCTTTCCTATAAACATCTTTTTCATATTGTTACACTAACAATGACACAATAGAAATATTTTTTCTGTCGCGGGAATCTCACCCATAAATTGTTACACTGTAACAATTGAAACTTTGCATTTGCATGATAATCTCGCCAAGGAAAATATTCCTAACATTGTGACATTGTTTCACTTATAGTGTAACATTCAACTAAGGAGAGAGGAGAGAGAATATTATTCTGTAAAGCTACTGGACAACGTTAAAATAAATTAAAATTTATTAGTTTTATTATAGTCATAGTGTCACAATGAATTTGTTACACTATGATTGGAACAATAGCCTTTGAAATGTCAACACAACACTATTTTGGTAAATATTTTTCGCAGAACACCATTTAGGAAATTAGTTTTTTTCAGAACACCATTCTAGAAAAAAGCCCGAAATTCCATTAATAAGTTGTTCAAAAGCATAAATAAATTGAAGCTATATACATTTCTCTTATTTCTAGGATGAGGGGGCTAATCCTTTCTTCGACACTTTCTCTTATTATGTTCATAATCCAAACAGTGCTAGCATTGTATTACTACTCCTTTCTTGTTTATATTTGGGTTCTTCTTCCCTTTTGGTTCCTCATCTTAATTCTTTCTTCTCTTCACATTTTGTCTTCTTGGTTTCTTCACATAGTCAGATGGTCATATTGGAGCTTCAAGAACTGCTAGCCATGTGTCATGACCATCCAATGGTGTGAGTCCATACCTGTAAGCTTTAAAATACATCTCTTTCTTTAATGACTCATGTACACAGTCCATCATGTCATGTCTCATGTAGTGGATATATGAAATAGCATGACAATAGGGAACTTCTGACAAATATCACACTCTACATGAGCATTCTCTATCATCCAATAACACAACAAATGCATATTCAGAAACTTTGACCTGAAACTTATCCCCATTGGATGGTCTTGGCAGTCAACATGAAGTACCCAGTATGGCCTTTTCAATTCTTCTTCTAATTCTTGGCAAACCTCATCATTCCATTTCTCAGCTCTCATCTTATTGTAGAAGTTTCTTTCCATCAATATAGTTCTAATTTCCTTTAGCATGAGAATAAGAGGTATCCTACTTGCTTTCATTATGTAACCATTAAATGTCTTAGCTATGTTACTAGTAACATCATTTACTATGGGATCAATACTTTGAAAGGTGAAAAAGTGAATTCGCAAGTGCACGAAATTGCAAACAAGTAATAAAGAGTGAGTAGAGCATCGTCCCATGAGGATTGTATACCAAGTACCAAAATTATGTTAAACTACTATTATTTAAATGACAATAAAGAGAATTATTTTAAGAAATTAAATTAAAAGAAATAAAAGAGAATAAAAAGAAATCTAGCAAGACAATTTGATGAAAAGAAATCAATGATTAAAAACTACTAGAGATTTTGACTTCGCTTAATATTATCCAATTTATTTTATTAGTTTGATAATCAATTTTAATTTTTCAAGAAGGAGAAATAATCCTAAAATCACTAACAAGCTCTCCTGATGTATTGTTATCTAGTTTAACCCCGTCTAATTACCTATCTTCCAACAGCACAATCAAACATGAATTAAATCATTAAGTTTTATGGTTTGTTTATGAATTCATAACCTAAGATCGTTAACTTATGAAAACACCCCATGAGTCAAACCATATAGCTTCCGCATCAAGTTCTTCTTCCCATGAAATTTATTACCTTCTTCATATCAAAAACCTTCTCTTGGTAGTGATTAATGAAATAGATTAATTCAGGGAGGAACTCTGCCTGAAAGCATTAAGTTCAATAATAAATTATACCTTAAACAAGGAAAAGCAAATCTAATATTATAAATTGGAATAGAAATTAAGCTACATCGAATCCCTATTATACGAGTTTAGTTCGGCATAGCAACTAAATAAAACTCAATTAAACTTGAAAATAATTCGATACTCAATATGAATAATGAAAATTAGAAAAAAGATTAAGAGTTTAGAGATAAAAACTAGTCAACGAATAGCGTGGACGACTTTTTTGATTCTTTACACAAACTTGAATGCTCGAAGTCTTAAAAGAAAGAAAACTAAGAAAAGAATAGAACAAAGATCTAAGATCCTCGATTCGCTAGAGAGAGAGTGTTGGCTCAAGAGTTAAATTCTAAATCTCAGACTTATGATGATTAAAACAAAACAAATAAATTTAAATTATATTATTTGTGCTAATATTATTTTATGCAAAATTCTTATGGAAAGAAAACGATCAAGGCAAGTCCTACAAAAATTCATAGTGTGTGAAGATATCCGAAGGTCCTAGTGGTTAGGTATTTAGGATACATTGTAGGATAGAGAGAAAATTCATCTATAAGCACATAAACTAATTTCTCTCTCATCAAAAATATTTTTCGGAAATTAGATTCTTCAAAAATAAATTCTTTTACTTGTTTTTGAAAAATATTCTTTAAAGTCAAAATGATTCAATTACCTAAAATTAAAGAGATTATGTCTCTAGCGATTTTGGTAATAAATCATACACTTTCTTTTTCGGAAATTACCTTTGAAGATCTAAAGAACTTTAATTTATTCTCTTACCTAAAACGAAGAAAGATTGTATCTTTTCGTTTTTAGTAAGTAGTATCTTTTCGAAAAGTATTTTCCAAGTTGCTTTCGAAAATATTTATGTTTAAGGAAAGAAAGATCGTTTTCTATTTTCTTACCAAAACGATAAAAATAAATTTTTGGTAACTAAAGATTTTTGTATCTTCTAAATAAGGAAAGCAAATATTCTGATTTCAAAATAAAATATCCTCTTTCCAAAAGCGAGAGTCACATATCTCTCTATAAAAAGGAGCTTTCACGCTTTGAGCTAAATGGAAGAAAGAATTTTCGTTTTAAGAGTATTCACCTATTGATCACATCCTTTATCTCTCAAAACTTACTCTCTACCCCCATTTTTCTTTTCATCTTTACATTTCATGTTTTTATCTCTAAAGAGAAAAGAATTTTGATTAACTACTTTTGAAAAACGGTTCTGTGTTCTAAACAATTTTCTAATCTGATAAACTGTTTTTCCTGTGCTTATATGTGCATTTCTTTCTGTCTATTTAGATTCTATAATCTATAGTAGACAGGTTTTTATTTGATAAACAATTGTGTAATAGCATAGGTTAGAAGCTATTGTGAAAGAGGTTACCAAGCAACCTTCTCCGTGAGAGAGATTCTAATGTCTTGAATTGAGTTTCTGTACTCTGCCAAAAACAGAAAGGGTTGAGGTTAACTAGAACCTTTAGAAAATCTAGTGGGATAAAGGGTAGATTTAGGTGTTGATCTATTGCCTTGTACTGTTGGTTTGTCTCTTACCCTTGAAAAGAGATAACATAGTTGAGGATCTCAAGATGAGTCTTGGGGAGTGGATGTAGGCGAGTTAGTGTCGAACCACTATAAATCACTGTGTTGATCTTTTAATTTCTGAAGTTTTGCTTGATACTGCTTTATTTACACTTCTGTTTATATTTTAGAAATGCTAAAGTTGTCAATGATTCAGATGTTCTAAAAACTGGAATAAGTCTTATCTTCTCTGAATATTAGAACTCTGGAATTTTGATAAGTGAATATACCAAGTTCTAACTGTTCTTCTATTCACAGTATATTTCACTACTTGGGTTTCTAATTAATTTTCTAAATTTTATGAGAAAGTTCTAATTACAATAGCTTTCCATCATAAAGCAGTTCTGATACTGAATAAGACATTGTAAAGCAGTTCTAATTTCAATAACTGTCTCTCACACAGTCTTATATGATTTTCTAAACTTTATGAGGAAGTTCTAATATAATAGCTTTCCGTCATAAAGAAGTTCTAATATTGAATAATACATTGTGAAGCAGTTCTAATTAATAGCTGTACTTCACATAGTCTTTCTATCTTTTATGAATAGAACATTGTGAGGTAGTTCTAATCCATAATCTATTCTCACGAGTTTTCTATTTTTCCGCTGCACTTAGAATTCTATATTTTAAAATTCTAAAATATTTTTAGAAAACCCAATTCACCCCCCCTCTTGGGTTGTGCCATTCATATATGGGACCCACAATCTGGTATCAGAGCTTTGGCTCTTGACTTACCGAAGCTTAACCGCTTAAGAGATAAGATCCCATAGCAACCCCACTTCCTCTTACTTCGTTAGAAGGTCAATCTATTTCTAGACCTCCTTTGTTCAATGGTTCTAATTACTCTTATTGGAAAACTAGAATGGAAAACTTCATGAAATCAGTTGATATAAACTGGTGGAGGAATGTTATTACTGGTCCTTGTATTCCCATGAATGTTGTAGGAGATGAGATTGTTAAAAAAACAGAAGAAGAATATACAGATGCTGATTGGAATGATATTGCTATAAATGCAAAAGCTATTAATATTCTTCATTGTGCTTTAGATGCAACAAAATACAACAAAGTGTTTGGATGTAAATCGGCGACAGAAGTATGGGAAAAACTTAAAGTCACCTATGAGGGTACAGATAGAGTAAAGGAATCCAGAATAAATATCCTTTGGAGAGAATATGAAATGTTTAGTATGAGGGAAGGAGAAACTATTGCAGAGTTAAATTCTAGATTTACTAATATAGTTAATCTTTTGAGAACTCTCGGTAAGGAAATTTCAGAAGATGAGCTTGTTAAGAAAATCCTTAGAATTCTACCTAAAAAATGGGATTCTATAGGAACTTTTGTGAATTACAAAGAAACTCTCGTCACTTATGATTATCTTATAGGAGCTCTTGTTTCAGAAGAAATGAAATCTTCTTTGACTATAGAAGATAGAAAAAGAAAGGACTGGCTTTGAGAGTAGATTCTAGTTAAGAAAGTTCTTCTGATCTTGATAGTGATGATTTAGCACTCATTGCTAAAAGATTCAAAAAGTTTGATAGAAAGAGTGGAAGGCCATAGAAAAAGTTTAGCAAAAAGAACTTTCCACCCAAAAATGGTAACTTACCTAACAAAGAACCTTCTGAAGTGGTTTGTTATGAATCCAACAAACCTGGACATATCAAGCCTAAGTGTCCTAAATTGAAAAAGAAGTCAACGAAAGAGAAGCTGAAGCAGGCTTTCATAGCCACTTGGAGTGATTCAGATGATTCTAATTCTGGAAGCCACAGTGATCAAGAAGAAATTGCTAATATCTGTCTAATGGCTACTATCGATTTTGACTCCAAAGAAATCAGTACTTTGACTTCAACACAAGAAGCTGAAATCAGTGAAACAAAGCAACGGTCCAGAAGCATGAAGAAAGCACTATAAGTATTTCTGAACCTGAATCAGAAAATGATCTTCTAAATACTTATAATAATCTTTGCAATGAGTTTGAAAAGCTTGTTAGAAAGCATAAAGTTCTAAAGAAAGATTTCAGAAAATTAAAGTCTGAAAGTAATCATTTAAAAGATGCTTTTTATCAAGAAGTTACATGTAAACATTTTATCATAGAAATCAAAGATCTTAAAAATTGTAATAATCGATTTTCTGAAAATCTGACACACCTTGAAGAAAAATGTAAAAATCTGAATTCTGAAAATGAATCTTTAAAAACTGAGATTAGAATTCTAAAATCAATTTCAGAATCGTTTTCTAAAGAGAAGACAAGTTCTAGCTATGATGGCATTTCTAAACTGAGTTGTGTTTCTAATAAGAAAAATGTTGTTTCTAATGTTATGACTTTAGAATATCAAAGTTTTAATAGAAAGAAAAATCATAGTACGCTAAATGCACCTGTAATCACTAACCCTCCAGGACTCAATATGAGTTGGGTACCTAAATCTACTTGATCTTTTCAGGTGTGCCTAAGGAGTAAGCTGAGAACAGAAATGTGGTACATGGACAGCGCTTGCTCTAGGCATATGACTGGTGATAGAAAGAAGTTCACCAGATTAGAAAAGAAAAAGGGAGGTACAGTAAGCTTTGGAGACAAAGCAAAAGGTAAAATTGTCGGTATTGGTGTGGTAGGTTCTAATCCTTCAATAGAAGATGTATGCTTAGTAGAAGGATTACATTATAACTTGTTAAGTGTTAGTCAGATTTGTGATAAAAATAGAAGAGTGATCTTTGAACCTTCTCATTGCGAAGTTCAGAACATGCTTGATAATAAAACCTTATTCGTTGGTGTGAATACTCAAATTTTGAGGCTCAAAAAGCCAGTTTTCCCGGACTGCAAATAGTTCGGCCGGACCAGAGGCCATTTTGGAAATTTACCGAAAGTATGCCAATATGGTACATAAAACGTCCGGGACATCGCGATGATCGTGAAACTGGTCCCAGAATATTTTTTGGAGGTCCAGAGCTCCCGAAAAAGCCTCCGGAGCGTAAAACTAGAAAGTGCGCCGGCCGCTGCGGCGGCGGTGGCCCCCCTTCACGGCGGCGGCCCTGGCCACCGAAACAGTCTGATTTTGCCTATAAATTGGCCCCGAAGCCCTCAGTTTTACTCACTCAGTCTGTGTTGACGGACGCTCCTTCTGCCCTACGCTCTTTGCGATTCTTTACTGCTTTTTTGCATTTTAGTTTAGCTTTATTGCTTTCTTGCTTTGTTAATTGGTCACTAAAATTGAATTAATTAATATTCCCCTAACGAGGAGCTTAATCTGGAGCTAAGAAGTGGCCGACGACTGACTCAGGTAATAACTAAACCCTGTCTATTTAAATTTAGTACTTCATGCATATTTCTCTTTAACTCCTAAATTCTACAACTGCATAAATGCATTCATGTCATCAATTTGGCAAATAAATTGCCTCAATTAATTAAGTTCAAGCTAAGATGCCCGGTTAGTCAATAATCGTGGTATTCATACCAAACTTCGACAATATTGGCTAAAGCCTAGTTAATTAATAGCTATGGTGTAATCGCCTTTATTTCAAACAGTCCGGCTTAAGTCCAATTAATCAATAATTGTGGCTAAAAGTCTTAATCAATCACGTTTTTGGCAACAAATTGCCTACAATTTAATCAATCTTTTCGGCAACAAATTGCCTACGGTTCAATCAATTTTTGGCAAACAAATTCCCTATAAATTAAATTAACTACTTTTAGCGACAAATCGCTTAAATCAAAAATTGTGGCTAAAAGCCTTTAAATAACCAATCTTTTGGCTAAAAGCCTTAAATCATCATTTTGGCGACTAATCGCCCAACAAAACATCTTTTGGCAATAATAAGCCCGAACATCAATTTTTTGGCAAACAAAATGCCTAATCATTTCGGCGACAATCGCCCAATCAATCTTTTTGGCAACAATAAGCCCAATCAAACACTTCCTTTTGGCAACAAATGCCTAATCAAATCAATCAATTTTCAGGCAAAAGCCTAAACAAAATGCACAAAGCATACACACACTCATGCATTAAGCATACCCATTCAAAGCCCTTTTAAAAAGGCCTATCGAACTACGTTGACTTTGATCTTCCATTCAAACGGAAGTACGTAGGCACGTTTGGGATTTAACCCCGAGCGGCAAGTCGAAATCATCAAAATCACTTAAACATTTCATTGGTCCAATTACTTTAATCACCCTGCAAAGCATTCATTCTTTGGTTAGTTCATCAACATGACATGGTCTCGGGATCCACCTCGGGTTTGCAAACCAGGCCTTAGACATTGGGAAAATTAATCTAGTAACTAGGTTAATTAAAATTGGAGTCACTTAGGGTTTTTTTCCTAGTTTACCCTAAAATAATTAAACAAGGTGGCGACTCACACATTCACGTGCATTTCTGCCCTTAGTCACATGCATTCATATGTGTGATATTTGGGAGAGGGCTTCACAGTTTGGCGACTCCGCTGGGGACATTATGCAATCATTTTGCATAAAGTAGACTACGATTACTGTATAAACTAACCTGCCCTTCTTTAGGGTATTATTTTACAATGCTTTGTTTTGCAAGGTACCTTGACACGAATCAAGTATTCTTTCTTTAAGAATACCAGATAAAGAAATTTGGACTTAATTTTAAAGTTTAATGAAAATATTTAAATTTGTTGATTTATTTGCACGATTGAGAATCTTTTTCTCC
Source organism: Jatropha curcas (assembly GCF_041381405.1). NCBI lineage: Eukaryota > Viridiplantae > Streptophyta > Magnoliopsida > Malpighiales > Euphorbiaceae > Jatropha > Jatropha curcas. The sequence continues at coordinate 10,568,238 of NC_143158.1, read as the reverse complement.
ATTGCATAAAAAATGAATTTCAAATGAATTTCTTCTCTCTCTGTTCAAACTTTTGAGTCTGGATAGCAAGTAGCGCTGATCGGCAAGTCTCCTTGATTATGTCGACGGACAGCCAAAGCGTCCTCCCTGTTACCGCAAACCATCCCTAATCCTTTTGGGGGTGGCCCATGAGTATGCGTACTGTCGGACCCACGCGAAACTCCTTGTTTCACATGTGGTTAGGTATATCCATGCTCAAGGTTCAAGGGTCCCTTTATAAGCCTATTCTCTATTTGTGTCATAGCCTATAGAACCTATCCTTTAGGGCTGTATGCACCCAATGATGCTGAATCATTCCATTAAAATGAATTATGTTGTGATGTTGTGCGCATTCACACATTCATCCCATAGTTCACAAAAAAAAATTCCATTTCAAAGCCGAAAAATCACATTTTGGTCCCTGAGATTTGAAAAATTACATTTTGGTCCATGAGACATGAAAAATTACATTTTGGCCCCAGAGGCCCAAAAATGCCCAATTTGGCCACAAAGGCCCAGAAGTTCACATTTTGGCCCCTAAGGCCCAAAAATTTTCAATTTGGCTACAAAGGCCCAAAAATTTCCAATTTGGTCACAGAGGCCCAAAAATTCTCAATTTGGCCCCAGAGGCCTAAGAATACTCATTTTGGCCCCAGAGGCCCAAAAATTTCCAATTTGGCCACAGAGGCCCAAAAATTTTCAATTTGGCCCCTAAGGCCCAAAAATTCTCAATTTGGCCACTAAGGCCCAAAAGTTCACATTCTTGGCCACAGAGGCCTAAAAATTCCCAATTTGGCCCCGATGGCCCAAAAATTCCCAATTTGGCCTAAGGCCCAAAAATTCACATTTTGGCCCCTAAGGCCCAAAAAATTTTTTTTTTCTTGAGAACTTAGGGCTTTTCGAAAAGTCGAGGTGTCCAGCCCTAAGCACTCTACCTTACATATCACATCCCACTAGGTTCTATCCTAGGTGTCTTAGCATACCAACATTACCCTACCACACAGGGTCAAGTCCAAATACCTTACCCATACGCTACCCTACCTCACACTATCTCACATACCCTATGAAAACACCTTATATAGGATAGTCTAATCGTTTTGACTATGTCCTTGCACAGGTACCCCTCCAAAGACCACCTGTACCCGAAACACCAACTGAGCTCTCATCCACCAGTCCAACAACTCCAACTGCACCAATGGCATCACTTACTGACATAAAAAACCTCATTGAACAACTGGAGGCCAGAATGGAGGTTAGAATGAATGAGGCATTGGCCGCCCAAAGGACTGCCCTAATAGCTGAACTAGGTGGTGGTAATGGAAATGGGGCTTCAGCTGGGGGAAAGGATCCTGCTGCCTCCAATCAGGGACCCTATGCTGCACCGACGTCCTCAAACCCTGCCCTGGATGACATGCCCTCTGGAACTGCTTCTGAGCTGGAAGCTCAGAAAATGAGAGAAAAACTGGAATTGTTGGAAAAGTCTATTACTGCCCTTAAGACACACAAGGAAGTGGTGGACATGGACTCCTTGTCCTTGTTCCCCGAAGCAAGATTACCTACAAAATTCAAGATGCCTAACATGGACAAGTTTGACGGAACCACTTGTCCCAAAACGCACCTGAAAATGTATGTGGGTGCCCTTAACCCGTTTGGATTGAGCAGCGAGCTCCTTGCTCAGTTGTTTCAGCAATCTTTGACTGGTGCTGCATTAAGATGGTTTGTAAGCTTGGATCGTTCCAAAATGAAGAATTGGGAGGACATATGCAATGCTTTCAACACGCAGTACCATTATAATATCGAAGTGGATGTTACCCGGAGGGAGCTGGAAACCACTAAACAAAAGAACAATGAGCCCTTCTCCTCGTTCCTTTTGAGGTGGAGAGCCAAAGCTGCTCAAATGATCAACCGACCCTTTGAACAGGAACAAGTTGACATAATAATCAAGAATTTACTGCCTGTCTACCAGTCACAACTTCAAACACAGTACTTGCCTACGTTTCAATCGCTCATTGCGACTGCAACTAAGGTGGAAGACTTAATCCAGTTGGGTCAACTCAAAGAAGACTCATACAAGAAGTAGAATCATGCTGGACTTTGAAAAACCGTCTACAAGACCTGGTTGACAATGGGTCCATCATTCCCAAGAGCAAGCTGAACATCAACCAATCCCTTGCCTAACCATGGGATTAATGCAAAAAAAAATTGCTGAACAAGAATCGTTCGATCCTTTCGAACTTTTCTTAGGAATGAATGAAGTTTGTGTCTGAGAAGGTTGAGATCAAACCTCCAAAAGAACAAAGGAATTGTTCAAGACCAACAACAATTTGTCTGATCGGTTTAAGCATCGAGAAGAACAAAGTCACTACAGTCAATCCAATCCTATTCCATCACAGTCCACCTAGAGTCTATCTTTTAGGGTCTAGTTTTTTTTTTTTCTTTCTTTTCATTTTCATTTCCATTCAAGTTTTCAGTCAATTCAAATTTGTAAATCTAAGTGTCTTTTGTACACAAATTTTGTCTTATCAATAAAAAGGGATCAGTTTACGTTCCAATCATGTTTATACTCTTTCCCTATCCTTTCCTGTGAAAGCAAAAAAAATCGAAAAAAATAATAAAAAATAAAAAAAATGATGATAACAAAAAAGATAATTGGCAAAGAAAAATGCATTCATTTGCTCTGCATCAATCAAAGTTGGGGGCATCCTAAGAAGCACCATCAAAGGGGAAGTTTTGAAGGGTAATCATGGAAAGGATCCAGCAAAGGGTACGCAAGACTTCAAACAGTACCGAGGTAAAGCCGATTGAAGGGGTTAGGGCCAGAATGGTTTCTCCGAAAACCCAGGAATGGAAGATGCTCCGACAGAGAGGTGTCTGAATTTTGAGCTTAAAAGCGACAGAATAAAGAAGTTATGTTTGGAATTGGGTTGGGTCTGCACGAAGTCGCAATGCTATCCATACACTATTCAAGTCATCTCAGAATCAAGTTGCCTCGAAATTCTTTATGGAGAGGCTGCTTCTAAGCAAGCAAAAGGAAAAACGGGACAAAAGGAACCCCTGGTCAAAAGGAAGCAAACGAGCAAAAGAAAAAAAAAGGGTCAAAAGGAACTTCTGCATAAAAGAAAGAAATCAAGGACAAAGCTACAGGAAATCAAGTTGTCAAAAACGGGTCAATTGCAAATTCAAGTCCATCAAGGGTAGATGACAAATCATTTCAGTCATAAGGACAAAGACCAGGCGGCTGCTCACATTTTGAAAAAGCAAGTTAAAAGAAGCAGTCATTTCCACAAATTGGATGACAACAAACACCTTGAAAATCAAGCGCTAGGCATGACACAAGTACAAGTGTCCTTATAAACAAGGATCATTTCTCAAAACAAGGAAAAGGAAGAGTCTCCTCAAAATTCCTTATGGAGAGGAGAACCATTGAGGAAATAAGTTTCAAATTCAGAAGAAGATAAAGTTCAAGAAAAGGAATCAAATTAACCTCAAGAATTCAAACATGGCGAAGCCACAAACTCAAAGCATAAAAGCTTCTTCAACACTCAAGCCACTCAAGTTACCACCACAATGTGGGTATTCAAAACTCTTTGTGATGAATACAAGTCATATTTCAGTCAACCAGTGGTAAAACCACTACAACAACAAAGTCAGATTTCCCTAGGGTCATCACTATCATACGAACTCGAGTCAATAAGTTGATTCAACATCATCAAAGTCGGGAATAAATCCCGTAAAGACATCAAGTCGGGAAGGAATCCCGCGAAGAAATCAAGTCAGAAATGAATTCTGCATCAACATCAAGTCGGGAATAAATCCCGTAAAGACATCAAGTCGGGAAGGACTCCCACAAAGACATCAAGCCGGGAAGGAATCCTGCGAAGAAATCAAGTCAGAAATGAATTCTACATCAACATCAAGTCGGGAAGGAATCCCGCAAAGACATCAAGCCGGGAAGGAATCCCGAAGAAATCAAATCGGAAATGAATTCCACATCAGCATTAAGGCGAAATTGAATTTTGCCCCAACAGCAAGTCGGAAATAAATTTCGCACCAAGACGGAAAGGAATTCCGCGCTAACATCAAGTCGGAGATGAATTCCGCACCAGCCGAGCATGAAGTTTGCATCCTGGAAGGAACTACGAAAGACCTGATTCTCCCCATCCCCTGAAGAGTTCTTGGAGATACGTAGGCAGCCGCAAAGGCGCGGTCACAAACATAAGTTTGCATCATAAATAGCATTTTCTCTTTGCCAATATAAAAAATAAAAAAATAAAAAAAAGAAGAAAAGAAAAATAAAAGCTGGAGTTGAAAACCCGAAAGGACGGCTTTAGGCAAGAATTGAGCCCGCTAGGCTAAAAACCCGAAAGGGCGGTCTAGGCAAAAGTTAGGGCAAAGAGCCTGCTAGAGTCGAAAACCCGAAAGGGCGTAGGCAAAAGTTAAGGCAAAAAAAAGAAAATAACCAACAAAAAGTGCTTTCATGAATTCTTTTAGAGAGTCCATTTTTGTAGGATAAACAGCAAAATATGTCCTTAAAAAAAAAATCCCTTTCAAAGGTCTCATTGGGAGTATATAAATCATTTTTTCCAGGAATCACTCAGTTCCTTCGAGTCAAAATTCACTACAAGAAAAATTTGAGTCTCTAAATCGAGTCTCCAATGAGTCTCTAAAATCAAGTTTCCATCACCAGTGGTCATTCCACAACGAGTCACAAAAATCGAGTCATTCTCAAAAGTTCGTTTTGAAAGCGTCACTCTTTGAGTCATTCCTCGAAAAAAAAGAGAGAGAGGAAAATGTCAATTCAATCCCCGGGGTTTCCAAAACAACCCTAAAAAAATGTCAAACACAATCGTTGAGAGGTAATTCTTTAATACCTCGTCTCCACTCGGACCATCGTTTCTTCGATCCTTTCAGACGAGCGATGTCGTCCACATTGTCTGTTTCCTCGAGTCATATAAGTGGCTTTGTTCTCTTTGATTCCTCAATCGATTGGACAAGTACAACACCAACGTTTTGAAGTATTCCATGGTCAGCACCATTCTGGGGGCAAGAAGGGATAAGAACCTTCACCATTCTCCCATCACAAAAATAATCACCGAATTTTTAGTCTTTCATTAAGAAGAAATTCTATTTCAGCTAATAAGGGCATCAATTCTCTCAAGCAGGGGGCAAAATCCTCCAAGTCAGATTCAGGGGCAAGTGTTATAAAAAAAAAACATACACAACCTAGGGTGAAACCCAACCATCGTCAATCTCTTTTACACAAACCCAGGGTAGAACCCGGTTAATGGTTAACTTTTTTTTACATAAAACCTGGGGTAAAACCCTAACCAATAACCAACCATTTTTCATCCAAAACCAAGCCATTTGATCATTTCGACTTTAGGTGGACCCTTGGTTCTCAAAGAAAAAAAAAAACAAAAATAAAACAAATCTCTTTTCAAGCCCTCATTAAGAGGCAAAACATCTTTTCAAGTCCTCTAAGAGGCAAAACATCTTTTCAAGTCCTCTAAGAGGCAAAATCTCTTTTCAAGCCCTCGTTAAGAGGCAAAACATCTTTTCAAGCCCTCTAAGAGGCACAATCTCTTTTCAAGCCCTCATTAAGAGGCAAAACATCTTTTCAAACCCTCATTAAGAGGCAAAACATCTTTCCAAGTCCTCTAAGAGGCAAAATCTCTTTTCAAGCCCTCGTTAAGAGGCAAAACATCTTTCCGAGTCCTCTAAGAGGCAAAATTCCTTTTTAAGTCCTTAAAGAGGCAAAAACATCTTTAAGTTGCAAACATAAATCCATGCATTTGATCATTTCATTTCAAAGAAAAAAAAAAAACCAACGGCGGGGTTTCCTCCTCTGCCCATCCTCAAAATTTGCTCCTTCAGACAGCCACACTGGCTCTCATAAATCATTTTTATGATAGCCAGTCGAGGGCAACTGTGAATACTCAAATTTTGAGGCTCAAAAAGGTAGTTTTCCCGGAATGCAAACAGTTCGGTCGGACCAGAGGCCATTTTGGAAATTTACCGGAAGTATGTCAATATTGTACTTAAAACGTCCGGGACGTCGCGAGGATCGCGGAACTGGTCCCGGAATATTTTTTGGAGGTCCGGAGCATAAAACTAGAAAGTGCGCCGGCCGCTGCGGCGGCGGCGGCCCCCCTTCACGGCGTCGGTAGCCGCTCTACGTCGCCGGCGACCGCGGCTGTGGCCCCCCTCACCGGTGGCGGCCGTCCCCGGCGACCCAGGCCGCCGGACACGGCGGCCCGGCCGATTTTGCCTATAAATTGGCCTCGAAGCCCTCAGTTTTACTCACTCAGTCTGTGTTGACGGATGCTCCTTCTCCCCTACGCCCCTTGCGATTCTTTACTACTTTTTTGCATTTTAGTTTAGCTTTATTGCTTTCTTGCTTTGTTAATTGGTCACTAAAATTGAATTAATTAATATTCCCCTAACGAGGAGCTTAATCTGGAGCTAAGAAGTGGCCGACGACTGACTCAGGTAATAACTAAACCCTGTCTATTTAAATTTAGTACTTCATGCATATTTCTCTTCTACTCCTAAATTCTACAACTGCATAAATGCATTCATATCATCAATTTGGCAAATAAATTGCCTGAATTAATTAAGTTCAAGCTAAGATGCCCGGTTAGTCAATAATCGTGGTATTCATGCCAAACTTCGACAATATTGGCTAAAGCCTAGTTAATTAATAGCTATGGTGTAATCGCCTTTATTTCGAACAGTCCGGCTTAAGTCCAATTAATCAATAATTGTGGCTAAAAGCCTTAATCAATCACGTTTTTGGCAACAAATTGCCTACAATTTAATCAATCTTTTCGGCAACAAATTGCCTACGGTTCAATCAATTTTTGGCAAACAAATTGCCTATAAATTAAATTAACTACTTTTAGCGACAAATCACTTAAATCAAAAACTATGGCTAAAAGCCTTTAAATAACCAATCTTTTGGCTAAAAGCCTTAAATCATCATTTTGGCGACTAATCGCCCAATAAAACATCTTTTGGCAATAATAAGCCCGAACATCAATTTTTTGGCAAACAAACTGCCTAATCATTTCGGCGACAATCGCCCAATCAATCTTTTTGCCAACAATAAGCCCAATCAAACACTTCCTTTTGGCAACAAATGCCTAATCAAATCAATCAATTTTCAGGCAAAAGCCTAAACAAAATGCACAAAGCATACACACACTCATGCATTAAGCATACCCATTCAAAGCCCTTTTAAAAAGGCCTATCGAACTATGTTGACTTTGATCTTCCATTCAAACGGAAGTACGTAGGCACGTTTGGGATTTAACCCCGAGCGGCAAGTCGAAATCATCAAAATCACTTAAACATTTCATTGGTCCAATTACTTTAATCACCCTGCAAAGCATTCATTCTTTGGTTAGTTCATCAACATGACATGGTCTCGGGATCCACCTCGGGTTCGCAAACCAGGCCTTAGACATTGGGATAATTAATCTAGTAACTAGGTTAATTAAAATTGGAGTCACTTAGGGTTTTTTTCCTAGTTTACCCTAAAATAATTAAACAAGGTGGCGACTCACACATTCACGTGCATTTCTGCCCTTAGTCACATGCATTCATATGCGTGATATTTGGGGGAGGGGCTCACAGTTGGAAAAAGGTTTGGAAATATATACCTAGTAGATCTCTCTGTATGCATAACCAGGATATATGTTTGGTTTCTGTTGATAATTCTAGTTGGTTATGGCATAAAAGACTTGGACATGCAAGCATGCACCTTATTTCTAAACTGTCTAAGAAAGATTTGGTTCGTGGTTTGCCAAAGTTGAAATTTGAAAAAGATCACATTTGTGATGCTTGTCAAATGGGCAAACAAACCAGAACATCTTTTAAATCCAAAGGCATGGTTTCTACTTCTAGACCTTTAGAATTGCTACACCTTGATCTATGTGGCCCAATTACTCCTTCTAGTCTTGGAGGAAAATTCTATGCATTTGTTATTATAGATGATTACTCTAGATTCACCTGGACACTCTTCCTTAGAAATAAGGATGAGTCATATGGCATGTTTGTTCATCTTTGTAAGAGAATACAAAATGAGAAAGGATACAACATCACGATAATTAGAAGTGATCATGGAGGAGAATTTGAAAATCAGAAATTCGATGCTTTTTGCAATGAGTCAGGAATCTTCCATAACTCTCAGCACCTAGAACACCTCAACAAAATGGAGTGGTGGAACACAAGAATAGAACACTTCAAGAAATGGCCAGAACCATGCTAAGTGATTCTAAACTACCAAAATATTTCTGGGCAGAAGCAGTTAACACTGCCTGTTATATTCTAAACAGGGCTTTGGTAAGATCTAAGCTTAAAAAGACTCCATATGAGCTATACAAAGGTAGAAAACCAAATATTGGTTATTTTCACATTTTTGGGTGCAAATGCTTTATTAGGTAACAAGAAAAATCATCTTGCTAAATTTGACTCCAAATCTTATGAAGGTATTTTTCTGGGATATTCTAGTAACAGTAAAGCATATAGAGTATTCAATAAAAATACTCTAGTTGTAGAAGAATCTATTCATGTTGTGTTTGATGAAACTGACTCTACATCTAGAACATTAGAAAGTGATGATGTTGTAGATTCTAATCATGAAAAGCAGAATGAACAATCAGAGCAACTAGAACAGCCAGAAAGTGATCAGAACATCAATAATCAGATTGAACCAGAAGATGAACATGAAGATCAGAATATAGTTGAAAGCCAAATGCCAGAAACAGAAAATGAAGATTCTCAATTACCAAAAGAATGGCGATTTCATAAGGATCATCCTCAAGAAGACATTATGGATAATCCCTCAGAAAGGATGATGACTAGAGCTCAACTTAAAAGATATTTCGGTAATGTTGCTTTTGTTTCTCAATTAGAACCTAAAAATTTAGAAGATGCTCAAAATGATGAAAGTTGGATTCTTGCTATGCAAGAAGAGCTAAATCAATTTGAGATAAACCAAGTTTGGAAACTTGTTTCTAGACCTAAAAACCATTATGTTATTGGAACAAAATGGGTGTTTAGAAATAAGCTTGATGAACAAGGTAACGTTGTGAGAAATAAAGCAAGATTAGTGGCTCAAGGGTACAACCAAGAGGAAGGCATCGATTTTGATGAAAACTTTGCCCCGGTTGCAAGACTTGAGGCCATTAGAATGCTTTGCGCATTTGCATGTTTTAAAAACTTCATGTTATATCAAATGGATGTGAAGAGTGCTTTTCTAAATGGTTTTCTAAATGAAGAAGTGTATGTAGAACAACCTCTTGGTTTTGAAATTTTTGATAAACCTAATCATGTTTACAAACTTACTAAAGCTCTTTATGGTTTTGAAGCAAGCACCTAGAGCTTGGTATGAAAGATTAAGTAAGTTTCTATTGGAAAATGGTTTTTTAAGAGGAAAGGTTGATACTACACTATTTATTAAAAATAAAGCACATGACATTCTAGTTGTACAAATTTATGTTGATGACATAATCTTTGGATCTACTAATGATCTTCTTTGTAAGGAATTTTCTAAGATTATGCAGGGTGAGTTTGAAATGAGTATGATGGGGGAATTAAACTTCTTCCTTAGTCTTCAAATCAAACAATGTGAGAATGGAATTTTCAATAATCAAGAAAAATATACTAGAGAATTGTTGAAACGATTCAAAATGGAAAATGCCAAGGTATGTAGTACACCAATGAGTCCATCCTCAAAATTAGAAAAAGATGAAAAAGGTAAGGATGTGGATATCAAGTTGTTTAGAAGTATGATTGGTTCTTTACTATATCTAACGGCAAGCAGACCAGACATACACTTTATTGTTTATCTATGTGCTAGATTTCAATCGTATCCCAAAGAATCTCATTTAATTGCTATAAAAAGAATATTAAGATATCTTTGTGGAACTTCTAATCTGGGTCTGTGGTATTCTAAAGGTGATACATTTGATCTTGTTCAGTATAGTGATTCTGATTTTGCAGGAAGCAGAATTGATAGAAAAAGCACGTCTGGGACTTGTTAATTTTTAGGCAGCGCCCTTGTATCATGGTTTAGCAAGAAACAGACATCTGTTGCTCTTTCTACTGCAGAAGCAGAATATGTTGCTGCTGGAAGTTGTGTTGCATAAGTTCTATGGATCAAACAACAGTTGGCAGACTATGGACTGAAATTAGAAATAATGCCAATCAAGTGTGACAACATAAGCGCCATCAATTTATCTAAAAATCCAGTTCAGCATTCTATAACCAAGCACATAGAACTCAGACATCACTTCATACGTGATCATGTACAAAAAGATGACATAGTAATTGAGTTCATTCCTATAGAAAAGCAATTGGCAGATATCTTTACTAAACCCTTGAATGAAAGTCAATTCTGCTCAATTAGAAGAGAACTCGGTATGTTAGTTCTAAACTCGTAACTTTAGAACTCTGTAAGTATGTTCTAAACTGCTTTCTATATTCAAAAATGAAAAACTTGCTATGTTCTAATTTTTGTTCTGTGTGAAAATCGATTTTTGTCTAAAAAGAAACGCATATTGCCCTGATATGACTTTCTAATGTCACTATCAGAATCTTGCTTTAGACTAAAACCAAAAACAATTAATTTATTGTATGTGTTTGTATTATTATGTTTCATATCCTTAGTGCTTTGGCGGTTTTATTATTTTGTTATTTTTTATTATTTTATTTCTTTTATTCTATTTGTCGTTTTGAATTCCCTTTAAAAACTGTTCTTTATTTTCTTCCGCCACTTAAGTTCTCTTGTCTTTCTATTAACTGCTTCATTTTCTTTCTCTCGCTCTCTTGCTAAACAAAACCCTAAGTTGTTTTGTGTTTCGAAAATCTCAACAATGGCCGAATCAAGTTCCACCTCCTCATCTGATTCCTTAACTGAGCAAGAACTTCAACTCCTAAAAAGGCTTTCAAAGAAATATGAGCACAAGGAGTCGAAACAGAAAAAGCCAGAAGAGGAACCAAAGGAAGGAAAAACTGAAACTGCTACTTTAAAGAAACAAGGGGCTAGGGCACGCGATAAAGGTAAATCTATCCTCTCACCATATCCTCTCATGCGTTCGTGTGTCATTGATTGGAAATTCTTTGGTAGTAATGAGTTTGATTTCAAGGAACTCTTTGAGTTTCAAGGCTGGATGAGTTTTCTGTCACTAAACAGACTTGTTGACGCGTGTCTTTATGCCCCCGCCTGATCCAATGATGATACGAGGATGTGGAATGAAAGGTTAATGCTATCTAGAAGTCTTTTAATCCAAGGATTTAAATAAAATCGATTTTAAGTGTCTGGTTGCGTAAGAGCTGCGTGACGGCACCGTGAGTTGCATTACGCAGCTCCGATTTGTATGACGTCACCAATATGACGACATGCCACACGTGGCTATGGTCCGAAAGAAAGCTGCGTCACGCAGCTATCGGGTCCGTCACGCGGCCGAGAGCTGCGTCATGCAGCTATGCTCTGTTGCCCTACTTCTATAAATAGATCTTTTTCTCACATTTGAGACAACTTTGGAGAACGTTTTGAAAACCCTAAAAACATATTGTGCGGCTACATTCTCCTCCAGAAGCTCTTTTGAGTTCGTTTGAAGGAGAATTGCCATTAGATATCAATTTTACGTGAATCAAACCAAAAAAAAAGAGAGAAAATCAAGAGAGAAAAGAGTGAACATTTAAATCCTTGTTGACGAAGATTCTGGATCGCCTTAACCATCGTTCGTTAAGCCGTTTACAATCCTCAATCTGAGGATTAGGTAATTCCTTTACACTTTTTCTGTTTTTGTTCATTGATTATTTATTTTATCATTGTTTTAGTAGTTTAATCTTAATTAGATTGTATTCTGTTCGTTTTTGGTCATTAGAGGTTGTCTTGAAATATATTTAAATAAAAAACGCTTTAAACAAATAATTTAAAACAGAGCTTGGACCAGAGCAGTTGCGTCACGCAGCCAGTAGATCCGTAACAGATCTGGCAGATGCGTGACGGCACTGTTCATGTCCAAAATTTTGTTTCTTTACCCAGAGCAGCTGCGTCACGCAGCTATCGGGTCCGTCACGCAACTGTTCTTCCAAAGAACAGCTGCGTGACGCGACTATTCTAGGGTTCCAGAAATAATTTTTATTCTTTCAAAAAAATAATGAATTTTGTACAAAATAAAATTTAATTTTTCCAATAAATCCGAAGATGACCAATTATGAACAGATTGTAATTTAATTAAGTTTAGAATATTAAAATGCAATTATGCATGATTTTGGATTTTTGGTTTTTGGGTTTAAATTTTGAATCGGGTAGAATGTATTTTTAGGTTCGGTTTGTAGCCCGCCTTGTACCATAAGGCAAGAGCGGGTCTTTTATTTACTTGATTTAATTACTTTAGTTTGGATGATTTGGATAATTATGGATACAATGATTGAATTTGATTGGGATGATTAATTAATTTTCCATATAAGAACTCGGTTCGATTCATTCGGGTTGGGTTTAAGTAAATAAATAATTTGGCTTTTCTAAATAAAATAAATTAGAAATCGTAAGGTTAAAAGAGGCCGGTTTTCCGGGCGTCGACTTCCAACGGGTCGGCGTACCCAATTCCCTTACTCAGAATCGCATTTGGTGCGCCTGACCAGTCTTTTAGAATAATTTGGCCTTGAACAAAATTGGATTTAAAATGGAGTCATTTTTATAAAAACGGTCCCATTGCCTAAATAATGGGTGGCGACTCAAAATATTTTATAAGACCGATTTATCGGCATCGTATCCAATAAAATGTTTTGTCACCACTTTTTCATAATAAAATCACTTTCCATTTCTAAGATCAAAATAAAAAGTGGCATTTTTCGGGTCACTCGGGGGCGGTACGAAACAAGACTGTGTTATGAAAATTTAGTCAAAGAGTTCTACGGTTCTCTTAAAGTTAGTGGAACAGGGTCGATCTCTGTTAAGCTTAAGGGTGAGACGAAAGCATTGTCTTACGTTGACTTGGGCAAGATTTTTGATGTGCCAAATACTGGGTCTAGGGTGACGAAGATTAAGGATATTTCTAGGGTTAGTGAGTATAAAAAGAAAGAATTTGTGAAGAAAATCGTGAAAAGGGGTTCTGCAGACATACAGGGTACTATAGAATGCTCAAACCTGACAGATAGTATGAAATGGCTATACAAACTAATTGTACATTACATTTATCCCAGGAGTGCCTCACTCACATATGTGAACTAGGTTGAGTTGTGCATAATGTGGCACATAGTTGAGAAGAAACCTCTTAACCTATGTCATATTATCTTTGACAAGATGCAGAACAACCCTAAGAAACTGCCCTACAGAATGATTCTTACACTAGTGTTTGAGTTTCTTGATGTTGATTTAAGGGAGAGTGATGGCGCTAATGTTTCAAAGCTGGACAGTTGGTCATTAAAAATGAAAAATGAAGAAGGAGAAAGAAGAGAAGGGAAAAGAAAAGAAAGAGAAAGGAGAAGTTGAAAAAGTAAAGAAAGAAAAAGAAAAAGTTGAGAAAGAAAAGGAAAGAAGAGAAGAGACTGAGAAAAAGAAGAAGAGAGAAGACAAAGGAAAAGCAAAATTAGGAGAAATAGAGAAGGAGGAAAAGAGAGAGGAAGCAAAAGAAGAAGAAAAGAAGTTAGAAGAGGAAGCAGAAGAAGAAGAAAAGTTAGAAGAGGATGAAGGAGAAGAAGAAAAGAAATTAGAAGAAGAAAGGAAGGAGGAGACAGAAAAAGAGAAAGCTAAGAAGGAAGCGGAATCAGAAAAAGAAGAAGAAACAGAAGAGAAAAAGGAGTCTGAAAAAGTTGAAAAAGGAAAGAAAGTAGAAGAAGTCAGTGATGCTGAGAAAGAAAAGCTAGAAATAAGTGATGAAGAAAAGTCAACTGAGGTCAAAACAGAGAAAGAATCTGAGATGTTATCAGCTCAAAGGAGTAGGGAAGCTATGCTAGGAAGGATGGAAAGAGAGCTAATGGAAGAGCATAACAAGGAACTCGATGAGGCAATAAAGCATTGCAAGACTGTGATTGAACAGAATCAGTCTCTCATTGAGACCTTGGAAAGGATGAAAGATGTGAATGAAAGGAAATTAGCTACTCTGAAAGTTAAAGGAACACCCTACACTCCTACCTCAGAGAAACCAAAGAGGGTCAAGCACACTGCAGGTAAACATAGGACTCATGGAAGAAAACCTCCATTGCACCCTTCTTCTAAACGGCTAGAAAGTTCTTTTGAAACTGCTCCAGCTCAGAATTTGAGAAGTTCTAAGAGGCTTAGAACTGATCCTAAGCCTCTCTGATTTTTCTTTATGTGTTGTGAACAATATTTTTTCTTTGTAGGTTATACTGTTGGAATTCTGTTTTAATTTTTTTTATTATCCTCTGATCTTTTTGTTTCTCTAACCCTTTTGTATGATGACAAAAAGGGGGAGAACGCAGGTATTTTGGTGGTATTTTGAATTTTTTGGTACGTACTTGGTAACCAAAGTACTTATATCTTAGTGTTTAGTGTTTTCTAATCTTAGTGTTTATTGTTTTCTAATCTGTGTGTTTATTATTTTCTAATCTGTATTGGTGTTTATTGTTTTCTATATGGTCTAGTTTGGAGAGCTATATATTTTATATAATGAACTGAGTGTTTTAGAACTTAGATTCTTATTCTAACGTCTGTACCTGCTCTATAGGTTGATTTTAAGATCTTTTGTTCTAATATCAGTTTCTATTCTATTCTTTTGCTCTGACCATATGCTCTGATAAATAGAACTTAGAATATCTTGTCTATCTTTGCTAGTTCTAAAATCAATTTCTAAAAATGTCTCCCTAGTTCTAATTTTTACAAATAGTTTTATTGCATCTATTCAGGGGGAGCAAAATACATGTTCTAATTTGCCTCATATTTAGATCATTTGGCATGCTTAGAACTTATATGCATAAAATTTAGGGGGAGCACATGTTTTTATGTTTGTTAAATTTATTAATTTTGTCATCATCAAAAAGGGGGAGATTGTTGGCTCAAGGGTCAAATTCTAAATCTCGGAATTTTGATGATTAAAATAAAACAAATAAATTTAAATTATATTATTTGTGCTAATATTATTTTATGCAGAATTCTTATGGAAAGAAAACGATCAAGGCAAGTCCTACAAAAATCCATAGTGTGTGAAGATATCCGAAGGTCCTAGTGGTTAGGTATTTAGGATACATTGTAGGATAGAGAGAAAATTCATCTATAAGCACATAAACTAATTTCTCTCTCATCAAAAATATTTTTCGGAAAATAGATTTTTCAAAAATAAATTCTTTTACTTGTTTTCAAAAAATATTCTTTAAAGTCAAAATGATTCAACTACCTAAAATTAAAGAGATTATGTCTCTAGCGATTTTGGTAATAAATCATACACTTTCTTTTTCGGAAATTCCTTTGAAGATCTAAAGAACTTTAATTTATTCTCTTACCTAAAATGAAGAAAGATTGTATCTTTTCGTTTTTAGTAAGTAGTATCTTTTCGAAAAGTATTTTCCAAATTGCTTTCGAAAATATTTATGTTTAAGGAAAGAGAGATCGTTTTCTATTCTCTTACCAAAACGATAAAAATAAATTTTTGGTAACTAAAGATTTTCATATCTTCTAAATAAGGAAAGCAAATATTCTGATTTCAAAATAAAATATCCTCTTTCCAAAAGCGAGAGTCACATATCTCTCTATAAAAAGGAGCTTTCACGCTTTGAGCTAAATGGAAGAAAGAGTTTTCGTTTTAAGATTATTCACCTATTGATCACATCCTTTATCTCTCAAAACTTACTCTCTACCCCCATTTTTCTTTTCATCTTTACACTTCACGTTTTTATCTTCAAAGAGAAAAGAATTTTGATTAACTACTTTTGAAAAACGGTTCTGTGTTCTAAACAATTTTCTAATCTGATAAACTGTTTTTCCTGTGCTTATATGTGCATTTCTTTCTGTTTATTTAGATTCTATAATCTATAGTAGACAGGTTTTTATTTGATAAACAATTGTGTAATAGCATAGGTTAGAAGCTATTGTGAAAGAGGTTATCAAGCAACCTTCTCCGTGAGAGAGATTCTAATGTCTTGAATTGAGTTTCTGTACTCTACCAAAAACAGAAAGGGTTGAGGTTAACTAGAACCTTTGGAAAATCTAGTGGGATAAAGGGTAGATTTAAGTGTTGATCTATTGCCTTGTACTGTTGGTTTGTCTCTTACCCTTGAAAAGAGATAACATAGTTGAGGATCTCAAGATGAGTCTTAGGGAGTGGATGTAAGTGAGTTAGTGCCGAACCATTATAAATCACTGTGTTGATCTTTTAATTTCTGAAGTTTTGCTTGATACTGCTTTATTTACACTTCTGTTTATATTTTAGAAATGCTAAAGTTGTTAATGATTCAGATGTTCTAAAAACTGGAATAAGTCTTATCTTCTCTGAATATTAGAACTCTGGAATTCTGATAAGTGAATATACCAAGTTCTAACTGTTCTTCTATTCATAGTGTATTTCACTACTTGGGTTTCTAATTAATTTTCTAAACTTTATGAGAAAGTTCTAATTACAATAGCTTTCCATCATAAAGCAATTCTGATACTGAATAAGACATTGTGAAGCAGTTCTAATTTCAATAATTGTCTCTCACAAAGTCTTATATGATTTTCTAAACTTTATGAGGAAGTTCTAAATACAATAGCTTTCCGTCATAAAGAAGTTCTAATATTGAATAAGACATTGTGAAGCAGTTCTAATTAATAGCTGTACTTCACATAGTCTTTCTATCTTTTATGAATAGAACATTGTGAGGTAGTTCTAATCCATAATCTATTCTCACGAGTTTTCTATTTTTCCGCTGCACTTAGAATTCTATATTTTTAAATTCTAAAATATTTTTAGAAAATCCAATTCATCCCCCCTCTTAGGTTGTGCCATTCATATACGGGACCCACAGAGAGATATCTCTAATTGTTGTAGTGATCTCTCTTTATATAGACTTTGTAGGGTGTCTTTGAATCCAAGTAGGAAACTAGCTAGCCTAATTAGGAAGAAATATTATTTTAGTAGGAAATTGATTTTGTGTTGTATTTCTTCCCAATTAGGAGTCTTCTTTGACCAAATAGGGTTGGAACTCAAACAAAGTAGGTCTTCTATTATTTCCATGCAGCTCCAAGCTAAATAATTAAATTTGGCCCACTTTACTTTTAAGCTTTTTGGAGACACAGCCATGGCGTCTGACACGACCAGGCCGTGTATTTTGCTGACTTGGCCATGTTGAGCTTTTATCTCCATTTTTCAACTTCAACCTTTTTTTATACAGATTTTGGCTATTTTCCTGCAAAAACCCTTCAAATCAAGCTTATTAAAAATCAAGAAAACTTAATTAAAAACATAAATAAATATAAACAAAAATCAATTGAAGTAATTAAAAATGCTAAAAATCCTAATAAAAATTAAACTAAAAATACTATAAAAATAAGACCTATCAAAATTCTCCAAATTTAAATCATTGCTTGTCCTCATGCAATAAAGCTAAAGATAAAACAAGAACAAAAACACAAACTAGTCAAACTAACAAAGTTAGCTTAATATGGTTGGGAATAATTATTCACAATCTCAAAAATATCAATAATTTCTTAACATGGGAATAAACTAAGTGTTTCCTAAACTAATTATTTTTTTACAAAAACTCAATTATTTAACAGAACACATTCCTTAATTTAAACATAAGCAAATAAGATCTTTGACCCCAATAATTGATCAAACTATGACAAATAAAAAAAATGAATTTTCACAAATATATTAACCTTGAAATAAGATATTTAACAAAATAAATTCAACATTCCCATAGGCAAACTTAGTCATCCCTTCTCCACAATTAAAATGCACATAATTTAAAAATATCAAAAGGTCTTTTATCAAGGTTGTAATGGGGTTTAGGGATATAATTTTGTTAACAAAGAAAAGGGATAAAAGGATAAACAAAGAGTGCAAATAATGTATACTATCAAGATTATAATTACATCAAAACATATTTTCTTATTGTAGAGAGATATTAACTAGCTTAATATTAGAGATCCTTTGCAAGGTTTATAATAATACTTTGTTAACTTCTTCCTTGCTTTAATTCCTTAAACTTGAGTTTTTGATTGCTTGCTTTTTCATGGGGTGCTTCTCTTTTAAAATTTTTAATCTCTAATTTCTCCACTTGCTAGTATTTGATTCTCTTGCTATGTTTAATAAAATTAAATCCTTCATTTATACATTATTGCACTTAGGGTAAGGATTTTTAATTTGGTCTAATGGCTAGGTTTAAAGAAAGTAAACAAGACATTTTAGGTATAGGCTTCAAATTGGTTACAAAGGTCATAATTCAAATTAGGATACCCAAGCCTAAATATAAAGTTCAACAAAAAAAAATCCCTAAATCATCTCTTCCTAAATGTAAGCATTTAAAATATTGTCTCAAATGAAATTTTAATTTATTCTAGGAATGCCAAGGTTAAATAAGTTTTGATCAAAGTATAACTATTTACCATAAAAATCACAAAAATTGGTGCTCGATTGATCTTAAAAACAAATGGTTAAACTAAAGAATCATTTTAAGTTAAAAATCAAATTTAAAGCTAAAAAACAAATAGCTTTAAAAACAACTCAATTTATCTCTAAGTTATTAGATTATGAAAATTTTCAAGTGTTGCTCATAATTAATCCAATCATATTAAGCTAAAAATAAGGTTTTAATCAAAATTTTCCCCTCCCCCAACTTAATCTAGCACATTGTCCCCAATATGTGAAATTAAATATAATTCCCCAAACTTAAAAGGATATTTCAAAACAAAGAGTGAGAATTTTGGAAATGAGTGAGCTAGGAATCTCTTACCACCATTGTATTGAAAAAAACAATAAAAAGTTAGGGAATATGAAGGCATTGAATCCAATAGCTAAAAACTGAAAGAGAGGAGAAGAACTACATGACAGAATTAAAACAAAAATTATCTAGCAACGAAAAAGGAATAAAAACAAAATATCCAATAATACAAAAGAAATAATAACAAAAGAAAAATGGTTCAAGAAAATAGAAAAACAAAAACAGAACTAAGATTTTAAACATTAATTTAACTAAAAAAAAAACAAGGACAAAGCAAAAACTCAATATGCAAAAGGTGGTGGTGGAGCTGGTTGTAACATGTGGATGATCATCTGAAACTGAGCATTCAATCCCGTGTACTGATTTTTGCATTGTGTCAAGGAAGGAATGAAAGCTTCCATAGGAGACATCGAGGCTAGTAAAACAGTCGGACACCATAGTCTCCATGCGTTGCATACGATCGTCAAACAAATCCATCCTAGATAGGATGCGAGTTAACACCTTATCATTTGAAATGTCGATATCATCTTGCGACACCGGGCGTTAAGGACCTGCACTAGAAAAAGTAGAAAAAGTAGGAGGTATACCTCCAATGTTAACTCTACCCTCATCTCCTTTGACTCCAACCTTAGCCTCCTCATCAAAAGCATCCTCCTCAGGTTGGTCATCAATTGCAGCCAACCAAGAAGTATCTCCATGCCTAACTACCATTCTCATTCAGGCCATCACCTCAATGTCTAAACAGGTATTCTTTCCATTATCCAGCACTACTAATGGGGTTCTTTTGGGGTTAAACACATGAAGATATTGCCCAATCCTAGTAACGAAGCTCCCCATTACTATACTACCTGCGTTTCCCTTTGTTACTTTCTTCCATCGCAAACCCAATCAATAGCCAATATTAGGCTTAATCCCTTTCTCAATAGCCTATATAAAATACAATTCATTAACCCCCACCTGTTGACGCGTGATTTTATGCCCCCACCTAACCCAATGAGGATACAAGGACGCGGAATAAGGAATCAGGGTCATCCGGAAGTCTTTAAACTAAGAACCGATTTAAACCAATTCAAGGAAGTCTGATCTGCACTAGGGTTGCGTCACGCAGCTATAAGGTGCGTGATGGCACTAATAGTTGCGTCACGCAACTCTAACCAAGATGATGTCACCTTGAAAAGCATACATAACGGTTTTGCTTTCTGTTGGATACGTGGCAATGGTCCAAAAAGTGAGCTGCGTCACGCAGCTCTCGGGTCCATCACACAACTGTTAGTTGCGTGACGCAGCTATTTTCTGTTGCCCTACCCATATAAATACTGCGTTTTTATCTTTTAAAAGGGACTTTTTGAGATTTTGGAGAAAAACTTTTAAGGGTTAAGAAATATACAGCTGCGGCTAGGTTTTCTGCAAGAACTCCTTTGAGTTATCTTGAAGAAAATCAGCCTTAGAGATTAACTAGATTGAAAACAAAAAAATCACACAAAAAAAAGAGAAAGAGAGAAAAGAAAAGAAAAAGAGATTTTTGTTAAAACTTGGCAAAAAGGACTTCTGGGATCTTGAAACCTTATTCCTAAGACGTTCAGATCGTTTACAATCCTCAATTGAGGGTTAGGTAATCATCTAAACTTTTCTTGGTATTTTTAGTTATTAATTTGTTAATATCTATTTTGTTGATATTTGGGTAGCTTGATATTGATTAAATAGCACTCTGCCTATTGTGGAACGTTTCTGAGTCACATTAAAACAAGTTTTGATAAAAAGAAAACATAAAAAAGATAGTTTGAAAGGTAGTTGCGGACCAGAGCAGTTGCGTCACGCAGCTACAAGTTGCGTGACGGAACTGTTCATGTCCAAAACATGTTGATATTACCCCGACTAGTTGCGTGACGGAACTGTTCGTGCTTATAATTTCATTTCGTTTATATTTTCTTATTTAATATCGTATTTTAAATAAAGGATTGATGAATCTGAAAGTTTTGCCAAAAGTCACGAACAGCTGCGTCACGCAACTATGAGTTCCGTCACGCGACTGTTCTTCCATAAAACAGCTGCGTGACGCGACTATTCTAGGGTTCCAGAATAATTTTATTTTTTTTATTTCGTGTAATTAAATAAATGTTCAATTTCTTTTTATAATCCAAGAAACAACCAATAACGGGCAGATTGTGGTTTAATCAAATCAAGTAGGTTAATTTATTATGGTTTCGGGTTTTTAGAGTTTATTGGGTTTATATCGGGTAGAATGTATTTTAGGTTCGGTTTGTGGCCCGCCTTTAACCATAAGGCAAGAGCGGGTCTTAATTATTTTAACTTAATTGCTATGGGTTGAATGGTTGATGTGGTTTGAATGATTATGAATGCAATGAATGGATTTATTTGGGACGATTAAATAATTTTCCACATAGGAACTCGGTTCGATTTATTCGGGTTGGGTTTGCATAAATAAATTGGCTTTTCTAAATCAAAATAAATTAGAAATTGTAGGTTAAAAGAGGCCGGTTTTCCGGGCATCGGCTTCCAACGGGCCGACGTACCCAATTCCCTTATCCAGAATCGTACTTGGTACACCTGACCAGTCTTTTAAAATAATTGGCCTTAAATAAAATTGGGTTTAATATGAAGTCACTTTTTAAAATAAAATTGGAAACGGTCCCATTACCGAAATAATGGGTGGCGACTCAAAATATTTTATAAGACCGATTTATCGACATCGCGCATCTACAAAGGTTTTGTCACCATTTATTAAATAAAGATCATTAATTTCCAAAAATAAACTTTTCAATAAACGAGCGTTGTTCGGGTCGCTCGGGGGGCGGTCGGCGAAAACAGATTGGCGACTTCACTGGGGATCTGCATCCACTAATCCCTGGTTATTTTTAATAACTAGATGGTTGCAATTAGGAATTGACACTAAAAGCCTACATTTTCTAAATAAAATTGAATAGAAAGCCGATGGAAAATTCTTTAATCGTCCATATGTGCTTATTTGCTTTCCTTTATCTTTCTAGGATCTTGCATTCATACCGTATTTCTCTCTTCTCATCACTTTCTACCCATATTACCCTTCGGTACTGTTGTTAACTTTGACGGTGGATCCAGCCTAAACCTCGCGTTTTAGGTACATCCATCTGAGAATTAGCAAAACTACCAATCGCAAGCCTAGTACCTTAAAAGGTGCGTCAAAAGGAGTAGGCCCATAATAAAGCCCGAATCCTGTTTGCGGAACCCAGACTTTTGTAAGCCTAATGGACTAAAGCCAATGCATATAGTCGAAAACCTTAGTTACTTCCCCTAAGGAACACTTGATTTTGTTTGCTGTTATTATGCCGCATTCATTTCCGAGAGTTTATATCGTCAATCTCAAAACCCCCTGTTGATTGTCGAGATTAGACCAAATCCTAGGAAACAGATGTCGGAATTTATACCAATGGAATCCGTGTGTGGGAGAAATAAGGTTGGAAGACATGCATTTCCCAACTCCCGTTCCCCTGTATGTTATAAACTGTACATATGTTGTGACATTCATGCATCACGTAATATTTTTCTATTTCAGCCATGCATTTAAGAGCTAATTTTTCGGTATGGACGTCTGACCTTGATTTTGAGACTGGACCTCAAATTCGTTTTGAATAATATGATGCAATCATTTATAGCAAATTTATACCCAAAAGAAAAGGGAGGTATAAGGGGGCTGCGATTCCTTTATATTTTCACATTTCTTGCATTATCTGAAAGTAAGTGAGAGATTACAAAATTTGTAACAAAACAAAATGAGATCCTGCTTGGGACCATATGTTCCAAGGCAAAAAGTAAGGATACAAGAACAAAAAAATAATAATAACAAAAATTTTCCGCTTGGAAATTCTTTCATTCCAAGGCAAAAATTAGGAACTTGAGAGAAAATAGTTGACCGTAAATTCCGAAAGGAACGGTCAACGACAGATAATGCCAGAAATGTTTGAATACAAAATAAGTTATTGCCATGTTATTCACACCGAATTTTGGGTCCAGTCGTTGAAATTGAGATCTTATTTCCATACCGATCATTAGCACATTAGAACTGCATTCCTCATCCTATGTGCTTCTATTTCCCATGCATACATGCAGGACCTACTTTAACTCAGGTGTTTCTATCTATTAGTCAGAATTGATCCTTCTCGGGAAATCACTTCGAGAGTTTGGCGTCGACAGCCCGGTCAACGTCTGATTAAAAAAAAAATGATGAAAATTTTAACAATTAAAACTTCTGTGCCTTAGTTCAATGTTTAAGTCCCTACATGTTGATCTGTTTATATTTCACTTTTTGAAATGGAAGTCTTGAATAATATACCATGATTAAGAGATTTCAATGATTATATGTTTAGATTTGATTATGAACTTAGGTATTAGGGTCTAAAATATGACATATGAAATTTTTCTGTAGCAAAATTGTAAATCTCTAGTTAAAAATCTAGACATAATTTTGGCTTAAGAGAAGCATGAATCCTAACTTGAATAAGAAATAGGAAGAAGAGGAAACTAAAGCCATAATACAAGTATGTTTCAAGTCAATAAAGGATGAGGGTATTGCGAGAGAAAAATCAAGGTTGAGGGAATAACGGAAATCCATTCTAATGAAAAGTGGTATGGAGCATAAAATGCAACCGCTTTTTGCTTATATTCCCACCAAAAAAAAAAAATGCAGTACAAGAGGTACGAAGCATAAAATACGACCACTTTGTGTGATAGAAATAGGTCACCTAAAAATGCCTTGAGATGAGAAACATTACATGTGTGCTAAACTTGTCCTAAGTACTTTCTATTTTGCATTCTAAGGAAGGAGAATTGCCTATCTCATGTTTTAAAGTTTGGCTAGATTTTTTTAAAACTTTAGATTTTGTTTGCTAAATTGAAGTTTTAGATGCCATGTTCACTTAGAATGCTTGATTCAAAATCAAATCAATCTCTTATCTTTTGGTAGATTACTTTAGAAGTCCAAATCAACGAGTAAAATAAACATGATCAACATGAGTTCAAAAGAAAGATGAAGATGTTTTGGTTGTTGATTTTGCCTGGGTGTTGGACTCTTTTAGATGGCGATCAGGAGGTCAAACGCTATTTTCTCGGTGGTTTCCTTAGATGGATCGATAAAGAAAAACCATGAATAAAAATCCCTAGCCCTTAAATAGGCTCATGCATACATGAAGAAGTTGCATATTTTATCTCTTTCTAAATGTTGCAGGTGATAAAAGGGTCATCCATTCTTTTTCAAGAATGTAAATCCTTTTTGTTTATCTGGTTTTACTTAGCTTTCATTTTATTATCTTTTGTTAATTTTAGAACAATGTTGATGGGTATTTATGCCCGCATTAACAAGGTGGACCGCTCTGGCAAGTGGGTGGGATACCTCCATTTTCGCTTCTGTGGTTTTGTTTTCCTTGTGCAGGAATAAAGTGAAGTCTCAAATCAGAATGTAAATAATACTATAAAGGAAATGTAGATAATACTGTAATATGCTCAAAGGAGCTACAAGATATGCAAAAAAAAATAAAATAAAATAAAAAGAAGCAGCAGTCATCGAACTGGTTGGGCTATCAAACACCGATCCCTCCAAGACACAGTTTCGTCACTCGGAATGAAACCAATCAGCATAATCGGGTGTCATGGTGTCCTGGATCACTCCTTGACCCAAATGCCAGGTGTTTCGATTTCGCCAACAGTCAGCTAAATTGGTTAACAGATTCTGCGTCATGGGACCACTCTCGAAATCATGGATTCTTGGAACGCGTTGTATCATACCGTACTGACGGCTGATCTTGTCTGGGAAATAGGCCATGGAACGATCTAGACTGGCGTATAACACATAGTTGAGGTTCATACTAGCAGTGACCAGTCTAATCCTCCACCAAGGACAAGTCCACCGAATTGTCAGGTTATCCCCAAAATCGAAGTGTCCTCGGGACCGAGATCCAAAGTTGGCAGGGCCATAGGTTGGAATCAAACGAGCTGGGACCGGAAGAATCAGGCTTAACTTGTCTAGAGCCCAGGCTTGCAACAACATCGAACAACCTCGATGGTGAACATTGAAGTTGGTCACGTGAAGGGCAATATCCCTGACCCAGCACATCGTCTCCCCCATGATCATCATGAACAGTACGATGATACATTTGCATGTCACGAACAACTGTCAGAAGTCGAAAATCTCCAATTCCAGGTTCGCGATTCTTCATGGCATACATATTCAACAATAGGAAACAACAAGCTCGAATCCAAGAGGGGTCCACATCCATGGACAGAACCTTACGCAGAAAAGGCTCTAAAGGAAGACCTTGATCCGGGTTTACGCCGTCAGGAAGGTAAATCGGGCACATGGCCGCAATCTCGGCTAGATCATGCCTAGGGCCTAGGGGCAAAGCTGGAGTTTCATCTTGTTCAGGGTGATGACCCATCACAGCACACATTTCCTCATAAGTCGGAGTTACTTCAGAATCTTCAAACTGGAAGGCCATGGTGTTGGGGTTGAAGTACGTGACGAGCCAAGACAGGAAACTATGGTTAGGTTTTAAGTCTTTGAAATATTTCAGCCAGGCGAGTTAGTTCATGGGGGAAATCTGCCATAGGTCGTCAGGAATGGATTGGACAAAGGATGAAACTTGATTTCTGAAAGCCATGGAAAAGGATTATTTAAGAAACGGAGTTGTTTTAAATGCTGGGAATGAAGAAGACGCAGAGGAAAGCCTCTACTTATAGAAGTGGAAAGGAGTCAATGAACGAGATGTCATCATCATAGTATTTACTGTCGATGGTGGTTAGATGAACATTTATGCACAGACCACCCCGGTAGTTGGACATTTATGCCTGCGTTAATAAAATGGGCAGCTTTTACAGTAGAGAGGTTGAGCCTTTATGATCGCATTAACCGAGAAAGGGTGGTTGAGCCTTTATGTCCGCATTAATCAAGTGGACCGCCCTGTCAGGTAATTACTATGATCCATTTCTGTTTCTGATTGATTTTTGCCGTATTTCATTTTAAGTTCCTTGTTTTGTTTTTATTTCATTTCATTTCACTTACTTATCTACAATAAATTGGTTGGTTGAATACTGACGAGGTAGACCACTTTTGCAAGTAAGTGGGACACTTCTATTTTTTGTTTTTGTGTGTTTGTGTTTTTCTTATGCAGGAATAAAGTCTCACACAGTGTAAGTAATAGACATATAAATGATGTAATAAAAGCAAAAATATTGTAATAAAAAAATGTGTAAATAATATTGTAAAATTACTGTAAAAACACTGAAAATATGTTCCTATAAACTACAAAAATGTCCCAAAAAGGCGGTCAGAGTGAAGAAGGCCGGCTAACGATGCCTCCGGCTGGGACCAGCTGCTGCCTGAGCGGGTGGAGATGGCAGTGCATCATCAGACGAGGAACCATCATCATCATCCTCCTCATCATCAGAGAAATCCAATGGAATCCCCTCTACCTCCAGCCTAGTCCGGAGTCGATCCACCTCCATCTGGAGCCGGGTAACAGTGCTGGACTGATGGGACTAGTGCCTCCGCAACCTCCCAATCTCCAGATCCTGTAAAATCAGAAAGAGGTAAAGAGAGATAAGCAAAACATAAAAGAAGAATGTAAAGCACTTGAGAATCATACATACCCTCTCATGGAGCTCCGGATAGAGCCGGGCGATGTATGACCGGGCAAAGCCAAACCTCCGGTACAGCTCCTGGTATCTCTGAGTAGGCACCTGCAAGCACAGAAAGATATTCAATAAGGAGTCATTCAGGTAAAATATTCTTTACTTAGTGAATTCAGTTTACTACTTACGTGTGTGGCATGCTCAGGATCTAGCTGCAGCAGTGGAGGAGCCTGCCTGAGGTCGGCAGGGATGATGATGGCTGACCCGAGGCCCAGAGCAGGATCCAGCGCAACCTCCATGCCCGGTGGGAAAGGGACATCACCCAGTACAACCCCTGCAGGTCCAGCCGGAGCAGTCGCCTCCGCCTCTGCCTGTGCCCTGTAGTAGGCAGGTTTCCGATGCTTCTTCCGATCCTGTAGCAAGTCAAAGACAAAAGCAAATATACTTAGTCACTTGGCCAAACAATTGAAGAAAAAATCATAATTAAAGGCAAAAGAGTTACCTGGATGTACTCCCGAACCTCCGGCAGCCTGGCCTGCAGACGAGTAGAGAAGTATATGGCGTAGTCGCTAGCCGCCAGAGGGATATCAGCAGGAGAGCCAATATACTCATCCTCCCGATCCTCCGGGGTCATACCCTCTAGCAGGCACATGTGGCGAGGAGGAGCATGGGGCACTCACCGCTATGCCGTGGCCACCTGGAGCTCATAGATCCTCTCCCCCAGGAAATACCGGTCTAACTAGTAGCCCCGAAGCAGGAATCTAGACTGGGTGTAAGCCTCTGCCACGGCACAAGCAGGGTAAGCCTGCCAAGCATCCCCCTCCCAGGGAGTCAGAAGAAGTTGCAAAATAGAAGAGTCAGTGAATGCACAGTGAAAAAGAAAAAAAAAGAGAAAAAAAAGATATGTTATTCAGAAGATTTTTGTACTTACATCAGATAAGGCCCTATCGTTAAGATAGCACCTCCAGTAGTGGGGATCCTCGGAACTGGAGAAGGTATGATGGCAGTGCGCCAGATACCGAGGAATCCGTCAGGCATCAGCTGAAGCATCGCCCCCTAGACCACCAGGATAAATCCGGTACTCGTAGGCCCACACCTGCAGCAAGATCTCAATCAGTCAAGAATAAAACTGAGCAATGGAAAATATGAAAGAAGGTAGAGGAGATTACAGTCTTACCTCGAGTGGGCGGAGGAACTGCCAGTTCGACTCACCGCTACCCTTGGTCCATAAGTCCAGACCATAATAGAGGTGAGCCAAGGCGAGAGAGCCCCAACTATAAGATCCAACCCGGCTCAAATCCCGCAAGCATACTAGCACCGCAGGGTCTCCCTTATTCTGGGAGGTGCATAGTAGCTACGAAGAAATGATGTAAAAGATGAAAGACCGGGCTGCCTGGTCTCTCTCCTCTCGAGTGTACGCTGGGGCTGCAGGCCGGGCCTCCACTGGTAGCTCTCTCCATGCGGCTAACCTCGTCCAAATCCTCTCGGCCCAGAAATGGTACACCACCTTATAAGATACGCACCCCTGCGCAGTGTACCTAGTCTGAGTGGTCACGCCAAGAAGAGTACAAACCAGCTCAGCTCCTAGGGCAGTAGTCTGGTACCGAGCGTCCAAAGGAGCAGCCCGACCATCGAACCCGAGCCCGGTGATAGTAGTATAGTCTGTGGGAGTCAGGGTCATCTCCCCGAAGCCAAAGATGAAGGTGTGGGTGTAGTCATTCCACTGCTCCATCAGCGCATAGCGCATGGCGGGTGGAAATCTAGGCTGAGTGCGGCGGAGCCCAGCAGCATAGTTGCCGAAACCAGCAGCAACGACCCTGGACCGCATCGGAGGGTCCAACAGATCCCAGAACGCAGACGCATCGGTGGAAGACCCGCCAGCACGGGCCTTGCCCAGATCAACCTATGTAAGAGAAATTTCAATTCACAATAAGAATTAAACTAACAATTGTTTATCTTTGTTTCATGGCAGGAAAAATAAAGTATTCAAGACTCGGGTCAAACACAGCTGCGTCACGCAGCTATAGCTGCGTCACGCGTCTGAGAAGCTGTGTCACACAGCTTGCCAAAGTTGCACCACCTGACAAACAGCTGCGCCACGCAACTCAACAGCCACGCCACGCATCTCAACAGCCGCGCCACGCAATTGTTCAAAGGATTTGCATCCTGACGAACAGCTGCGCCACGCATCTCAACAGCTGCGCCACGCAACTGTTCAAGACATTGCCTCTTTGACGAACAGTCGCGTCACAGAACTGTTCTTCCATAGAACAGTTGCGTGACGCAACTGTCGAAGGTACGCAGAAACTAACCTATGTTCAATTTCTTTGTGTTTGTGTTCTTTCTATGCATTTTCAGGGCAAAAATATGTCGCATGGGAGATAGCATCAATTCTCAATCAACAAATAAAGCACTAACACATGCAAAGGGATAAATTCACAATGTTCAGATACGCTAGGGTTCGCGGCGCTTCGAACAGTTGCGTCACGCAACTGTTCACCTAGAATAGCTGCGTCATGCAACTGTTCATGCAGGAACAGTTGCGTCACGCAACTTTTTCCTGCGTGACGCAACTGCCGACGCCCAAAACAGTGTACAAATTCAACAAGTTTTCCATAATGCATCAACAAAAATGAAAATTTCAAGGGCAAAATTACTTACCTCAGTCTGGAAACCGCGCATTGCGCCGGTCTCGTGGCGAACCGGGAACTCGGTGCCTGGCAACGGGAGACGCTGCAGCGGTCGTGTCCCGGGAGTCAGGGCGTTACGGCTGACCGGCACCCGCTCACCCTCAAAAACCGTGATGTCAGGGATCACCCCCAGAGTATTCATCTCCGATGTGTAGGCGGAGGCTGGGATCTCGGGAAGTTGAGACATTTTGGTTGAAGTTCAGAGTGTTTTCAGAAAGCTTAGAGTTTTGGAAAGTAAAAAATGAAGCGTTTCAGAAGCTTACTTATAGTAAGCAATGGGCCCAAGCCCATTACCACTTCTCTCAAGCCTAAAAAAAGGAGGGGGCCCATCAACATCTTTCAAACCTACAACGGCCCATCAACACCCGTTTAAGCCCATGGTGACCCGTTCAAGCAATTTGACGATAGTATGCGGTTCGTATATTTCAGCAATTTTGTCTACTCACCGCACAGGGGGCAGGAGCATCAAATTGCCCAAATTACCCTCAGGTAAGTTTTCTTTTAAACATTGCATCAGGAAAGGTATACCTGAAAATTGAGGCTTAAAATTTTTCATGCCTAAATTTTTGCTAAATTTCTGCAAAACTTTTAAACCAAATTTTGACAATAAACATTGAAGGTCTGACTAAAAAGCTGATATTTTTGGTCCTAGGTCGGAATTCCGGACTGGGTATACTTTTGCCCTGATGCAAAATTTTAAAATTTATGATTAATGCATGGGGACGTGTGACGTCCCAACATTTTTAACAAAGGCAAGATCTGTTTGTACACAGAAATTGCCCTTTTTCTCTTGAACAATTTTTCAGGCCAACCGGTGATGGTTTTTCCGAAGCCGATAGGTCCCACCGAACAGTGATTGTGGATTTCGAAGCTGTTTGGATCATGTTTCTCAATTAGTGATGGTGCATTGCGAAGCCGATCGAGTCAATCCTCTTACTGATTAGTGATGGTGTATTGCGAAGCTGATTAGGACAATTTCAATGACCAAACAGTGATGGTGTATTACGAAGCTGTTTGGACTCTCTTCCCGATCAATGATGGTGAATTACGAATTTGACTAGGGCAATTGAAACCCTTCGAGCCAATCAAACCGAGCCTCGAAGGTATTTTCATATCCAATCAAACCAAATTTTGGAGGTCGTTACTGATCCGACTGGAGCCGACAAAAGCCGATCAAACCGAGCTAAGGAGGTGGCCAGATGATCAAATCAAACAACATCTTTCAAGCCAATCAAACCGAGCTTTGAAGATGATTATTAGATTGAAGGCGCGTTAATGGACCACTTTAACATTAATCGTTTATACAATTAATGATAAAGTGGGGGGGCAAAACTGTTGACGCGTGATTTTATGCCCCCACCTAACCCAATGAGGATACGAGGATGTGGAATAAGGAATCAGGGTCATCCGGAAGTCTTTAAACTAAGAACCGATTTAAACCAATTCAAGGAAGTCTGATCTGCACTAGGGTTGCATCACGCAGCTATAAGGTGCGTGACGGCACTAATAGTTGCGTCACGCAACTCTAACCAAGATGATGTCACCTTGAAAAGCATACATAACGGTTTTGCTTTCTATTGGATACGTGGCAACGGTCCAAAAAGTGAGCTGCGTCACGCAGCTTTCGGATCCGTCACACAACTATTAGTTGCGTGACGCAGCTATTTTCTGTTGCCCTACCCATATAAATACTACGTTTTTATCTTTTAAAAGGGACTTTTTGAGATTTTGGAGAAAAACTTTTAAGGGTTAAGAAATATACAGCTGCGGCTAGGTTTTCTGCAAGAACTCTTTTGAGTTATCTTGAAGAAAATCAGCCTTAGAGATTAACTAGATTGAAAACAAAAAAATCACACAAAAAAAAAAAAGAGAAAGAGAGAAAAGAAAAGAAAAAGAGATTTTTGTTAAAACTTGGCAAAAAGGACTTCTGGGATCTTGAAACCTTATTCCTAAGACGTTCAGATCGTTTACAATCCTCAATTGAGGGTTAGGTAATCATCTAAACTTTTCTTGGTATTTTTAGTTATTAATTTGTTAATATCTATTTTGTTGATATTTGGGTAGCTTGATATTGATTAAATAGCACTCTGCCTATTGTGGAACGTTTCTGAGTCACATTAAAACAAGTTTTGATAAAAAGAAAACATAAAAAAGGTAGTTTGAAAGGTAGTTGCAGACCAGAGCAGTTGCGTCACGCAGCTACAAGTTGCGTGACGGAACTGTTCATGTCCAAAACATGTTGATATTACCCCGACTAGTTGCGTGACGGAACTGTTCGTGCTTATAATTTCATTTCGTTTATACTTTCTTATTTAATATCGTATTTTAAATAAAGGATTGATGAATCTGAATGTAACGCCCTATTTTTCCTGTGTTGCAATAGTAGTTTATCTGTCTGTGAATAGTACTATCTGTCCGGGAGTCGGTATTATTTTGGTCCAGAAAAATTATTATATATAGGTAATAGGTTCTATCACATTTTTGGAGCATGCATGCATGGTTTTTATGGGTAGAAAGTAAGTAATGAATATTTTTGGAGAATTTTAGAGAATTAGTGCGTAGTGACTTAAGGTGTGATATTAATGAAGGAAATTAGAGGCAATAGTTGTGTGGATGAAATTTGAAATGGTGTTAGATTAATTAAGGAACTTCGAAGAATTATTTTTATGGAGTAAATTTGAGAATTTTGTTGTGTTACATAATATTTTGAAGGAATTTAATTTGGAGAATATTTGTAGCCATTAGATTAGATTTACATTCAATCCTAGCCATCCAATTTTTATGGAGTAAATCATTATCACCTCCATTATTTGGGCAACACTATCCTTCTTCTTCTTTTCCTACGTCTTCTTCTTCTTCTTCTTCTTCTTCTTCTTTTTCTTCTTCTTCTTCTTCTTCAATTTTTCCTTAGTAAACACATCAAAATCACCCATACAACTTGAGTTAATTAAGACATATTAGAGATTGAAGCTAGAGAAGTAATATTTGGTGACTAATTTCAAGGAATTTGGTGATTTTCCCTACTTGGTAAGTGATTTTAGGATAAGGTATTTATGTTGGGGTTTAGAGTTTTCTTTAGCATATACATGCTAAATCATGCTCCACTTCTTCTTTTGTTTGTGTTTTCTTTGTTTGATTTTGAGTGTCTTACATGTAGAGGGTGGAGAGCCTTCCACCAAGGATAAGGGCAAGACCAAAGCTTGAGCTTGTTAAAGCTTGGTTTGAAGGTTAGTGCAATTATACTTTCACTTGTTTAAGTTGTTTTTACATGATTAGGCTTTTGAATGAATTTTGGGAATTTTGTATGTATTGGTTAACTTGCTGAATTCATGTTAGATATGTTCTGCCGTGAGATTAGAACTCATTTTCGACCCCTTTATACTCCCCATCTGTTTCTGACTTCTTCATGAAAGTTGCAGCTCTATTTCTTAGCTTTCCAAAACATATTTTTATGTCTAATTCCAGTACTTGTAGCTCAACTTATGATTTAAATACCAAAACTGGTTCTGTTATGGTGTCTTACCAGTATATCCGAAATCATTGTCCTTTTTGACCACTATAATGACATGATTAGGTTCTGAGTTATTCATAAAAGTTGTTTCCCTGTGTCTTGAGAATTCTCTCGTTCTGGATTGGTTTCATTTGAGTGTTTGGTGAAGTAGGAATTCAAGAAACATTGGACTTGGTTCTGCTGAATCAGGTCTGATCTGTTGGTCTGTGTTCTGAGCTTTTGTTTGCTATCTTACTCTTTGATCTGGGCTGTCGTCCCTTCTGAACATTTGTATTATTTTGGCTTAGCTTTCTAATGAATCTAATTTCATTCAATTTGGAGACCCATAACTCAAATTATGTGTTAAAAACCCAGCAAAGGTCAAGTTTATAACAATGCTGAAAAGTTCTTGATTTATGTACTTTTATATTATATTAAGTATATATACATTTATAGTGTTTTGAGTAAAATATTTGAACTGATGAGTACTAAATGAAGAGGTTTTGATTAAGAATTATTGCTTTTGTGAAAGAATGCTTTTGATTTAGGCTCTACTATACATGATTGAGACGTAGTATGATGAGATGGATTTTCTTATTGTGAAGCTATGATCATATGCTAGGGTTATCAGCCCTTATAAATAGGCAGACGCGCTTATTTGTGTGATGGGGTGGTGCTTTCATAGGCCACGATTGTGTGATGGGGGTGGTGCTTTCATAGGCCACGGTGGTGCTTTCATAGGCCACGAGTATGTGATGGGGGTGGCGCTAACATAGGCCACGATCAAATCTGCTTATGTTCATTCTGTATGAGTATGAGCCTTAACGAAAAATGAAATTTTATTGTTGCTATAAAAGAATGAAGACATATTTGTATTTATAATCTTCTCATTGCTTTCAAAGTATTTGAATTAAATGAATGCGATTTCGGTATTTATATAGTTGAGTAATTTAAGTTTTGCCTTGGCTATTGTTAATTAAAATGTTGGTTATTTAGCACCACTGAGTCTTCCACTCAGCGCGTTGATTTTTATCACGCGCAGGTTAGGAGCGGAGGATGTTCTTCAAGACCAGAGGACGAGCATCAGAGTAGATATCACATCTTGGGTAGGATATTTTGTAAATGGTGATTTTTGGCATGTATATAAATATTGTGTTGTGAACGTTGGATATAATAAGTTTGTCATGTATTAAGAGTTATGATTATTTAAAGAAATAACACCTTATTATATTTTTGGTGTATGATGATTAGAGATTCCTTGAAAAGAATGTGTTTCGAATATTATGCGTATATTGATGGATATTTAGAAGTGCTTGTAGTATGTTGTTGAATTGGAGGTTTGGGGGTTCAAAAAAAAAAAATTGGAAGTGTGTATATTTTCTTTGTGTGGCAAGTAAATTTTTAGGGAAAACTCTTGCGAAATTTTCGTAGGAATTTTCTTAAACATTATTTTTGTAAAAAAAATAAAAATTAATAATAAAAAAAAAACTGGTAATTACTTGCCTCCTTATGAAAATTTAACCACTTCTAATTTGTGATCTAGCTTTTATAGTGAAATAAGATGGTGCTCCGGCACCGATTGTGGCATCCACCGTCTGGTTCTTTGGGATTGGTCGGTGGGTGTTACAATTTTTGGTATCAGAGCATAGGTTTAGACGATTTTAGGAGATATGATTTGGTATGAGAGTTTATCCGCTTTGGAGTAATGATATAAGTGATTTAAGTTAAATACATGCCATATTAGTCTGTTGTGGGAATTTCTCTCTGATGCGACTCCGCTGGTCTTTGTAGGTGTTTAGTGATGTCTCAGAACTTGCCGGATGAGGAGGTGGATAGTTATGCCCCTCCAGAGGGTGCTATGGTAGAGGGTGATATGCCAGCTGGTGGTGTCGCTGGTGGCATTCTGGGTTCCGATGCAGTGCGTGCCTCGGTTGTAGGGCAGGCTACTGTGGGTCCTGCGGGGCCTAATCAGGGTGATTTGGTACAACAGTTGGTAGCTGCATTGAGGCAAGCTGCGGGAGCTGTTCCCCAGGCTCCAGTCGCACCAGCCCCTGTTCCAGTTCATACCCCGGTAGAGAGACTGAGGAAATATCGTGTTGAGGATTTTATGGGTCGGAGAGATGATGACCCTTCTGCAGCAGAATTTTGGCTCCAAGCTACAGAGAGGGTTTTGGACCAGATGCAGTGTACTCCTGCAGATAGATTGATTTGTGCTGTTTCCTTGCTAAAGGAAGAGGCTTACCTATGGTGGGAGTCTATGGTGAAGACAGCAAAAGCTGAGGATGTTACTTGGGATTTCTTTTTCTCTGCTTTTCGAGAGAAATATGTAGGGGAGTTATACACGGATCAGAGGATAGCAGAGTTCCTTGAGCTTAGACAGGGACGGATGACTATCTCCGAGTATGAGCGAGAGTTTCTGCGGTTGAGTAGGTATGCTTGTAAGTTGGTCCCTACTGAGGCAGATCGGTGTAAGCGGTTTCGGAAGGGGTTACTGGATGAGTATAGGATGCACTTGACATCCCAGCCCCACACTACATTAGCTGGTTTAGTGAAGGCTGCTACAGAGCTTGAGCTTATTCGGAATGAGAGACAGGCTAGAGGTCAGAGGGCCCAGCAGAGTAGTCAGTATAAGAGATTTCAGAGTGCTACATCTGGACAGACTTCAGGGGTCCAGTCTAGTAGCAAGAGATTTAGAGGCGGACCGCAGATGGGGGTCAGACCAGGTCAGACAGTTGGTCGGGGTATATATACGAGACCAGCTCCTCCGGCTTCATCTGTTGCTAGTGGTGGAGGTGCTGCAGGGTTAGGTCTACCGATTTGCATTCACTGTGGCAGGAGACATGTGGGAGTGTGTTGGGGCATTAAACCTTGCTTTCGATGTGGATCCACTGAGCATATGATCAGGGATTGTCCTATGACAGTGACTAGTCCAACTCACCAGGTTGGGAGGCCAGCTCCTTATGGTCAGAGAGGCAGAGGTAGAGGCCGTAGTGAGGGCTCTAGTACGAGGAGTGAGAGACCAGTTTCTGAGACTGTGGAGAGACCCGAGGCTAGAGCACAGGCGAGGGCTTATGCCATCAGGACCAGGGAGCAGCGGGATGCACCGGATGTCATCGCAGGTACCTTCTCTATCTTTGACACTTTTGTACTTGCTTTGATTGATCCGGGCTCCACGCATTCATACATATGCATCCCTGTGGGTAGATTGGGTAGTATGCATGCTGATACATTAGAGCACAGCGTTGAGGTAACGAGCCCTTTGGGTCAAAGTGTAGTAGTTAATCGGGTGTATAGAGATTGCCCTTTAGTCATTCATGAGTATGTATTTCTAGGTGATTTGATAGAGTTGCCTTTTCAGGAGTATGATGTGATATTGGGTATGGATTGGCTGTCTAGACATGGGGTCATTGTTGATTGTAGACTTAAGAGGATTACACTCCAGACTTCATCTGGTGAGGAGATTGTAGTTACGGGTGAGAGGTCGGATTACCTCTCTAATTTTATTTCTGCTTCTTCTGCTAGAAGACTGATCCAGCATGGTTGTGAGGCCTACTTAGCCTGTGTACTTGCTCCAGAGTCAGAATCTCCTAGTGTTCATGATATACCCACAGTATGTGATTTTCCGGATGTGTTTCCAGAGGAGTTGCCTGGTTTACCTCCTGAGAGAGAGGTTGAGTTTGGTATTGAGGTTATGCCTGGTACTGCACCGATATCCATTGCTCCGTATCGAATGGCACCTGCTGAATTGAAAGAGTTAAAAATACAGATTCAGGAGTTGCTTGATAAGGGTTTTATTCGTCCTAGTGTATCTCCATGGGGTGCTCCAGTATTGTTTGTAAAGAAGAAGGATGGCTCACTTAGATTGTGTATTGATTACAGACAACTTAACAAAGTTACTGTGAAGAATCGATATCCATTGCCTCGGATAGATGATTTGTTTGATCAGTTGAGAGGGGCTAGTGTATTCTCGAAGATAGATCTAAGATCAGGTTATCATCAGCTAAGGGTGAAGGGATCAGATGTACCTAAGACTGCTTTCAGGACACGCTACGGTCACTATGAGTTTTTAGTGATGCCATTTGGGTTGACTAATGCTCCAGCAGTGTTTATGGACCTGATGAACCGGATCTTCCATCCTTATTTGGATCAGTTTGTGGTGGTTTTTATTGATGATATTTTAGTGTACTCTCCGACTAGAGAGGATCATGATCACCACCTACGAACAATTCTACAGACCTTGAGAGACCGACAGTTATATGCCAAGCTCAGTAAGTATGAATTTTGGTTGACTGAGATTGCTTTCTTAGGGCATGTTGTTTCTGCCAAGGGTATTCGGGTGGACCCGAAGAAGATTGAGGCAGTGCTTGATTGGAAGCCACCTACGAATGTTACAGAAATTCGAAGTTTCTTAGGTTTGGCTGGATATTACAGGAGGTTTGTCAAGGGGTTTTCTCTTATTGCAGCCCCTTTGACTAGACTTCTCTGTAAGGATGTCCGTTTTGAGTGGACTGATAGATGCCAGAGTAGTTTTGAGCAGCTTAAGGCGATGCTTACTGAGGCTCCAGTTTTGACACAGCCAGCTCCAGGCAGACCATATGATGTTTATAGTGATGCTTCGCATAATGGTTTGGGCTGTGTGCTTATGCAAGAGAGCAAGGTGATTGCTTATGCTTCCCGACAGCTTAAGCCACATGAGAAAAACTACCCTACTCATGATTTGGAGTTAGCAGCTATTGTGTTTGCCTTGAAGCTTTGGAGACATTACTTGTATGGTGAGAAATGCCACTTGTATACGGATCATAAGAGCCTTAAGTATCTGCTTATGCAGAGAGAGCTTAACTTGAGGCAGCGCAGATGGTTAGAGCTACTTAAGGACTATGATTTCACTATTGATTACCACCCGGGTAGAGCTAATGTCGTGGCAGATGCACTCAGTAGAAAGGCATTAGTTGCTCTTCGTGCTATGAATGCACGCTTATCTGTGACTAGAGATGGTACTCTTGTAGCAGAGCTGATGGTGAAACCTAGCCTACTACAACAGATTAGAGATGCACAGCAGGGTGATGAGACTATTACTTTGTGGAAAGGCCTAGTCAGAAAGGGTGAGAAAAAGAGATTTATGATTAAAGATGACGACTACTTGTACTTTGGGGATCGAATTTGTGTGCCTAAAATGACAGAGCTGAGAAAGAGTATCTTAAAGGAAGCTCATAGTAGTCCTTATGCTATGCATCCTGGCAGTAATAAGATGTATCAGGATTTGAAATCACAGTATTGGTGGCCGGCGATGAAGAGGGATATCACAGATTATGTGTCGAAGTGTTTGACGTGCCAGCAAGTGAAAGCAGAGCATCAGTTCCCTTCTGGTTTGTTACACCCTACTGCTATTCCAGAGTGGAAATGGGATAAGGTTACAATGGATTTTGTGACTGGATTGCCTTTAACTCCTAAAAAGAAAGATGCTGTATGGGTAATAGTTGACAGACTAACTAAGTCAGCACACTTTCTTCCTGTTAGGACCGACTTCACTATGGAGCAGTATGCAGAGCTTTATATAGATGAGATAGTGAGATTACATGGAGTTCCTTTATCCATCATTTTAGATAGAGATCCGAGATTTACTTCTAGATTTTGGAAGAAGCTACATGAGGCCCTGGGTACTAAACTGAATTTCAGTACAGCTTTTCATCCTCAGACAGATGGTCAGTCAGAGCGGGTTATTCAGATTTTGGAGGATATGTTACGAGCTTGTGTTATTGAGTTTGAGGGTAGTTGGGAGAAGTACATTCGACTTGTCGAATTCGCCTATAATAACAGTTTTCAGTCGAGTATTCAGATGGCCCCTTTTGAAGCACTATATGGTAGGAGATGTAGGACGCCACTATGTTGGTCAGAGTTGAGTGAGGGCAAGATTATAGGTCCGGATTTGATTCGGGACACAGAGGATAAGGTCAGAATTATCAGAGATAGATTGAAAGCAGCTTCAGATCGTCAGAAGTCCTATGCCGACTTGAAGAGGAAAGATATAGAGTATGTAGTGGGAGATAAGGTTTTCCTTAAGGTATCTCCGTGGAAAAAGATATTGAGATTTGGAAGAAACGGTAAGCTTA
The DNA here is from genome assembly GCF_041381405.1 of Jatropha curcas. NCBI lineage: Eukaryota > Viridiplantae > Streptophyta > Magnoliopsida > Malpighiales > Euphorbiaceae > Jatropha > Jatropha curcas. Next base: position 10,529,419 of record NC_143158.1, on the reverse strand, counting down.
GTCCTAGGTTCATTGGTCCATATGAGATTATTGAGCGTGTGGGTCCATTAGCCTATAGACTAGCTTTACCACCAGACCTGGACAGGATACATAATGTTTTCCACGTATCTATGTTGAGAAGGTATCAGTCCGACCCATCACATGTGATAGCAGTGGAATCTATTACTATTGACCAAGATTTAACTTATGAGGAAGAACCGATGAGGATACTTGCTAGGGAAGTCAAGGAGCTAAGGAATAAGAGAATTCCTTTGGTAAAGGTTCTTTGGAGAAACCATAAGACCGAGGAAGCTACATGGGAAAGTGAAGACATTATGAGACAACAACATCCTCAGTTATTTAATTCAGGTGAATTTCGAGGACGAAATTCTTTAAGGGGGAAAGAGCTGTAACGCCCTATTTTTCCTGTGTTGCAATAGTAGTTTATCTGTCTGTGAATAGTACTATCTGTCCGGGAGTCGGTATTATTTTGGTCCAGAAAAATTATTATATATAGGTAATAGGTTCTATCACATTTTTGGAGCATGCATGCATGGTTTTTATGGGTAGAAAGTAAGTAATGAATATTTTTGGAGAATTTTGTATGTATTGGTTAACTTGCTGAATTCATGTTAGATATGTTCTGCTGTGAGATTAGAACTCATTTTCGACCCCTTTATACTCCCCATCTGTTTCTGACTTCTTCATTAAAGTTGCAGCTCTATTTCCTAGCTTTCCAAAACATATTTTTATGTCTAATTCCAGTACTTGTAGCTCAACTTATGATTTAAATACCAAAACTGGTTCTGTTATGGTGTCTTACCAGTATATCCGAAATCATTGTCCTTTTTGACCACTATAATGACATGATTAGGTTCTGAGTTATTCATAAAAGTTGTTGCCCTGTGTCTTGAGAATTCTCTCGTTCTGGATTGGTTTCATTTGAGTGTTTGGTGAAGTAGGAATTCAAGAAACATTGGACTTGGTTCTGCTGAATCAGGTCTGATCTGTTGGTCTGTGTTCTGAGCTTTTGTTTTCTATCTTAATCTTTGATCTGGGCTGTGCTCCCTTCTGAACATTTGTATAATTTTTGCTTAGCTTTCTAATGAATCTAATTTCATTCAATTTGGAGACCCATAACTCAAATTATGTGTTAAAAACCCAGCAAAGGTCAAGTTTATAACAATGCTGAAAAGTTCTTGATTTATGTACTTTTATATTATATTAAGTATATATACATTTATAGTGTTTTGAGTAAAATATTTGAACTGATGAGTACTAAATGAAGAGGTTTTGATTAAGAATTATTGCTTTTGTGAAAGAATGCTTTTGATTTAGGCTCTACTATACATGATTGAGACGTAGTATGATGAGATGGATTTTCTTATTGTGAAGCTATGATCATATGCTAGGGTTATCAGCCCTTATAAATAGGCGGACGCGCTTATTTGTGTGATGGGGTGGTGCTTTCATAGGCCACGATTGTGTGATGGGGGTGGTGCTTTCATAGGCCACGGTGGTGCTTTCATAGGCCACAAGTATGTGATGGTGGTGGCGCTAACATAGGCCACGATCAAATCTGCTTATGTTCATTCTGTATGAGTATGAGCCTTAACGAAAAATGAAATTTTATTGTTGCTATAAAAGAATGAAGACATATTTGTATTTATAATCTTCTCATTGCTTTCAAAGTATTTGAATTAAATGAATGCGATTTCGGTATTTATATAGTTGAGTAATTTAAGTTTTGCCTTGGCTATTGTTAATTAAAATGTTGGTTATTTAGCACCACTGAGTCTTCCACTCAGCGCGTTGATTTTTATCACGCGCAGGTTAGGAGCGGAGGGTGTTCTTCAAGACGAGAGGACGAGCATCAGAGTAGATATCACATCTTGGGTAGGATATTTTGTAAATGGTGATTTTTGGCATGTATATAAATATTGTGTTGTGAACGTTGGATATAATAAGTTTGTTATGTATTAAGAGTTATGATTATTTAAAGAAATAACACCTTATTATATTTTTGGTGTATGATGATTAGAGATTCCTTGAAAAGAATGTGTTTCGAATATTATGCGTATATTGATGGATATTTAGAAGTGCTTGTAGTATGTTGTTGAATTGGAGGTTTGGGGGTTCAAAAAAAAAAAATTGGAAGTGTGTATATTTTCTTTGTGTGGCAAGTAAATTTTTAGGGAAAACTCTTGCGAAATTTTCGTAGGAATTTTCTTAAACATTATTTTTGTAAAAAAAATAAAAATTAATAATAAAAAAAAAAAACTGGTAATTACTTGCCTCCTTATGAAAATTTAACCACTTCTAATTTGTGATCTAGCTTTTATAGTGAAATAAGATGGTGCTCCGGCACCGATTGTGGCATCCACCGTCTGGTTCTTTGGGATTGGTCGGTGGGTGTTACACTGAAAGTTTTGCCAAAAGTCACGAACAGCTGCGTCACGCAACTATGAGTTCCGTCACGCGACTGTTCTTCCATAAAACAGCTGCGTGACGCGACTATTCTAGGGTTCCAGAATAATTTTATTTTTTTTATTTCGTGTAATTAAATAAATGTTCAATTTCTTTTTATAATCCAAGAAACAACCAATAACGGGCAGATTGTGGTTTAATCAAATCAAGTAGGTTAATTTATTATGGTTTCGGGTTTTTAGAGTTTATTGGGTTTATATCGGGTAGAATGTATTTTAGGTTCGGTTTGTGGCCCGCCTTTAACCATAAGGCAAGAGCGGGTCTTAATTATTTTAACTTAATTGCTATGGGTTGAATGGTTGATGTGGTTTGAATGATTATGAATGCAATGAATGGATTTATTTGGAACGATTAAATAATTTTCCACATAGGAACTCGGTTCGATTTATTCGGGTTGGGTTTGCATAAATAAATTGGCTTTTCTAAATCAAAATAAATTAGAAATTGTAGGTTAAAAGAGGCCGATTTTCCGGGCATCGGCTTCCAACGGGCCGACGTACCCAATTCCCTTATCCAGAATCGTACTTGGTACGCCTGACCAGTCTTTTAAAATAATTGGCCTTAAATAAAATTGGGTTTAATATGAAGTCACTTTTTAAAATAAAATTGGAAACGGTCCCATTACCGAAATAATGGGTGGCGACTCAAAATATTTTATAAGACCGATTTATCGGCATCGCGCATCTAAAAAGGTTTTGTCACCATTTATTAAATAAAGATCATTAATTTCCAAAAATAAACTTTTCAATAAACGAGCGTTTTTCGGGTCGCTTGGGGAGCGGTCGGCGAAAACACCACCACACATCACTTTCTTTTTTTTCAAAAATTGTTCGGGCAAAAAATCTATGAATATAGCGATAAGCAGGATTTCGCACACTAGTGCCTTAGAACCTTTAGAATTATACCCATGCGAACCCGTAAAAGACTCCTATGCATCAGCTTCACTAAAGTTAGAGGGCACAAACTTACTAGCATTTTTAGTAGGAAACCCAAAAATATGGCTTAATTCATCTATAGTAAGTTGGTATTGCCTTTCACTTAATTGAAAACTAATTTTGGATTCATTTACAATAGGGTATATGTAAGAAGAAGAAGTGCTTAAAAATTCTAACGTTAGAGGAGCAAACACATTATCCTGCATGTTGATAAAATTTCCCCATCCTATCCTTTATAAAGGCTCAATCACAGCATCTCCAAGCCATACCATACTCAATGCTTGCTCATCAATAAACCTATTTGGTAACATGGGTTTTAGAGCAACATTATTGTACCTTGTTAATTACTCTGGTGTAGAGAGTGGGAATAGTAGTGGTGGAAGTGTGGCGGTGGGCTTCCTTGTGCTTTGTGGATTTTGCGCGGGAATTTGCATATTTGAACGTGCCCTTGATGAAGAGGAGGTAGTTCTTCTTCTTTTGGGTGTCATAGGTAAAGAGAAAGGGTCGGGATTTCTTAAGAGAGAGAGAAACAAAAGGGAAGAAGAGAGAGAGAGAGAGAGGGAGAGAGAGAGAGAGAGAGAAGATGTGGTGGGTGGTTATGGAGGATTTTAGAGAGAGAAAGAGTTAAGAAAGGGAGAGGAGTAGTTTCAAGGTTAAAAAAGGAGAAACACACCTTTTAAACGAACCTGTGTCAGTTTGTGTGCTGGACTACATGGCGTTAGCCATGGCCTAAGCATGGAGCCTTTTGAATCTTGAATAACTAGCGTGCAAAGGGGCCCACGACCGTAGTGCATGTGAAAGTGCTTTCATTAGGTCTCGCAGATGCCATGGGCGTGTCAGCTAACATACTTTGGTCGTGGACTCATCTGGAAATTCCCGTAATTTTGTTACATAACTAACACGGTCGTGGCAAGTTGCACGACCAGGCCATGTAGTCTCCCGGACCTTTGAGAGTCTTAAACGAACGCCACGGGCATGGCATGGGACACGGCCTCCCCATGGAGTTCCTTGGAAGTCTCGTATGAAAATGTTGCCTAATCACCACAGTCGTGGCAAATTACACGGCTAGGCTGTGGAGTCTTCTAGACCTCAGTGGCCTCGTTTTTGAGCGAATTGATGAAACGGGCGTGGCATAGCACACGGCCAGCCCGCGGAGTCACCTAGACCTCACTTTAAGGTGTGCCTTGTGGACACAGTCGTGTACTCTCTCGAACCCTACTTTTGAGCACATGCAAGACATTAATACTAGATTGTGAGTTTGGTGAAATAAAAATATATCAAAACAAAGGCAAAAACTAGACAAAATTTGGACAACATAGAAACTAAACAAAAGAAGAAAGTAAATAAAACTAAACAAAAACTAAAAGTTAGATAAAACATGGGTTGTCTCCCATAAGCGCTTTTGTTTAACGTCGTTAAGCTCGACTCACTGGACCACTTTTTAGGCGAGACTCATAACGATTTTGATTGGTTCAAAACCTCCATCTTGGTAAGCTTTCAGTCTTTGAGCATTAACTTTGAAACTCCAGTCTCTACTTACCATTTCAACTGCTCCATATAGAAAAATTCTTTAATTATGAATGGTCCATACCACCTAAATCACAGTTTTTCGAAAAAAGATGGAGTATAGATTTATAGAGCAATACTTGTTAGCTGAACTTTAGATTCCTCAAGATAATGTGCTTATCATGCCATTGTTTAGTATGGTCTTTATAAATCTTAGCATTTTCATAAGCATGCAACCTTATTTCATCCATCATGTTCAATTGAAGCAACCTCTTCTCACCTACCTCTTTGGCATTAAAGTTGAGAAACTTAATTGCCAATATGCCTTGTGTTCTAACTCAACAGGTAGATGACATGCCTTACCATAGACCATTCGATATGGGAACATACCAATTGGTGTTTTGAAAATGTAGTTATATAGGTCCAAAGTGCATCATCCAGTTTCTTGGACTAGTCCCTCCTTGATTGACCAATTGCAGTCTCCTATATTTTCTTGATCTCCCTATTTATCACTTCTACTTGTCCACTTGTTTGTGGATGGTATGGGGTACCTACACAGTGAGTGACACCATATTTTGAAAGAAGAGAGTCTAGTTGCTTATTACAAAAATGCTTACCTCCGTTTGTGATTATTGCCCTAAGGGTACCATGATATGTGAAGATGTATTTCTTGATGAAGTTAATCACACTCTTGGCATCATTGTTGGGAAGAGCAACTACCTCTGCCCATTTAGATATGTAATCCACAGCCACTAAGATGTATTGGTTAGAATAAAAAGATGGCAATGGTCCAATGAAATCCAAGCCCCATACATAAAAAATCTCCACTTTAAGAATGTTGTTCAATGGCATCTCATGTTTCTTGGAGATATTCCCTAACCTTTAGCAGCGATCACAAAGACGAACAAAGTTAAAAGCATCTTTAAATAATTTAGGCCAATACAAACCGCTTTCTAGTATACGTGTCACCACCTTTCTTGCTCTTGAATGTCCTCCCTATTCCATTAAATGACAAAAATGAAGAACACTCTCCATCTCTTCTTTCGGCACACATCGTCTAAAGAGTTGGTCACTATAATACTTGAACAAGAAAGGCTCCTCCCTATAGTAATATTTAAGGTCATGAAAGAAATTTTTTTTCTTTTGTTGATAAGAAAGATTGGGAGGAGTAATCTTGCAAGCAAGATAGTTAACCATATCTGCGTACCATGGAGCTTGCGTACTTTCTAGCAAAAGAAGATGTTCATGAGGGAAGTCTTCATTAATTTGCATCTCTTCAAGCCTTTCTTCCCCCAACTCAAGCCTTGACAAGTGATCAGCTACAAGGTTCTCGATTCCTTTCTTATCACGAATCTCCAAATCAAATTCCTGCAAAAGAAGAACCCAACAAATTAGTCTACGCTTTACATCTTTTTTTTCTAACAAATACTTAATAGCTGAGTGATCAATGTAAACTATTCTTTTAGCTCCAATTAAATATGATCTAAATTTATCAAAAGTGAAAACAATAGCTCGGAGTTCTTTCTCGGTAGTAACATAATTTAGTTGCGCATCATTCAATGTATGACTATTATAATAAATGACATGCGACTTCTTTTCTTTTCTTTACCCAAGAACAGCTCCTATGGCATTATCACTAGCATCACACATGAGTTCAAAAGGTAGGCTCCAATCTGGTGTTGCAATGATAGGAGCTGATATCAATTCCTTCTTCAACCTATTAAAAGCAACTAAACACTCTTTGTTAAAATTAAAAGGAACATCTTTAACTAACAAACTACAAAGAGGTTTTATGATTTTTGAGAAGTCTTTGATAAATCTCTTATAAAAGCCTACATGGCCAAGAAAACTTCTTACCCCCTTCAGTGAATTTGGAGGAGGTAACTTTTCAATAACCTCAATCTTGGCTTTGTCTACCTCAACCCCTTCTTGGAAATTTTATGACCTAAAACAATACCTTCACTAACCATAAAGTGACATTTTTCCCAATTTAGAATAAGGTTAGTATCCCCACATTGTTGCATCACTAGAGAGAGATTATAAAGATAAGAATCAAAAGAGGAACCAAAAATAAAGAAATCATCTATAAATACTTCAATGAATTTTTCAACCATATCAGAAAATATGGACATCATACACCTTTGAAAAGTCACATGCGCATTACACAACCCAAAAGGCATTCCATGAGTAAAAATACCATATGGGCAAGTGAAAGTTGTCTTCTCTTGATCCTTGAGAGCTATAGGTATTTGGAAATACACTGAATAACCATCCAGAAAACAGTAATTAAGGACAACCTACAAGTCTTTTAAGCATTTAATCAATAAAAGGTCAAGGGATGTGATCTTTGCGTGTTGCTTTGTTCAACTTCATCAATACACACACGCCAACCTGTGACAGTTCTAGTGGGAATCAACTCATTATTCTTATTAGCAATAATTGCCATACCTACCTTCTTTGGAACAACTTGAACGGGGCTTACCCAACTACTACCCGGAATTGGATAGATAATTCCGGCATCCAAGAGTTTAATGATTTCAACTTTCACTACTTCCTTCATGTTTGGATTTAATCTCCTTTGATGCTCGATTGTATGCTTATGGTCTTCTTCCATCAAAATTTTATGCATGCACACACTTGGATTGATCCCCTTCAAGTCTGAAATTGTCCACCCTAAAGCTTTCCTATGCTTTCCTAAAACCTACAACAACATATTCTCTTGATCAAGTGACAACTGAGAAGAAATAATAATAGGAGAAGTGTTATGCTCACTCAAAAAGGCATATTTTAAACGGGAAGGAAGTTGTTTCAGTTCTTGTTTAGGTAGTTCACCCTTTTCCTCACCTTTGATGCTTTGGATGTTAATGGTTATGTCACCTTTATCAATATTCAACTTTTCTTCAAGATGGAAGGTGTCTTTTACACAATCATCAATAACATCAACTCTAAAGCAATCATTCGAATCCGTGGGATACTTACAAGATTCAAGAACATGAAAAACAACCTCCCCTTGACCTACCCTTAAAGTTAGCTTACCTTCATAGACATCAATCAAGGCTCTTGTGGTTACAAGGAAAGGTCGACTAAGGATAAGTGATCCTCCTCTATCTTCGTCTATGTCAAGAATAACAAAATCAACAAAAAAAAATTACCTAACTTGAAAAGCACATCCTCTATAATACCCCTTGGATATTTGATTGATCGATCTTCTAATTGTAGAGACATCCTCATAGGTTTCAGCTCACCCATTCCTAGCATCTTGAAAACTTCATAAGACATAAGATTAATAATTGGACCTAAATCAACCAAGGGTTTTCAAAATCAAGATTTAAGGGATAGAAAAACTTCCTGGATCTTTTAACTTTGGAGTCAATTTATTTTGAATAATTGCATTACACCCCTTCGTTAACATTTCCGTACCTTGATCATCAATTTTCCTCTTCTTGGAAAGGATCTCTTTTAAGAAATTTCCATAGTTGGGCATTTGAGCAACAACTTTAGCAAAAAGGATGTTGATTTGAAGCTTTTTAAAGAAATCAAGAAATTTGAGGAAGCTTTTATCATCTTTTGATTGCTTGAGCCTTTATGGAAAAGGGATGGGGGGAACATAAGGCTTTACTTCCTCTTTCTCCTTAAGATTAATAATGGGAATCTTCTTGCTTTCCTCCTCTTCCTTATCTACCTCCTTCCTGGGTGGATGTTCTAATTGATTACCATTCCTCAGGGTGATTGATAGCCTCGCAAAGCGGGCAATTTTGTTATGTCATTTTTACATAATTTGCATGATTACATGTTGTTTTTATACATTTTACGTTTGCTCGTGTTGTCTTTTTGTTTTAAAGTGATTGTAGGAATGCAATTTGAGCAAAGGAATGAAAAGGCTTGTTTTTATAGAAAAAGAGGACCAAAAGTTGACTAAATATGAAAGAACCTGCCTAGCAGACTTCACGATGCGAATGAGGTCGCGTTGGAAAAGAAGAACTGACAAAGTCGCGAGCGCAACCTGAAATCGCGAGCGCAACCTATGTACCAGAAGACTCAGAAGGCATTAAAACACAAGTCGCGAGTGCGACATTAAAAAAGCGAGCTCGAAAAGCACTCCAGAGAGGCAGAGAGTTTATAAGCACAAGTTGCGAGCGCAACCCTAAAACTCGCGAGCGTAAGTCGTGTTTCTAGGAGACGTTAATTGCTGCCCTTTCACCAGAAAATCATGTTTTCCCATGCATAGGTCGGGACTCTTCCCAAGAGAAGTCACCTGAAGCACCTCTTGGCCAACCAATCACCATCATAACCAACATCCTCTTCCTCTTCTATAAATTGTAATCCAAATTAAGAGAGAAATAGAAAAAAAAAAAAAGAAAAGAACACAAAGATGTAGAAGTAGAATACAGTAGAAAATAATAAAGTAGTGATTAGAAATAAGATGACTAGAGTCAATTATTATTGTTTGTGCAAAAAACATCCAAGAGTTCCTCGAGGTGTGACGCCCTCCGAAGGCTTGAGTTTGATTACTTCTATCTTTCTCTCATTTTATTAAAGACTTTTTGCATGTTGCTCTTCATTACTTTTCTATGCAAAGCAACAATACTATTTGGTTTTATTCAATAAAAGTTCTTTAAGTTATCTTTTGATCTTTGTTTTATCAAGTTTACTTAATTATATTCTCAGAAAGAAATAATTAAGTAAAGATCAAAGAGATAGAATTCATTTAGTTGGATTTGCATGTGAATCTTTAACTTGCTTTATCAAAGTTAAGTCTAACTTATTGAAATAATCAAAGAATAAGAACTAGAATTAATATTTGACAAAGTAAGGCATTTGTTGTATGTAGAGATACATATAATAAATAGAGTAATTATGTACCGAGAGGTTGAATTATACTTTACCATATGTGATTAGAGAATCGTTTATTGCATGTTACACGCTTTGCTATAGAAAAAGAAAATCTAATGCATGATCAATTCTTCTAAGTATTCTACTATATCTTTATCTATAAAATTAAGTAGTATATTTAATTATGGTTTAATTAGGATTATAGTTATCATTTCATATTTTATCGTTGCAAACATAAGTGTTAAGAATAGGTAGTAAAGTGGACATAACCCGTTCCTCGTGGGATCGATCTTTTTATTACTACGTTGCGATCCGTATAATTGCGAGTAACTCAAAGAGATGCAACAGTGATAGCCTGTACCTATTCTTTGGGATTTTTCTCAGTGTTACTAGGTAATGCACCTTGAGGTATATAAGCCATCATGTTAGCAAATTATCCCATTTGAATCTCCAAATTCCTTATCGCAACTTATTGGACTCTATGATTCTCTTGTTGGATCCTATGATTCTCCTAAGTTTCATTCAAGAAATCCATGTAAGATTTAGAAAGAGCAGTGAGGAAATCATCATGAGGAGGAAAACCCGGTGGTGCATTCAAGGCACTGTTTGGATTCCCATAAGAAAGATTAGGATGATTCCTCAACCTGTTACCATAAGAGTTAGAATATGGGTAATTCTTCCTTCATTGATTCATCATATAGTTGACTTGCTCCAAAGTTTGAGGATTGAGATTATCCAACATGCATTCTCCAACTCCATATTGTCCATTACACCTGTCATATGCTTGCACAATAGAATTAACAGAGTTAGGGGTCAACAAATCTAATTTATTTACCTTATTATCCATTTTGTCATTGAGTGCGGTGATGGCATCAATCTCATAAATTCATGCAGGCTTCTTCCTTTTAGAGGTATTTTGGTACTGGTTATTGCTCACCATCTCTTCCATGAAATCATATACCTCATCAATCCCCTTCATTCCAAAAGAACCTCTAATTACAGCATCCAAAGTGATCTTTATGTTATGAGACAATGCATTATAGAAGGTTTGTGCCTATAACCACTTGGGTAAGTTATGATGTGGAAATTTCCTCAATAGGTCTTTAAATCTCTCTCAAGCTTCATACAAACTCTCTTGATCATGTTGGCCAAAAAGTTATTATCTCATTGCAAAGCTTTGTAGTTAATAAAGATGGAAAGAATTTCGCCAAAAATTTTCGGGCTAGTTCTTCCCAGATAGTGAAACTTCCAGCAGGGCACGATCACAACCAGGAATGTGCTTTATCCCTTAGAGTGAAAGGAAATAGTCTTAATCTTATGCCATCTTCAAAAACTCCATTTTGCTTGAATGTATGAAAAATTTCCAAGAAATTTTTCATGTGGGCATTGGGATCTTCACTAGGCAAACCTCCATACTGAATTAAGGTGGATAACATTTGGATAATCGCACGCTTGATCTCAAAATTGTTAGCTTCCACCCTAGGCCTAGTGATACTTGAAGTGGCCTCATTCAGAGAAGGAGTTTGTGTAATCTCATAGGGTGCAAACAGGATGTCGAGGCCTTTGATTAATTTAATTATTTAGGTTGAGCTGATGTTGCAAAACCTGTTGTTCTTCTTGCAATAGTAAATCCTCTAATTCTACTTTGTCAGTCATGTCTGCTTGTCCTCTTTGTTCACATTCTTGACCTCTTCTCGCAGCATTGTTTCTACGATAAGTCCTTTCAATTTTTGGATCAAAAATTAAAAGTCCAACGCTACAAGATCTTCTTTGCATAAAACACCTAAAACTTATAAAAGAAAAATTAAAATAACAGAAAAAAAATTAATGTTTAAATTAATAATAGGGTAATTAGTATTGATATTGGTAACACCAATACCCGGTAATGGCGCCAAAAACTTGACAGGGCAAATTCGCAAGTGCACAAAATCGCAAAGAAGTAATAATGAGTGAGTAGAATATCATTTCCATAAGGATTGTATACCAAATATCAAAATTTTATTAAACTACAACTATTTAAATGACAATAAGGAGAATTATTTTAAGAAATTAAATTAAAATAAATAAAAGAGAATAAAAAGAAATCAAGCAAGACAATTTGATGAAAAGAAATCAAAGATTGAAAACTAATAGTGATTTTGACTTTACTTAATTATGTCCAATTTATCTTATTAGTTTGATAATCAATTTTAATTGTTTAAGAAGGAGAAATAACCCTAAAATCGCTAACAAGCTCTCCCGATGTATTGTTAGCTATTTTAAACCAGTCTAATTACCTATCTTCCGATAGTGCAATCAAATATGAATTAAATCATTAAGTTTTACGGTTTATTTCTGAATTCATAACCTAAGGTCATTAACTTATGAAAACCCCCATGAGTCAAATCATATAGCTTCCGCATCAAGTTATTATTCTCATGTAATTTATTACTTTTTTCATATCAAAAACCATTTTCTCGATTGTGATGAATGAAATAGATCAATCTAGGGGAGGAACTCTACTTGGAAGCATTAAGTTCAATAATAAATTATACCTTAAACAAGGAAAAGCAAATCTAATGTTATAAATTGGAATAGAAATTAAGCTACATCAAATCCCTAGTATACGAGTTTAGTTTGACATAACAATTAAATAAAACTCAATTAAACTAGAAAATAATTTCCATAGTCAATATGAATAATGAAAATTAGAAAAAAGATTAAGAGTTTAAAGATAAAAACTAGTCAATGAATAGCGTGGACGACTCCCTTGATTTTTTAAACAAATTTGAATGCTCGAATTCTTAAAAGAAAGAAAACTAAGAAAAGAATAGAATAAAGATATAAGATCTGCGATTTGATAGACAGAGAGATATCTCTAATTGTTTTAGTGATCTCTCTTTATATAGACTTCATAGAGTGTCTTCGAATCTGAGTAGGAAACTAGCTGGCCTAATTAGGAAGAAATATTATTTGAGTAAAAAATTGATTTTGTGTTGTAATTCTTCTCAATTAGGAGTCTTATTTGACCAAATATTGCTGGAACTCAAACAAGGTAGGTCTTCTATTAATTCCATACAGATCCATGCACAAGACACACTCAAACAAGCTAGGTCTTCTATTATGTCCATGCAGTATCACGTGGCATCTGCCTGTACTTTATTGACTTGGCCATGTTGAGCTTTTAACTCGATTTTCATCTCTAACCTTCTTTGATACAGATTTTGGCTATTTTCCTACTAAAAACCCTTCAAATCAAGCTTATCAAGAATCAAGGAAATTTAATTAGAAACATAAATAAATCTAAACAAAGATAAATTAAAGTAACTAAAAATGCTAAAAATCCTAATAAAAATTAAACTAAAAATACTATAAAAATAAGACCTATCAAAAGGCTCTGCAGAGCTTAGTATTATCTCTTCTTAGAAAGTCATTCGCAGCATTGACTGAAATATTCTGTAATTCCTTAAATTTCTTCTCAAACTCAGTGCCTAGCACAATTTCAATACTATCCATATGGATCTAGAACTCTAATTGCAGTATATAATCCCTATATTTTAGGGGGGGGGAAAGAACTTTAATCATTAAATTTTTACTATAATGTGAACCTCTTAAAAATATATTAGCATTTAATAAGCAATAAAGATTAATACCTTTTGTTGGCCACTAATAATAGTCAGATGAAAAACTATAGTAATTTATAGATCAACAAATAGAAATTCAAGAAACCAGAACCAGGTGTTGAAATTTTTTTCTCTCTACTACAGCCTATGCAACGGGATACATTTGTTTATTCTTATATTTTTGCTATTGCACTTAACAACACACCACCCAACATAGTTTTAAGAAAAAAACTGTCAATAGCAAGAGATGGTCTACAACCTTCAATATATCCCTTTCGCAATGCAGAAAACCCTATATATATTCTTTGGAAACATTAGGCCCCCTTACATCACTCTCATCACACTTAATTACAAATGTACCTTCCTTATCTAACTTTCATAACTCAGATATATAAGACCTAAGCTTCGCATAATGCGACTCAAGTGAGCCATTTAATTTTGCAAGGGCTTTCTGTTTCGCTCTATAATAAACACTCTTCTTAATTGTCGTAATATACTTTTCATTGAAATCCTTTATCATTTTGTCAACACTATAAGTGGAGTCTCTCTTAACCTGGCTTAAGAACTCAATTGCCAAAAGGGTGGAATTTGGTTCTCTATTTGTCAAGTACTTAAAGCATATATGCTCTTCCTGATATGATCTTATAACCTAAGATCGATCCCTAGATCTTGAACTACCATATAATCTCAATTTGCAATTTTCTATGCATCTACAATCGACCTTTCTTTTCTTCACTCTTTGAGGATGCTAGGTTTTTTGCAAAGGAAAATATAGAATGGGCTTGGTTCATTTTAGTTTATTAGATCGATTTTCTTTTATTAGACCCATTTATTAATCCTCAAAAGGGTCATCCTTTTGAAAGGGATTTAAAAATGGTTCTTACTTTAGTAAGAATTTCTAACTTTGGAGTTGCCACCCTCTTTAAGGAAAATATCATGAACTAATCGATTCTTTGGAATCTACCAATTCAATTTTAAACTAGAGACTAGGTAAGAGAGTTAGGTACGGTTACGGGAAGGTGTTAAGCACCCAAACCGCTCGGTTAGAATGGCCTCCTTCGTTATCCATTCATTCACAATAATTGGTAATAAAATTAACTCTATATTGAGGTGTAAAACTTTTAAGCAATTTTGGAGAATATGGCAATCAAGCATTATAATTGCATGCATAGAACATAAAGTAAATCATCCGAAGAAAGGGGGAAAGGAGAAAAGAGTTACATCACATCTCCTAAACGTGCATTCTACCCATCAACCCATTAAACTTTCCTAACCCTTTAATTATTACAAGCAAGTAATAAATCGGACCCATTAAGGTCCTTTACATGAAGCTTAATAATAAAAGCAATAAATAACATGAATGAATCATAGAAATCATAGAACTATATTAACATCCACAGAATCAAATAAACATAAATTCATTCAAAATGCTAAAATGATGAATGTTAATCTTCATCAACTATTTTAAGTGAGTTAGATTAGCAATAATCAAAGAATAATAAAGTAAAGTGCATAAAGATAAAGAACATGAATTAAAAGGTGCATAAAAATAAAGAACAGTAAATTAAAAGCAAGAATTTAAAGACTTGAACAAGATTTGGGTTCAGAGCCTTGATGTTCATCATGGTGGATGAACAAATACACTTGTCACTACCCATTTCTTATTGATTTCGTGTTTATTCAGCCCATGGCGAGTGTTATCACGATCTAGAACTAGAAAATCTTATGCTTTACTCAATGGAACTCTGATTCGAAGCCATTTTATTGATTTCTGCATTCTAGACCCCTGAAATGAAGGTTTGTGCACCACTAAGTAAGTGGCGTGCGCCTTTACACGCGATGCGCAAACCTTGCCCTAATAAAAAAGGTGTAGTGTTGGCTCAAGGGTCAATTTCTAAATCTTGGATTTTGATGATTAATACAAAACAAATAAATTTAAAATTATGTTATGTGTGCTAATTTTATTTTATGCAGAATTTCCATTGAAAAAAATCGTACAAGGCAAATCCTACATCGAGTGTGAAGATTTCGAAGAACCTAGTAGCTAGGTATTTAGGAAACTTTGTAGGATAGAGAGAAAATCCATATATGAGCACAAAAATCTTTTTCTCTCTCAAAAATATTTTTCGAAAAATTAGTTTTCTTCAAATATTTTATTTTCTTCAAATATTCCTTTAAATCGAAAAGATTTATTTTCCTAAAACTAAAGAGATTTCTTCTCTTAATGTTTTTGGTAATACAAATCACTCTCTTTTCGGAAATATTTTTTGAAAGATCTAATACACTTAAAGTTATTTTCTAACCTTAAAAACGAAAAAGAATCTCTTTCGGTTTTAGTAAGAGTATCCTTCCGCAAAAATATTTTCCAAATAAACGCTGTCGAAAATCTTTTCTAAAGGAAAGTGAAAATCGGGTTTTATTTTCTTACCAAAAAGGGATAAAATAATTTTTGGTAACAAAGATTTTCATATCTTCTAAATAAGGAAAGAAGATATTCTGGTTTCAATCTCTTTCCAAAAGGCGACATCTTCTTTGCTTCCTATATAAAGGAACGTTCATGCCTTAAACATTTAGTGAAGTAAGAGTTTTTGTTTTAAGAGCACTCTCTCATTGAACGAATCCTTATCTCTCAAAACTTACTCTCTACCCCCATTTTCTTTTCATCTCTACTCTTAACGTTTTCAATATTTAAAGTGAAAAGAATTTTTACAATGGCTTTTGAAAAACAATTATGTGTTCTAATCGATCTTCTAATCTGATAAAATTGTTTTTCCTGTGCTTATATAGGCCTTTCTTTCTGTCTATTTAGAATCTGTATTCTATAGTAAACAGGCTCTTTATTTGTTAAACTTTTGTGTATAATAGCTTAGGTTAGAAGCTATTGAGATAGAGGTTATCAAGCGACCTTCTCCATGTGTGGGATAGTAATGTCTTGAATCGAGTTTTCTGTACTCTACCAAAAACAGAAAGGGTTGAGGTTAACTAGAACCTTTGGAAAATCTAGTGGGACAAAAAGGGTAGATCTAGGTTTTTGATCTATTGCCTTGTACTGTTGGTTTGTCTCTTACCCTTTAAAAGAGATAACTTAGTTGAGGATCTCAATATGCGTCTTGGGGAGTGGATGTAGGCGAGTTAGTGCCGAACCACTATAACTCTCGGTGTTGATCTCTTTATTTCTGAAGTTTGGTTGATACTGTCTCTTTTACACTCTTGTTTAATTTTTAGAAACGCTGAAATTGTTAATAATTCAGATGTTCTAAAAACGGCAATAAGTCTTATCCATTCTGAACATTAGAACTCTGGTATTCTAATGAAGTGAATATACAATGTTCTAACTATTGTTCTATTCCCAGTATTATTCACTGATTGGGTTTCTATTTAATGTTCTAAACTTTATGAGGATGTTCTAATCTTGATAGCTCTCCAACATAAAGTTGTTCTAATATTTTATTAAGGCTCTGTGAAGAAGTTCTGATTTTAATAACTGTCTTTCGCATAGCTTTATATGTTTTCTCAAACTTTATGAGGAAGTTTCAATTTCTATAACTTTCATCCATAAAGTAGCTCTGATAGTGTATACGTCAGTGTAAAGCTGTTCTAATCAATAGCTGCACTTTGCACAGACTTTCTATCTTTTGCAATTAGAACATTGTGAGTGTAACACCCACCGGCCAATTCCGGAAAACCAGACGGCGGATGCCACAATCGGTGCCGGAGCACCGTCTTATGTCACTTATTAAAGCTAGATCACAAATTAGAAGTGGTTAAATTTTCATAAGGAGGCAAGTAATTAACATTTTGTTTTGTTTTTTTTTTTTTTTTTTTTGGTTAACGAAAATAATATTTAAGGAAATTCCTATGAAAATTTCGCAAGAGTTTCCCCTAAAAATTAACTTGCCACACAAAGAAAATATACACACTTCCAATTTTCTCCAAACCCCAAAACTCCAATTCAACATAACATACCACAAGCACTTCTAAATATCCATCAACATACGCATCATAGTCTAAACACATTCTTTTCAAGGAATATATAATCATCATACACCAAAAATATAATAAGATGTTATTTCCTTCAATAATCATAACTCTTAATACATTATAAACTTATTATGTACAACCTCCATAATACAATCTTTATATACATGCCAAAAATCACCATTTACAAAATATCCTACCCAAAATGTGATCTCTACTCTGATGCTTGTCCTATGGTCTTGAAGAACACCCTCCGGTCCTAACCTGCGCGTGATAAAAATCAACGCACTGAGTGGAAGACTCAGTGGTGCTAAATAACCAACAATTAAATTAAATAGAAAAGCCAAGTCAAATATGAAATTACTCAACTATATAAATACCGAAATCGCATTTATTTAATTCAAATACTTTGAAAGCAATGAGAAGATTATAAATACAAATATGTCTTCATTCTTTTATAGCAACAATAAAATTTCATTTTTTTTCGTTAAGGCTCATACTCATGCAGAATGAACATAAGCAGATTTGATCGTGGCCTATGTTAGCGCCACCCCCATCACATACTCGTGGCCTATGAAAGCACCACCGTGGCCTATGAAAGCACCACCCCCATCACACAATCGTGGCCTATGAAAGCACCACCGTGGCCTATGAAAGCACCACCCCATCACACAAGTAAGCGCGTCCGCCAATTTATAAGGGCTGATAACCCTAGCATATGATCATAGCTTCACAATAAGAAAATCCATCTCATCATACCACGTCTCAATCATGCATAGTAGAGCCCAAATCAAAATCATTCTTTCACAAAAGCAATAATTCTTAGTCAAAACCTCTTCATTTAGTACTCATCAGTTCAAAATTTTTACTCAAAACACTATAGATGTATATATACTTAAGATAGTATAAAAGTACATAAATCAAGAACTTTTCAGCATTTTCATAAACTTGACCTTTGCAGGGTTTTTAACAGATAAGTTGACTTATGGGTCTCCAAATTGAATGAAATCAGGTTCATTAGAAAGATAAGACAAAATTCTACAAATGTTCAGAAGGGACCACAGCCCAGATCACAAAGTAAGATAGCAAACAAAAGCTCAGAACACAGACCAACAGATCAGACCTGATTCAGCAGAACCAAGTCCAATGTTTCTTGAATTCCTACTTCACCAAACACTCAAATGAAACCAATCTAGAACGAGAGAATTCTCAAGACACAGGGAAACAACTTTTATGAAGAACTCAGAACCTAATCTTGTCAGTATAGTGGTCAAAATGGGCACTCAATTTAGTAATGCATGTGGCCCGACACAACAGAGTCAGTTTGGGTGTTTCAGCCATAAGTTGAGCTATGTATATCCAATTTGGACAAAAGAGGATGGGTTGGAAAGATAAGAAGTAATGCTATAACTTTTATGAAGAACATAAAACGTTATTTTGCCATTTGAGTGGTCAAAATGGACAATAATTTCGGATATACAGGTAAGACATCATAACAGAACCAGTTTTGGTATTTCAATCATAAGTTGAGCTACAAGTATTGGAATTAGACATAAGAATATGTTTTGGAAAGCTGAGAAATAGAGCTACAAATTTCATGAGAAGTTAGAAACAAATGGGAAGTATAAAGGGGTCAAAAATGAGTTCCAATCCCACGGCAGAACACATCTTACATTAAAATTCAGCAATTTCAACAAAACATACAAAGTTCCCAAAATATATTCAAAACCCTAACCATGTAAAAACAACTTAAACAAGTGAAATTATGATTGCACTAACCTTATTAACAAGCTTGAATAAGCTTGGAAAGCCTTACTCCTTGGCTTTCTCTTTCCCCTTTGAAGATGGTTCTCCAACCTCTTCAAAGCATGAAAAATCAACATTACAAGCAAAACTTGACAAAAGAAATAGTTGGAGCATGATTTAATGCATCAATAACATGTCTAAACCATGAATTCTACTTAACAATTCACAAAACTCAAAAACCACAACTTACTTGCTT
Organism: Jatropha curcas; assembly: GCF_041381405.1. NCBI lineage: Eukaryota > Viridiplantae > Streptophyta > Magnoliopsida > Malpighiales > Euphorbiaceae > Jatropha > Jatropha curcas. Next base: position 10,510,097 of record NC_143158.1, on the reverse strand, counting down.
CAATGGTAACTTCACTTCTCTTTGCTTTTAATCACAAATCTCAACTTCTACTCCTTAATTCTTAAGCATTAAGTCCTATTCTATGGTTTAATTAGGTAGTTTGGTGGTAAATTTGGAGGTAAGAAAATGAAGAAAATGAAAGAAGAAGGAAGAAGATGGAAATGGCGCGGAGAAGAGAAGAGAAGAAAACAAAAAGTGTTGTGGTGTTACTTTAAGTGCCAAAGTCAAATTTGACTTCCAAATTTCATGTCAAATGTGTGGCTAAGATCAAGTCCTAAGTAATCTCATCCAATGGCTCTAAATATTCCTCAAATAAATCTCTTCTACTTCTTATTTAACTCCACCAATTAATTAAATGAACTCCACTAAAATAATTCCTCATTTATTTCTTAATATACCACACTAGAAATATTATGCATTTAATACATAAACTTTCCAAAAATATTCATTAAATATTTTCTACCCACCTAAATCATGCAAACATGCTCCAAAAATAGTAAATAAAATATTAACTAAGCATAGTAATTTTTCCAGACTAAAATAATACCAAGTCCCGGACCGATGGTACTATTCACAGACCGGTAAATCACTATTACCGACACTAAAAGAAAAATCAGTCTGTTACAGTGAGGATATTCTAATCCATATTCTATTCTCACAAAGTTCTGTGTGTTTTCCGCTGTGCTTAGAATTCTAATTTCTGTTTAGAATTTCTAAAATTTATTTCATTTTTTTTTAGAAAACCCAATTCACCTCCCCCCCCCCTCTTGGGTTGTGCCATATATATTCGGGACACACAATCTGGTATCAGAGCCTTGGCTCTTGACTTACCTAAGCTTAACCGCTTAAGAGATAAGATCCCATGGCAACCCCACTTCCTCTTTATTCTTTAGAAGGACAATCTGTTTCTAGACCTCTTTTGTTCAATGGCTCTAATTACTCTTACTGGAAAACTAGAATGGAGAATTTCATGAAATCAGCTGATATAAACTGCTGGAGAAATGTTATCACTGGTCCTCGTATTCCCATGAAAACTGTAGGAGATGAGCTAGTTAGAAAAACTGAAGAAGAATATATTGATGGTGACTGGAATGACATTGCTGTAAATGCAAAAGCCATTAATATTCTTCATTGTGCTTTAGATGCAACTGAATACAACAAAGTGTCTGGATGTAAATCTGCGACAGAGGTATGGGAAAAACTTAAAGTAACCTATGAGGGTACAGACAGGGTAAAAGAATCCAGAATAAATATCCTTTGGAGAAAATATGAAATGTTTAGTATGAAAGAAGGGGAAACTATTGCAGAACTAAATTCTAGATTTACCAATATAGTTAATCCTTTGAGAACTCTCGGAAAGGAAATTTCGGAAGATGAGCTTGTTAAGAAAATCCTTAGAATTCTACCTAGAAAATGGGATTCTATAGGAACTGTTATGAATTACAAAGAGACTCCCGTCACTTATGATTATCTTATAGGAGCTCTTGTTTCAAAAGAAATGAAATCTTCCTTGACAACGGAAGATAAGAAAAAGAAAGGACTGGCTTTGAGGGTAGATTCTAGTGAAGAAAGTTCTTCTGATCTTGATAGTGATGATTTAGCACTTGTTGCTAAAAGATTTAAAAAGTTCTATCGAAAGGGTGGAAGGCCACAGAAAAAGTTTAATAAAAAGAACTTTCCATCTAAAAATAGTAACTTGCCTAAGAAAGAACCTTCTGAAGTGGTTTGTTATGAATGCAACAAACCTGGGCATATCAAGCCTAATTGTCCTAAACTGAAAAAGAAGTCAACGAAAGAGAAGCCGAAGCAGGCTTTCGTAGCTGCTTAGAGTGATTCAAATGATTCTAATCCTGAAAGCCACGATGATCAAGAAGAAATTGCTAATATTTGTTTGATGGCTACTATCGACTCTGAATCTAAAGAAATCAGCACTCTGACTTCAACACAGAAAGCTGGAATCAACGAAACAAATGCAACGATCCATGAGAATGATGAAAGCACTGTAAGTATTTCTGAACCCGAATCAGAAAGTGATCTTCTAAATACTTACAATAATATTTGCAATGAGTTTGAAAAACTTGTTAGAAAGCATAAAGTTCTAAAGAAAGATTTCAGAAAATTAAAATCTGAAAGTAATCATTTAAAAGATGCTTTTTATCAAGAAGTTACTTGCAAAGATCTTATTATAGAAATCAAAGATCTTAAAAGTTGTAATAATCGATTTTCTGAAAATCTGACACATCTTGAAGAGAAATGCAAAAATCTGAATTCTGAAAATGAATCTTTGAAAACTGAGATTAGAATTCTAAAGTCAATTTCAGAATCATTTTCTAAAGAAAAAACAAGTTCTAATAGCATTTCTAAACTGAATCGAGTTTCTAATCAGAAAAATGCTGTTTCTAATGTTGTGACTTTAGAACATCAAAGTTTCAACAAAAAGAAGAATCACAGTGCACCTGTTACCACTAACCCTCCAGGACCCAATATGAGTTGGGTACCTAAATCTGCTTGATCTTTTCAAGTGTGCCTAAGGAGCGAGCTGAAAACAGAGATGTGGTACATGGACAGCGCTTACTCTAGGCATATGACTGGTGACAAAAAGAAGTTCACCAGATTAGAAAAGAAAAAGGGAGGTACGGTAAGCTTTGGAGACAAAGCAAAAGGTAAGATCGTTGGTATTGGTGTGGTAGGTTCTAATCCTTCAATAGAAGATGTATGCTTAGTGGAAGGATTACATTATAACTTGTTAAGTGTGAGTCAGATTTGTGATAAAAATAGAAGAGTGATCTTTGAACCTTCTCATTGTGAAGTTCAGAACATGCATGATAATAAAACCTTATTCGCTGGAAAAAGGTTTGGAAATATATACCTAGTAGATCTCTCTGATATGCATAACCAGGATATATGTTTAGTTTCTATTGATAATTCTAGTTGGTTATGGCATAGAAGACTTGACATGCAAGCATGCACCTTATTTCTAAACTGTCTAAGAACGATTTGGTTCGTGGTTTGCCAAAGTTGAAATTTGAAAAAGATCACATTTGTGAGGCTTGTCAAATGGGCAAACAAACCAGAACTTCTTTTAAATCTAAGGGCATGGTTTCTACTTCTAGACCTTTAGAATTGCTACACCTTGATTTATTTGGTCCAATTACTCCTTCTAGTCTTGGAGGAAAATTCTATGCATTTGTTATTGTGGATGATTACTCTAGATTCACCTGGACACTCTTCCTTAGAAATAAGGATGAGTCATATGACATGTTTGTTCATCTGTGCAAGAAAATACAAAACAAGAAAGGATACAACATCACGGCAATTAGAAGTGACCATGGAGGAGAATTTGAAAATCAGAAGTTCAATGCTTTTTGCAACGAGACAAGAATCTTCCATAACTTCTCAGCACCTAGAACACCTCAACAAAATGGAGTGGTGGAACGCAAGAATAGAACACTTCAAGAGATGGCTAGAACCATGCTAAGTGATTCTAAACTACCAAAGTATTTCTGGGCAGAAGCAGTTAACACTGCCTGTTATATTCTAAACAGGGCTTTGGTAAGATCTGAACTTAAAAAGACTCCATTTGAGCTATACAAAGGTAGAAAACCAAATATTGGTTATTTTCATATCTTCGGGTGCAAATGCTTTATTTTAGATAACAAGAAAAATCATCTTGCTAAATTTGATGCTAAATCTTATGAAGGGATTTTTCTGGGATATTCTAATAATAGTAAAGCATATAGAATATTTAATAAAAAGACTCTGGTTGTAGAAGAATCTATTCATGTTATGTTTGATGAAACTGACTCTACTTCTAGAACATTAGAAAGTGATGATGTTGTAGATTCTAATCTTGAGAAGCAGAATGAGCAATCGGAACAACTAGAACAGCTAGAAAGCGATCAGAACATCAATAATCAGGCTGAACCAGAATTAGAACATGAAGATCAGAACATAGTTGAAAGCCAAATGCCAGAAACAGAAAATGAAGATTCTCAATTACCAAAAGAATGGCGATTTCATAAGTATCATCCCCAAGAAGACATTATGGATAATCCCTCAGAAAGGATGATGACTAGAGCTCAACTTAGAAGATATTTTGGTAATGTTGCTTTCGTTTCTCAATTAGAACCTAAAAATTTAGAAGATGCTCAAAATGATGAAAGTTGGATTCTTGCTATGCAAGAAGAGCTAAATCAATTTGAGATAAACCAAGTTTGGAAACTTGTTTCTAGACCTAAAAACCATTCTGTTATTGGAACAAAATGGGTGTTTAGAAATAATCTTGATGAACAAGGTAATGTTGTGAGAAATAAAGCAAGATTAGTGGCTCAAGGGTACAACCAAGAAGAAGGCATCGATTTTGATGAAACCTTTGCTCCGGTTGCTAGACTTGAGGCCATTAGAATGCTTTGTGAATTTGCATGCTTTAAAAACTTCATGTTGTATCAAATGGATGTGAAAGTGCTTTTCTAAACGGTTTTCTAAATGAAGAGGTGTATATAGAACAACCTCCGGGCTTTGAGATTTTTGATAAACCTAATCATGTTTACAAACTTACTAAAGCTCTTTATGGTTTAAAGCAAGCTCCTAGAGCTTGGTATGAAAGATTAAGTTTCTATTAGAAAATGGTTTTTCAAGAGGAAAGGTTGATACAACACTATTTATCAAAAATAAAGCACATGATATTCTAGTTGTACAAATATATGTTGATGACATAATCTTTGGTTCTACTGACGACCTTCTTTGTAAGGAATTTTCTAAGATTATGCAGGGTGAGTTCGAAATGAGTATGATGGGAGAATTAAAATTCTTCCTAGGGCTTCAAATCAAACAATGTGAAAATGGAATTTTCATTAATCAAGCAAAATATACTAGAGAGTTGTTGAAACGATTCAAAATGGAAAATGCCAAGGTATGTAGTACACCGATGAGTCCATCGTCAAAATTAGAAAAAGATGAAAAAGGCAAAGACGTGGATATCAAGCTGTTTAGAAGTATGATTGGTTCTTTGCTATATCTAACGGCAAGCAGACTAGACATACACTTTAGTGTTTGTCTATGTGCTAGATTTCAATCGTGTCCCAAAGAATCTCATTTAATTGCTGTGAAGAGAATACTAAGATATCTTTGTGGAACTTCTAATCTGGGTCTGTGGTATTCTAAAGATGATACATTTGATCTTGTTAGGTATAGTGATTCTGATTTTGCAGGAAGCAGAATAGATAGAAAAAGCACGTCTGGACTTGTCAATTTCTGGGTAGCGCCCTTGTATCATGGTTTAGCAAGAAACAGACATCCGTTGCTCTTTCTACTGCAGAAGTAGAGTATGTTGCTGCTGGAAGTTGTGTTGCACAAGTTCTATGGATAAAACAACAATTGGCAGACTATGGACTGAAATTAGAAACAGTGCCTATCAAATGTGACAACATAAGCGCCATCAATTTATCCAAGAATCTAGTTCAGCATTCTAGAACCAAGCATATAGAACTCAGACATCATTTCATACGTGATCATGTACAAAAAGGTGATATTGTGATTGAGTTCATTCCCACAGAAAAACAATTGGCAGATATCTTTATAAAACCTTTGAATGAAAGTCAATTCTGCTCAATTAGAAGAGAACTTGGTATGTTAGTTCTAAACTCGTAACTTTAGAACTCTGTAAGTATGTTCTAAACTGCTTTATAATTTCGAGAATAGAAAATTTGCTATGTTCTAATTTTTATTCTGTGTGAAAACTGATTTTTGTCTAAAAAACGCACATTGCTCTGATATGACTTTCTAAAGTCATTATCAGAATCTTGCTTTAGACTAAAACAGTTATTTTATTGTGTTTGTTTTTATTATGCTTTTGTATCTTTAGTGCTTTGGCGGTTTTAAGGTTTTATTTTATTTTATTTTTCTTTGTTTTGTTTCATTTCCTTTATTTATTTTGTTTCTTTTGTCTTATTTGTCGTTTTGAATTCCATTTAAAAACTGTTCTTTATTTCTTTCTTCCGCCACTTAAGCGTCTCTATTTTGTGTTAACTGCTTAGCACTCTCTTTATCTTCTCTTTGAAAAACTAAAACCCTAAGTTGTTTTTGAGTTTCGAAATCCGCAACAATGGCCGAATCCAGTTCAAACTCCTCATCTGACTCTTTTACCGAGCAAGAGCTTCAACTTCTGAAGAAGCTCTCAAAGAAGTATGAACAGAAGGAGTTAAAGGAGAGAAAGGCAGAAGAAAAACCTAAGAAAAGAACAACCGAAACGGGTACTTCACAGAAACAAGCAACGAAAGCTCATAACAGAGGTAAGTCGATTCTCTCAACTTACCCTCTCATGCGTTCTTATATGATTGACTGGAAGTTCTTTGGTGGTGATGAATTTAATTTTAAGGAGCTCTTTGAGTTCCAAGGCTGGATGAACTTTCTGTCTTTAAATGCACTATGTTATGAGAGTTTAGTGAAGGAATTTTATGGCTCGTTGAAAGTTAGTGGAATAGAGGCGATCTCTGTGAAACTTCATGGTGAAACCAGAGAGTTATCGTATGATGATTTTGGGAAAATTTTTGGTATTCCAAATGCTGGGTCCAGGGTGACCAAAATCAAAGATGTATCTAGGGTTAGCAACTACAAAAAGGAAGATTTTGTGAGAAAGATAGTGAAAAAGGTGTCTGCAGATAAACAGGGCTCGATAGAATGCTCTAACTTAACAGAGAGCATGAAATGGTTGTACAAGCTTATTGTTCATTATATCTATCCCAAGAGCGCTTCTTTGACATATGTGAATCAGGTAGAACTATGTATAATGTGGCACATTGTTGAGAGAAAACCCCTCAACCTATGTCACATTATCTTTGATAAGCTGCAGAATAATCCCAAGAAGCTACCTTACGGGATGATTCTTACACCAGTTTTTGAGTTTTTGAATGTTAATTTGGATGAGCATGTTGGTAGTTCTGTTTCTAAGCTGGACAGCGGGTCCTTGAAGATGAAAGATGAGGAAGAAGAGAAAGAAAAGAAAGAAAAAGAAGAAAAGGAGGAGAAAATGAAGGAAGAAAAGGAAAAAGAAGAAATTGAAAAACAAAAGAAAGTAAAAAGAGAAGCTGAAAAGAAGAAAGAAAAAGGAAAAGGGAAGTTAGAAGAAATAGTAAAAGAAGAGAGGAAATCAGAAGAGAAAGAAGAGGAAAAGAAGTTATCAGAAAAGGCAGAAGAAGAGGAAGAAGGAACACAGGAAGAGGAATTAGAAGAGGAAAGAAAAGAAGAAACAGAAAAGGAAAGTACTGTAGAGAAAGAGGAATCAGAAAAAGAAACAGGAAAGATAGAAGAGCCGGAGAAGACAGAAAAGGGGAAGAAAGTGGAAGAAGGTAGTGATGCTGAAATTGAGAAGCTAGAGATTAGCGATGAAGAAAAGACAACTGAAGATAAGACAGAACAAGAGTCTGAGTTGCTATCTACGCAAAGAAGCAGGGAAATGATGCTGGGAAGAATAGAAAAGGAACTCATAGAGGAGCATGACAAGGAAATTGATGAGGCAATACAGCAGTGTCAAACTATTATTGAACAGAATCAATCACTCATCAAAACCTTGGAGAAAATGAAGGATGTGAACACGAGGAAGTTGGCCACTCTCAAAGTGAAAGGGACAAACTACATCCCCTCCTCAGAAAAGCCAAAGAATGTGAAGCATACTGTTGGCAAGCACAGGACTCATGGAAAGAAGCCTCCACTACACCCTTCTTCGAAAAGGCCAGAGAGTTCTTCTGAGACTGCTCCAGCTCAGAACCTGAGAAGTTCTAAGAGACTTAGAACTGCTTCTAAGCCTCTCTGATCTATTTCCTATATGTTGTGAACAAATTATTTTTGCTTTATCTTCGTAGGATTATATTTTGAACTGCTTATTTTTTTCTTTATTTTTGCTGTGTTTTTGTCTAACCCTTTTACATGATGACAAAAAGGGGGAGAACAAGTATTTTGGTGATATTTTGAACACTATTGGTACGTACTTGGCAACCAAAGTACTTATATAGTAGTTATCTGTGTGCTAATATTTTCTAATCTGTATGTTTATCATTTTCTATATGGTCTATGTTGGTGAGCTACATGATAAGATATGTGATTTTAGAACTTACATTCTTATTCTAACGACTGTTTTGCAGACTGAATATAAGATCCTTTGTTCTATTTCTAATATCAGCTTTTATTCTTTTGCTCTGACCATATGTTCTGTTTATTAGAACTTAGAACATCTTGTCAATCTCTGCTAGTTCTAATATACATATGCTCTGATTGTTAGAACTTAGAATATTTTGCTTATTTTTTTCTTGTTCTAAAATCAGTTTCTAAAAAGGCCTCCCTAGTTTTAATTTTCATAAAACAGTTTTATTGCATCTATGCAGGGGGAGCAAAATACATGTTCTAATTTGCTTCATATTAAAAATCTTTTGGCATGATTAGAACTTATATGCATAAAATTCAGGGGGAGCACATGTTTTTATGTTTGCTAAATTTATTGGTTTTGTCATCATAAAAAAGGGGGAGATTGTTGGCTCAAGGGTCAATTTCTAAATCTCAGATTTTGATGATTAATACAAAACAAATAAATTTAAAATTATGTTATGTGTGCTAATTTTATTTTATGCAGAATTTCCATTGAAAGAAATCGTACAAGGCAAATCCTACATCGAGTGTGAAGATTTCGAAGAACCTAGTAGCTAGGTATTTAGGAAACTTTGTAGGATAGAGAGAAAATCCATATATGAGCACAAAAATCTTTTTCTCTCTCAAAAATATTTTTCGGAAAATTAGTTTTCTTCAAATATTTTATTTTCGAAAATATTCCTTTAAATCGAAAAGATTTATTTTCCTAAAACTAAAGAGATTTCTTCTCTTAATGTTTTTGGTAATACAAATCACTCTCTTTTCGGAAATATTTTTTGAAAGATCTAATACACTTAAAATTATTTTCTTACCTTAAAAACGAAAAAGAATCTCTTTCGGTTTTAGTAAGAGTATCCTTCCGCAAAAATATTTTCCAAATAAACGCTGTCGAAAATCTTTTCTAAAGGAAAGTGAAAATCGGGTTTTATTTTCTTACCAAAAAGGGATAAAATAATTTTTGGTAACAAAGATTTTCATATCTTCTAAATAAGGAAAGAAGATATTCTGGTTTCAATCTCTTTCCAAAAGGCGACAGCTTCTTTGCTTCCTATATAAAGGAACGTTCATGCCTTAAACATTTAGTGAAGTAAGAGTTTTTGTTTTAAGAGCACTCTCTCATTGAACGAATCCTTATCTCTCAAAACTTACTCTCTACCCCCATTTTCTTTTCATCTCTACTCTTAACGTTTTCAATATTTAAAGTGAAAAGAATTTTTACAATTGCTTTTGAAAAACAATTCTGTGTTCTAATCGATCTTCTAATCTGATAAAATTGTTTTTCCTGTGCTTATATAGGCGTTTCTTTCTGTCTATTTAGAATCTGTATTCTATAGTAAACAGGCTCTTTATTTGTTAAACTTTTGTGTATAATAGCTTAGGTTAGAAGCTATTGAGATAGAGGTTATCAAGCGACCTTCTCCATGTGTAGGATAGTAATGTCTTGAATCGAGTTTTCTGTACTCTACCAAAAACAGAAAGGGTTGAGGTTAACTAGAACCTTTGGAAAATCTAGTGGGACAAAAAGGGTAGATCTAGGTTTTTGATCTATTGCCTTGTACTGTTGGTTTGTCTCTTACCCTTTAAAAGAGATAACTTAGTTGAGGATCTCAAGATGCGTCTTGGGGAGTGGATGTAGGCGAGTTAGTGCTGAACCACTATAACTCTCGGTGTTGATCTCTTTATTTCTGAAGTTTGGTTGATACTGTCTCTTTTACACTCTTGTTTAATTTTTAGAAACGCTGAAATTGTTAATAATTCAGATGTTCTAAAAACGGCAATAAGTCTTATCTATTCTGAACATTAGAACTCTGGTATTCTAATGAAGTGAATATACAATGTTCTAACTATTGTTCTATTCCCAGTATTATTCACTGATTGGGTTTCTATTTAATGTTCTAAACTTTATGAGGATATTCTAATCTTGATAGCTCTCCATCATAAAGTTGTTCTAATATTTTATTAAGGCTCTGTGAAGAAGTTCTGATTTTAATAACTGTCTTTCGCATAGCTTTATATGTTTTCTCAAACTTTATGAGGAAGTTTCAATTTCTATAACTTTCATTCATAAAGTAGCTCTGATAGTGTATAAGTCAGTGTAAAGCTGTTCTAATCAATAGCTGCACTTTGCACAGACTTTCTATCTTTTGCAATTAGAACATTTTGAGGATATTCTAATCCATATTCTATTCTCATAAAGTTCTGTGTGTTTTCCGCTGTGCTTAGAATTCTAATTTCTGTTTAGAATTTCTAAAATTTATTTCAGTTTTTTTTGGAAAACCCAATTCACCCCCCCTCTTGGATTGTGCCATATATATTCAGGACCCACATGTAGAAGACGATTTTAGATCATTCTTACTGGAGAAGAAGCGGCATGCACCACTATTGTTATGGTTGGGGCCACACGTAGTGGCGTGCGCCACTTCTGATGCAATCAGAAGCTTCCGAGGTGTTCATTGATTTTTCTCTCAATCAGTATTACGAAGGTGTTCAATGCACCAGAATAAAAGAAAAAGATTAGGAAAGAGTTAAAGGCTCTCAGGAGTGACCTTTGTTTGGAGAAATCTAAAGAATTTGGAGAAAATTAATCAAAGACCCAAAAAGCTTTAAACTTGAACCAATAAATCCGAGATCAATTTTAATCTAAGTGTTTATAAGACTTAAATCACTTAATGGGGAAAGGTTTACTGTAAATGATTATGTAAACACTTAGAATCCAAGAGAAAACACAAGTTTTTCTTAGATTCAAAGCTTGAGTTCTGAAATTTCAAGAGTTTCCCTTAAGCAACCCCAAAATCCGCCCTTTGCACAATTCCCAATGCCCTATTTATAGCCAAATGGGAATGTTACCCAATTTTAGGGCTTAGATGACAAGTGCCACTGGTGAGCCCCAAAATCAGACTACGTCCATTTGTACTAAATTGGACCAGTTGGCATGTAAAACGAGACAGTGCACCAAAAAGTGTGTTGGGCAAACCCGAAGCACCTCCTGAGCCTGGCTTCACCGTGAAACGCCCGAAAATCTGAAAAAGTAAAAAATGGTCAAACAACTCAATTATCCTAACCACAGACAACTGGTTCAAAAATCAGAGCGATTGGATGTCCCGATTCGATTTCGTGTCGAAAAAGGTTATCATCACTAAGCCTTTTTAGGGGCAAAAATTGAGCGTCTACACTCTTTTTCCAAGCTAAATCATTAAAATACCTCAAACTTTGCGAGTGGTTTTAATTGTACTCTAAATTCAACTTTCTTTTCCTAGTACCATAAACTTTAATTTTAGTTACAATAGCACCCTAATTTCAAATTCTACCCAATTTAATGAATAAAATATTACTTTTATGGAACCTATTTTAACCTTTTCCCTTAAATTAGATTCCTTCCTACCACCATTTCGTATAAATAAATAAATTTTTATATTTATATATATAAATATTAAAATAAAAATTAATGTATTATTTTACTTGGCTTTTTATGAATTTCAATTTCGAACCAATATAGTTAGGGTATTGTTAAACAGTGAATTTTTAGTTAATCTGACCATAAGAGAGAGTATAAGTCTAGCGAAAATAATATTTTATTCGTTAAATTGGATACAATTTGAAATTAGGGTGTTATTATAACTAAAATTGAAGTTCTAGGTACTAGGAGAAGAAAATTGGATTTAGGGTATAATTAAAACTACCCGCAAAATTTAGGGTACTTTAATGATTTAGCACTTTTTCCAAGTCAGATTAAAGCCATTAACAATGCATACTTCTTTACAGCCATTACAAGTTGTTCTTTGCTGCCAAAAATCAACCCAACAGCCCATTGCAACTTCTTGTGATCACATTCAGGATTGTACACATTCTTCTCTCTTTTTTTTTTTCTTCTCCTTAATCTCCATATCATTATATCACCCTCTTCAATACTATATGTTGAGGAGAACTCTCCATCTGATTCCTTATAGTCACTAGTAATTATAAATGCTCGATATATTGAGTTCCCATTTAAATTTACTACAACTTCACCATCAATATTAAGTGATAGTTGTCCCAAGTGATTGTCATCATGTAGTCCTAAGCCTCTCCCATGATTAATAATTGTAGTCTTCAATTTCCTTTTATTTTCTCTTGCAATCAAACACTCTTCATCATCCAAGTGATCCTCCGCAATTGAACTATCATCACTATAATCAACTACATGTGGATTCAAAAAAGCCTCCTCTTCAATATCAACCTCAACACAACCCTCTGAAATTGATGCATTGATTGCATTATTTTAACTAGTAGTAGGATACTCATTGTATTCATTTGCCCAAGCTGAAAAATTAATATTCATATAGTTCCAATCTTCTCCTTCCTTTGCACAAATGGACCTCTAGGAAATGCATCATTACTGACAGGCAACGGTTCAAGGGGAAAGTTATATAATAAGCACCAATAATTTTCATTATAAAAATAATAAAAGTATAGAATGAAAAGTAATAAGGTCCAAATTAATTATGTAACGGATATGATAGTAGAATTTCTTATTTCATTATTGATAATACTATAAAATAAAATCATAACTTCACTTATAAATTTGTAGCTTAATTTGGTTCCCAAATAAGGTTTCTAATTGGTCTTTCATCATTTAATTCATGATCAATTAAGTAAAACCTTCTATTGTTGTTGTCGTTGTTATTTGAAAAGTTTTCTCAATGATTAATATTATTTTTATGCAATTGTAAATGCATTCCATCGGCTACTATTTTCCTTAGAATAATAAGTTTTTCTTCTTTTTTGGCCAATTTTGATAACCAAAAAACGAAATCAAATCCAACTCAGAATTTTAAATTTTAGTTTTTGTTCAAAAATTCATGAGTAATACGAAATCATACCATTCTATACGCTCCTTCTCCCTTCCCATTTCAAGCTCCACGATAACAAAAGAGGACGCTTTTTTTAAGTTTTGAGAGATCAACTTTATACATGGGGTGGAGAGTGTAAGTTAGAGATAGACATAGAAGGAGAGAGGGGGAGTGGCTTAGATAGTTTTGTTTGACAAGAAAAGCCGTAAATTAGATTATAAGCAAGAGAAGAAAAATGGGGTGTTTTATTTACTTTAATTATATTTGGTTAATTTAACCTATGGTGCAGGAGTCATTCCCATAATTAATATTTTTTATTGTTCAATTAAGTCCAATGCTAAATTAGGGTATAATTAAAATGAAAAGTGCAATTTAGGGTGTGTAAGTGTCAAAGGTCGTTTTATAGTGAAAATGAAACAATTTGAAAAGGTCAAGGTGAAAAAAATGGTTTAGCCATACGCGGGTCTATGAGTAATTTTAATTTTAAATTTTTTTCTTTTTTTTTTACTTTAAAGAAAAATAAGAAAAAGTAAAATCTTTTTTCTTTCCTCACATTCTACTTCTTTGACTTGTAAACAAGATTAGGAAAAACTACTCCCTCCGGTCCATTCAAGCTATCCATTTTTTAGGTTTTTCTTGTTCTGCTTGAAGTGTCAATTTTTAAAATTCAAAAACAAAGTATTATATTTTTACTTTTTGCCCTTATATATCTCATTAACTTTAAAGGAAACATTAAGATTTGTGAAGGTGAAAAGCTATCGAGGTATTTGAAATGAAAATTTTATAGAATTAAGATAGATTAATCATTTCCTTATTTTGTATGAAAAGCTGAAAGTTGACACTTTGAGTGATACAAAAGGAAAAAGTACAATAATAAAAATTTTATCAATATTAAAAATCAAATACTTAACAATTTCTATAAAAAACATTGAGTCAATTTCACTCAGGTCAACCATATTAGTGGTTGATCTAAAAAATATAGATTTCTTTTCATTAAAAAAAGAGAGACAAAACAGTAACAAACTAATCATTTTTTTAAATAACAATCAAAGCATTAAAGGTAAGGAAGTAAGTGAATTACCAAAGCAAGAATTAAAATGCATTCTTAGGTGAGAATAATTCTTTTCCTGTCATTATTTCCTCTCACTTATCACTTGATGAAGAGAAAAGGTTGTTGCGGGGAAAGCATAGGAAAGCATAGGAAAGCATTACTTGGAGGGGATAAGTCCAAGTGTGTACATGCACAAGATCTTGATGGAAGAAGACTATAGACCTACAATTGACCATCAATGGAGATTAAATCCAAACATGAAGGAAGTAGTCAAAGCTAAAATCATTAAGCTTTTGGATGTTGGCATTATTTATCCAATCTCAGATAGTAAGTGGCAAAAACTTGACAGGCTTTTTCGCAAGTGTACGAAATTTGACAAGTAATAAAGAATGAGTAGAGTATCGTCCCACAAGGATTGTATACCAAGTACCAAAATTTTGATAACTTACTATTATTTAGACGACAACAAGGAGAATTATTTTAACGAAACTCTAAATGAGGAAAAGAGAAATAAAAGAAATCAAGTAAGGCAATTTGATGAAAAGAAACCAAGGATTAAAAACTACTAGGAATTTTGATTTCATTTAATTCTATCCAATTTATTTTATTAGTTTGTTAATCAGTTTAAATTGTTCAAGTAGGGGAAACAACCCTAAATCACTAACAAGCTCTTCCGATGTATTGTTAGCTATTTTAACTTGGTCTAATTACCTATCTTCCAATAGTGCAATCAAAAATGAATTAAATCATTAAGTTTTATGGTTTGTTTATGAATTCATAACCTAAGGTTATTAACTTATGAAAACCCGCATGAGTCAAACCATATAGTTTCCGCATCAACTTATTATTCCCATGCAATTTATTACCTTTTTTATATCAAAAACCCTTCTCCCAATAGTGATTAATGAAATCAATCAATCCAGGGGAAAACTCTGCCTGGAAGCATTAAGTTCAATGATAAATTATACTTTGAACAAAGAAAAGCAAACCTAATATTATAAATTGCAATCGAAATTAAGCTACATTAAATCCCTAGTTTGAGAGTTTAGTTCGACATAGTAATTAAATAAAACTCAGTTAAAGTTGTAAATAATTCCATAAAGAATAATAAACCAAAAAAAAGAGTTTAGAAATAAAAACTAGTCAACAATTGGCTTGAGCAGCTTTGTTGAATCTTGACAACAACTTGAATGCTTGAAGTCTTAAAGAGAGAGAACCATGTAGAAAATAACAGAATCAGAGATACTCTACAATGAATGGATCTTCTCTTTATATAGACGTTCTAGGCAAAACTCCGACTTCGTTTAGGAATAGAGTCTTTATTGAGTAGGAAATCTTTTGGAGATAGGAGACTGTTTAGGCTTTTACTTTTCTCTCAATTAGGACTCTCTCATGCATCTAAATAGGATTTAAACTTAATTGGCACGTCAGGAAAGCATCTAATGTGGGCCCATGCAAATGGTAAGGACAGGGTTGGCGTTCTCGGCTCAAAGCAAAACTTGATCTTCAGCACGGGTGTGCTATGTTACACGGACTGGGAGTGCTGGAGCCTGAGTTCTAAGGAAATCTGTAGCACTGGGCATGCCGGTTTGCATGGCTAGGGCATGCTAGGCTTTGAGTTACCAAGATGGATGCAGCACAGGTCGTGCTCAGCTGAGCACGCCCTTGATTCCATATCATTCTGCAGCACGAGCGTGCTAGACACTAATTTTCCTTGAATCCTGCACGGGCGTGCTGAGTTGCACGGTCAGGGCGTGCTAGCCTCTTAGGGTTTTTTTTTACTTTGCTCTTTTCTATATCAAAAATCCTACAAATTTCTTTAAGATCAAGTGAGTTATGTTTCAAGGAAACTTTGAACAAAAACATAACTAAAACTGAATAAAAACTAATTAAAGTGATTAAAACTACTAAAAGTCCTAACAAAAACAATATAAAAAATACTATAAAAATGACATATATCAGAGATTTTTTTTTTTCACTTTTTTTCCTTCACTTTTTCTATGATTTCAAGGTTTGAGTTTCTTTCATCTCTCTCAATTGCTTATCTACCAGGAGTCAATATCCGCCAATTTTTTTATCGATGTGACTCACTAGAGAGGATGAATTCAATTGAAGAATAACCAAGAGTTATTGAAGCTATGAGTGAGAGAGAGGGGTAGAGAAGAGAGGAGAGAGAAGAGAGAAAAATAAAATTAAAATGAAGAAAGATAGAATTACAAGGTTGAAGAGAGAGAGAGAGAGAGATCATTAAAATATTTAATGTGGCATTTTTTTTAATGAAAAATAATACCATGTCAGTTTTTTACTGGTAGTTGATTGGGACACTAGATAAAAAACTTTTATATTATTTTGATTGAAGTTGATGTATTTTTAAGTGACAAATTGAAATGTAGAGATAATTAAGTAATATGGGCTATAATACAAAAACCACGTATGAAAATAAAGCCCTTGTTTTGCTTATCCTAATTTTTTGACCAAACAAAACGGCTTATTTTTACCTGGTGTCACTTGACTTAAGAGGATATCACTTTATGATATCTATTCTTTACTTTGTCACTTAAAACTGTCTACTTTTTTTTTTTTTTTTAACACTAAACTCTTCATAGTAATTAATGACATATTAGCTTGATGAGAAATCGAAACTCGACGATTCCCTTTCTTCCTCACAAATCAATGCTGGTATTTTGTCTCTCTTGACAGGATCTATGATTTTCTCTCCTTTGTCTCTATTATTGATGCTCTTCTCTCTCCAAACCCAAATCTCGCAAAAATCCAAATTCACCAAATTAATTACCCATCAAGTCACAATTATAGAAGAATATTTGAACACCATTGAAATCTAAAACTCACCTAGTTCTTCAAACTATAAAAATATCTTTTTTTTGTTTTACCTTTTCCATAAAACAAACTGATCAAAGAGATATATTTACTAAAAACTTTTACAAATTCCTTCAAAGAGTAGCAAAATGGAAGTGGAAAGTGCAAGAAAAAAATTATTATATATTCAAAAGTTATAACCTTTTATTGTTATGGGTGTGGCATCATTCCTAAAATTATATTAAAAAATAATAGAATAATTAATACCATCACAAGGCCAATTCAGCTTTTAAAGCCCTAGACAAAGCAATGTGCAATGATCTGTTGGCTCAAGGGTCAAATTCTAACCTCGAAATTTTGGTGATTAAAACAAAACACATAAATTTAAATTATATTATCTGTGCTAATAATATTTTATGCAGAATACATATGGAAAGTGATATATGAACAAGGCAAGTCCTACAAATCCAAAGTGTATGAAGACATCCGAGGACCCTAGCGGTTAGATCTTTAGGATTCATTGTAGGATAGAGAGAAAATTCAATTATAAACACAAAAACAAATTCTTCTCTCATCAAAATTATTTTTCGAAAAATAGATTCTTCAAAATAAATCTTTTCGGCAAAAAGTTGTTTTCGAAATTCCTTTAAAAGAAATCGAAATGATTCAATTACCTAAAAGTAAAGAAATTATGTCTTTAACAATTTTTGGTAATAAATCGTATGCTTTCTTTTTCGGAAATCCTCTTTGAAGATCTAAAAATTTTAATTTATTCTCTTACCTAAAACGAATGAAGATCTTATTGTTTCATTTTAGTAAGTAGAATCTTTTCGAAAAATACTTCTCAAATAAATTGCTTTCGAATGAAGATCTTATTGTTTCATTTTAGTAAGTAGAATCTTTTCGAAAAATACTTCTCAAATAAATTGCTTTCGAAAATCTTTATGTTTAAGGAAAGAAAGATCATCTCCTATTTTCTTACCAAAAGGATAAAACAAATTTTTGATAACTAAGATTTTCTAATCTTCTAAATAAGGAAAGCAAATATTTTGATTTCAAAAAGAAATATCAACTTTCTAAAAACGAGAATTACAAATCTCTCTATAAAAAGGAGTTTTCACTCTTTGAAATGAGTGGAAGAAAGAGTTTTCGTTTTAAAAGTATTCACCTATTGATCATATCTTTTATCTCTCAAAACTTACTCTCTACCCCCTTATTTCTTTTCATCTTTATACTTTACGTTTTTATCTTTAAAAGAGAAAAGAATTTTTATAACAACTTCTTTTGAAAAACAGTTATGTTTTCTAAACGATTTTCTAATCTGAAAAACTGTTTTTCCTGTGCTTATATTTGCATTTCTGTCTGTCTATTTAGATTCTGTAATCTTTAGTAGACAGGTTTTTATTTGATAAACAATTGTGTAATAGCTTAGGTGAGAAGCTATTGTGAAAGAGGTTATCAAGCGAACTTCTCCGTGAGAGAGATTCTAATGTCTTGAATTGAGTTTTTATACTCTGCTAAAACCAGAAAGGGTTGAGGTTAACTAGAACTTTTGAAAAATCTACTGGGATAAAGGGTAGATCTAGGTGTTGATCTATTGCCTTGTACTGTTGGTTTGTCTCTTACTTTTGAAAAGAGATAACATAGTTGAGGATCTCAAGATGAGTCTTGGGGAGTGGATGTAGGCGAGTAAGTGCCGAACCACTATAAATCACTGTGTTGATCTTTTTAATTTCTGAAGTTATGCTTGATACTACTTTACTTACACTTCTGTTTATATTTTAGAAATGCTAAGATTGTTAATGGATTTGATGTTCTAAAACTGAAGTAAGTCTTATCTTCTCTGAATATTAGAACTCTGGAATTCTGATAAGTGAATATATCAAGTTCTAAACTGTTCTTCTATTTATAGTATATTTCACTACTTGGATTTCTAATCAGTTTTCTAAACTTGATTAAAGCTTTGTGAAGCAGTTCTAATTTCAATAACTGTCTCTCACACAGTCTTATATGATTTTCTAAACTTTATGAGGAAGTTCTAAATACAATAGCTTTCCGTCATAAAGAAGTTCTAATATTGAATAAGACATTGTGAAGCAGTTCTAATTAATAGCTGCACTTTGCATAGTCTTTTTATAGAACTTTGTGAGGTAGTTCTAATCCATAATTTATTCTCACAAGTTCTTTATTTTTCTGCTGCACTTAGAATTCTATATTTTGTTTTTAAAATCTAAAATTTATATTTTTAGAAAATCCAATTCACCCCCTCTTGAGTTGTACCATACATATATGGGACCCACGTGATCATTTAGTAGCATCCCTTTTCTCTTATTCCCCTTCACACTCTTATCATGCTAAACACAGCAAACCACCAAAACTCGTACCTTTCTTCCTCATTTGGTTTGCTTTCCTAGTATACGCTCTCTCTCTTCCTTGAATTTTTTGCAATTGATCTGCTGTCTAAATTTTTTGATTTTTGCAGAAAAAGTGCAGCAGATCATTTTCATCCTCGACTTGTGCTTGTCTACATGCAAAACCAAAAGTAGATTTGAGTTTTTCTTCTCGATTTGGATTGAATCAGAGAAAAGGAAAGTGGACAATAACGGTTTTCAAGTGAATCAGAGATAAGGAGATAGTAATAGTGGTTGTCTTGGATTGTCATTCTTGATCGGATTAGAGATAAAGAGATAAATAGCTGTAGTGGTTTTCGAGTGAGAACAGGAGAAAGGAAATGGATGAGTGAGAAAAGATATTTAGGGTGGAGAGAGAATCCACCATTGATGTAACTCATCAAGCTGACATGTCATTAATTTTTATTTTTTTCTCACTTCGACATGCCATATGATTTTTCTAGTGTGTTTTGATCGAAAATTGATGAAAGGGAGTTTAGTGTTACAAAAATAGCAGTTAAGATTGTTTCAAATGACAAATTAAAGATCACGCATCATAGAGTGATACCTTTTAAGTTAAGGGATACTCGGTGAAAATAAGCCAAATAAAACCTATAATTTATTGTTTACCTTTAACAAGTTGGGTCCCTACAAAAAAATCATACTCGAACCCCATTAGGGATTTAGATATCTGAAGCCAATTAAATTTAAACTTATAATACCAGAATCTGATTAGCAATACTCAATAATTCATGGACCCATTTAAAGACATCCTTGGTTTTGTCTGTGTCTTCTGCAGATTTCCTATTTCTATTTTCTTATGTTTCCTTAAGAAGAAAATCAACCCATAGATTTGCTAAGGACTATGGACAAGCAAACTCAACATTATAATTGTTTGTGCACCTACTACCAATGAATACTAGTCATATACTTCCGCAATGCGCCGTTTATACAAATTTATAGTTTTTTATTGTCACCTACCATAAATGAATACTAATCATGTACCTACACGATACACGGTCTATAAAAATTTGTAGTTCTTTAATTGTCTTATATGGAAATTTTTTCGAAAACTTCTTATAAAGTATTTACTTAATCACCTCTTCTAAATGACAAATCCAAAAATATATAAAATTCATAAATTATGAATATGTTAGAGTAATAAAATATCGATAATATTTAGATTCTTAATCAATTTCTGGAAAATATAAGATATCGAGAACCAAGCTAGTGAACAAATCAATATCTAAACATGAGTCAAATCATAAATGAATGAGAAGTGTGAACAAATAGCCAAGCATCACATAGAATTGCCGACGATTATATTATAATACTTAAATATTAAAAATATCAAAAAAGATTCAATAAAACTATCCAAAAAAATATGAAGCAAGAGATGAAAATCACATACTGTGTTATTAGTTCATAGTAAATTCGCTTTAACTATTACAACGATGGTATATTAGCAAAGAGCATCTTCAACAAGTATTATCATCTTTTTGGATTTTTTTTCTTTGAAAGGATCTACTTCAAATACCCTTGAACTATAATCTTTCTTGAGTGAATTTGTGCATGAATATAAATTTATATCCACACTAAAGTTCACAACCTTTTAAATTCTCAAATTATAAACTAAAAATTTTATTATCCTAATTAAATGTAGTATTCAAAATTTTAATTGTAAAGTTTAGTACCTTCGAAAGTTTAAAATTATAAATTAAAAATTAATTTCTTATAATAAATTATCGAAATTAATATGATATTGAAATATTTAATTATAAAGCACCCACCCACCTATCATCACAACATTTAGAAAGTTCAATCCATGCCATCTTAACATATTAAAATTTTAAGAAAATTCAAATTAGATTTCAGGACTATTTTTATATATTTATATTGATTAATAGATAGCTATAGATACAGATAGATAGATGTAAACACAATAAGAATGCAAACGAGAAATGACATCAATATAAGAGAAAGAAGTAGATAGAACGAATAAAGCCATGATCTTTCCATCTAAAAATAAGATGATTTGGAATACTGCATTTTTTAAAACTCACTGAGGAAAATCAACTTGTGAGGTGATTTCAAAAAATTTAAGATGAAAGAGAAAATCCATCTCATCTACAACTATATACACTTGAGCTTAAATCAAGTCATGGTAAAAAGATCAATGAAATACTAATGGTTGAGCAGCTCACCACATGGCATATTGCAATTTAGATTGGAATTCATAGATTTAATATTATTCATTAGCAATGAGTATAAAAAATAGAACCTGATTTTCAGATGAAATGGCAAAAGAGATAAAAGGAAAAAGGAGAAAGAGACTAGATGGTAGCTAGGGTCTTAGCTATGAGTGAGAGTTTTAATCATAAGGTTATAATTGATTTGAGATTTTTTATACAGCAGTCATTATTAATTTAACTAATCAGATAGAGGATTCTCAAACTAAATTTAAATTCAACATAAATTTGATATAGATATTAAAATAACTACTAAACATGTCAAAAATCAGTTTCTACACTCTTTAAATGCGGAAAGATCGGATACACGACGGGTCAAGTATTTTTGCCATCTCCATTTACTTTAATACGGAATATCAAACTTTTTATCACTATAGAGTAAAGTGAATGACTATATAAGATTAGGTGGGCGAATATTCCAAAATTTGGTCTATCTTCGTGAATTCAACAAATCAAAATTTTTAAAAAGAAAATTGAATCAACTCCAATTGTGAATTGAACAATATCAAATCAAATAAATTTGATTTAGTTTTTCAAAATTTCAACTTAAATTTTGAATTAATAAATTTGATATTTATAATTTTATAAAATCAAAGAAATTGAGAAATTAATTTTTTACTATTAAAATCAAATCAATTTTTTTAAAAATTCAACTCAAAGATTACACGTATAAAGTTACTTGACGCTGGCTTCTGCAATAGGAAATAAATGAAGTGCATTCATGTCACATACAATACAAAGCTCCAATAATTAGTAATGGTTTGAAAATTGAAATTAAAATGACGGAGCAACATTTTTTATTTTTTATTTTTTTGTGTAATTTTTAATTTTATTTTTAAATATGTAAATCCACATGAGAGCGATGCGGGGTTGTCGAAGACATGGGTCCCACGCGCCGTTTCTTCAACGACATTTTATTGTGATGATTGCGATGTGTCGGGTAACTGCCATTTAGTCGGTGCGTGAAGTAAAATCCCTCGGGTTGGGCCTTGACGTGATTATTGTTGGATAATGCATACGTGGCACACCTTGGCAAATAAAATTTAGCTGTATCACGCGCATATATATATATATATGGCAATTTTCTACACTACTCCGGGGTAGTGAATAAGGCCACAACAAACGTAAATCAAGCCATTCGTAAGCTGATTGAAGTTACTCCTTGGATAAATTTAATAAACAAACCAAACTCAATTTTCCTTCGTAAGTTAGTTTTATCGAGTCAAAGTCATCGTCGGCTAGCAAGCTAACTTTATTAAGTCAAGCTTAATAAATCAAAATTATATTTAAAATTATATTTTAGTTTAATATATTTTGAACTTGAACTCAAATTCAATTTGTTTATAGTTAGCGAGTCAAGCTCCATTTTAAATAAGTCAATCTTGCTCTCTAATTTATGAGCTCAAAATAAACTCGAGCTCTCTGTGTTTGACTCTCATCAGCTCATTATAACTCTAACATCAACTATCCATTTAAAATGAAATATAAGCATCTGATTATAAATTAAAGTACTCAATCTAAAACTCAATTACAATTGTCATTTATTACTTAAACCGGTTTAGACATCATTTTAAGATTAACATATTTTTTATTTTTTTTTTTAAAAAATAAATTAAAACTATAAAATTTCATTTTGACTTAATAAAAAATATAATATGGATACTAAAAATAATTATAATTGCAGAACTAATTATAATTAGAAAGTTACATTTATAATTTTTTTTAGAAGATAATTATTTTTAATAATTTTAAAATATTAATTAAATGGCTACTGGATAATGGATACCTAAACCTTTAAATTCAAACCCGATAAGAAAAGTAAAGATACTATTTGAATCCATTTATCAACTACTCCAACCACTCATCCTATTAGGTTCAATCAGATCGGTTACTTATGCACTCGAATAAACCTCATCAGTTGCCCACCTTAATTACTTCTTTGGCCAAATCTATAAATTTGCATGTTCACTTTACAACTTTTGCATAAATATCCAAATTTACCTTTTAACTTTATAATTATAATTTTATCTTAGTTAGTGACATTTTAAATTTTTATGAGGACTTATTATATATTTATATTTATAGTTTTTAATAACATTGTGCATCTTTTCACCCAATCAATAATAATTTTTATGGTTTTTTCTTTTATATGTAAGTATTGATTTGAAGTGTTTTTATTTTACAATAACTTAATAAATGTTTAATCGACTTAATTTTTATTAATTAAAATATTCAATAAAATAATTTTACAAGTTAAAGGTTGTGTTATTCAACAACTTTTTAAGTAGCTTTTAGCGTTTTGATTAAACTTTATTTTTTATAGTATTCGGTAACATTACATTTGAATTAACTTTTACATGTTAAAATAACATTATATAAAAATTAACTTATGTAATGTTTTATAAAAAATACCCAAACAATTAATTTTGCTGAACAGTTGAAATGTTGAATGAGTTAAAATTAAGTGTGTAAGTTGGATCGAAATATTCCAATCCAAATCGAAATTTCAAACCAAATATAAATTTGGAATGAAATTTTGAAATATAAAATTTAAAATGGGATGTAATTTTTAAAATATTGGTATATGGAATATGGAATGGAAACAAAAAATAAAATTTCATATTCCAATCCATATATCGAATTTTTATTTTATTATTCTTTAATTTGTAATTATATATTTTAAAATAAAATCTTCAATTAAATATTATAATTAAATATCTTTAATTTTCTTTTTTTTAAAGAAAACTCTATTTAATTCTAGAACTACGTAATTTAATAGAATATTTTAACCCTAATCCTAATTAGTAATTAATATATACTATGTGCTTAAATACTCATATATAATTTCTTGTGTTGAAAATTATGATTTTAGTTATAATATCTTACTTTTTATTAAATTATATGGTTTGAAATATTTTAGTATGCTTAGATTCATAATATATATTTTTTATAGATTTAACATTTTTTAATGAATTTGGTGACTGATTGTACTGATATATCCTAATATGAATGACATTATCTTTTGTTGATTTTATAATATTATTATTAATTATTAATTATTAAGATGTTAATTATATGAACTGAGTTATTAAATGTTAGGGGTGAAATATACCTACTATCTATAAAAATGTAAGATTAAATATTTTATTTAGTTATATGTGATATTAATTTTTTTTTTAAATTTAATCATATCTTTTTAGTATGTATATATAAAAATATGGTGATTATTCTTTTTTAGATTTAAAAATTTACATCTTAAAAATTGTTATACCATGTTAGATTTGTATTTATGATTAAGAAATTTGGAACTACCAAATTCCAAACCGAATTTCAATAAGATGGTATATGATAAAATTTTAAATTCCAAAAAATATTTGGAATAATCTCAAATTCTAAAATATTTTGAAATAAAATTAGAATGAGGTCATTTTATTCCTTACTGTCTGAATTACACCTCTAGTTAAAATAAAATTAAAAGCAAACAACCACACTCAACTTCGAAGTCAAAGCAGTTGGCTTGAGAGGAATTTGCATTGTGATAGATCAAATCAATGACCTAAGCCATGACAACTATTTCCGTAATTATTCATAGTCACTAAAACTATCCCATTCAGGTTAATTTATAAAATAATACTTTGTTACCAAATTTTGCCACATCATCTTTATCTATTATTTTTCTTTTCAGTTTTTTGCAAAAAATTAATTGCTATAACCAACAAAGCGACTCCTCCTACCTATTTTTTACCTAATAATGAAAATAATAATAATAATAAATGTACACTTTTCTTGGTGTAGTTCCACACGTGACATGACCACGATCTTTGGATGCTAAAAGCTATAACGATCTTCGGATGCTAAAAGCTATAAGTGTTGGAGGATTTTTATAAAATCACTTCAAGTTTATACCGACTTGGTGAGTTGTAAAATAGAATATATTTTTTATCAATATTTTGTAATTCATAAAAATTTTATAAAAGGCAATATATATTTTTTTAAAAGTGATGATTTAAAAATTAGCAGTAATCATATACATTTGATGTTCAATTAACTATTTGCTGAATTTATATTTACTGATTTACCGATTGAGCATTTATCGTTTATCGATTAATTTACATATTTACCAAATTAGAAATTTATTAATTTATCAATAGAGCTTTACTATTTATCGAATTGATATAATATACAAAGGTTGGCTTTTAAAAAGCAAAAACAAAAGAAATTGAAAGAACATCGTTTTGGAGTAGATTGATAAATCAAATATTTTAAATTTTTGGATAATTTATCAAATAGCTTATCATTTATCAAATTTTATATAAATGATTTACCTACCGTTAACAGTTTATCATTTTATTAAACCGCATTTACTAATAACCTCGAAAAATCGGTATTTAATGTATCTTGTCCTCCTCCTATTCTAAATCCATCAATAATAGAAGGTACTCAATTGCAAAACAATATGTGTTGTTTTGTATAAGGTTAAATTTATTTTCTTTAAATTGCCAATTTACAAAAAAAACACGTACTTTTTATTAAAATTCAATAAGGAACATCTGTATTTTATAAAATTAAGTGAATTACTTCATCTGTTTGGTTAAATTTGACCATTTTGAACCCTTTTTTTATTTAGATGACAATTTTAAGAAATCAAAGTATCATTAATTAATTTGTTCTAATTTTACTATTGTCTAGATATATGCATTAAATTTTTGTCTCAATTAAATGAACATCAATTTACAAGCATTATATTTATTTTTCATAATTTGGGTGATTCGATTTATTTTTTTTTTATTTTTGTGAAAAGTTGAAAACCGTCAATTTTAACAAAATGAATGGATTATAAAATTACACATCTTTTTAAGTTATTGCTATTATTAGCAAGATTATATTTTCTTTAATTTATTTCACCTTTCGCCACTCATTATGATAAATCATTGCATTTAGTAATATTATTCTTGTGAAATATATAATTTCATTGATTTACTTTCTGCTTTTCAAAAGGTAGGCCAAGAGTGGCCAAGGCCTATTGATTGAAATGTGTCCTTTACATTTTTATGCAATTTGTCATATTAAGTAATTTTTTTACACTTTCACGACTTATCCAGACACGTGTCTGTTTTTTATAGTTCTTAATAAATTTCATTAATTCTTCCTAGTCTAAATTCCATTGGCCCAAAGAAATTTGGGCTGGAGAGTCATAACAGTAATCTTTAATTCATAGGTAATGACCTTTAGTAATAGCTAATGTACTTGCTCCACAACATACAACTCAAAAACATGCAAATTATCCTTTTAAAAAAAATAAAACAAGAACAATGACTTTTATTTAATTAAATTTACTCATTCCATTCCACTAAAATTGTTTTTCATATAGAATGAAAAAAATATTAATTTATCTTAATTCTATAAAATTTTCATTTCAAATTACTTCAATATTCTTTTACCTTTTTAAATCCAATTTTTTCTTAGTGAAATTCAATAAATAAGCATAAAAAAGTAAATTTGCAATAAATTCTTACTTAAAGTGAAACAAAATAAACCTTAAAAATTTCTCCCTCAGTCCGAAAAAGATTAAAGGACATATTAAAGGACATTTTTTATTTTCACACATATTAAGAAATATGATTAAAAGATAATTTTATTCATACTATTATGTCCATCTTAAATAATACATGAGTAATTATTATATTAAAATAATAACTAAAAATTAATGAGAGTTATTGAAAATAAGATAAAATTTAAGAAAGGTATAGTAGACAATTTAAGGATTAAGTATAATGCAAAAAAGAAAAGTGAATTATATTTTGAGACAAATCAAAAAGGAAAGATGAATTATCTTTTTGGAACGGATGGAGTAATAGGTTAAACAAAACGAGGGAATATCAACATTGTTTTTCTTTGAATCTTTAATCTTTGGTTTTCTCATTTCTTTTAAAAAAGAAAACAAACATGATACAAATTTCATTAAAAAAATCCAGATTGCTAAAAGGACAAAATAAACCATCATAGCAAAATTCTGTAACCCCCAATTCCTCTTCCTTGGGTTTCCTTTTCTTTTCTTTTCTTATTTTTTTTCTTTTGCAAACATACTCATGTAGTCCTGTGCATAGAATCACACTTTTATTTATTTTATTTTATTTTTTGTAATTAACTATTTTATCAATGATGAAAGAAAGGGACATTAGAAAGAAGAATAAGACAAAGTTATGTGAAGAAGATGAGAGTGATTTTACCAAAAAACAAATAATAATAATAAAACGAAGTGAATAAATAATTAATGATCATTTAAGGGAAAACAAAACTAATTTCCTTCTATAGACTCGTTTCTACTTTTATACAAGTTAAGAAAATATAGTTAAACAAAGACTTTAACCTACATTTTATTAATGTATCCCTATATTAATACTAAAGCATGACATTTTCAGTAAATTGGTATTTACCTTGTTGTCCACCCCTCAAAGAGAATATATATACTTTTTTAGGGACAAAAATATTTTTTTAAAAAAAGTGATTTGACAAAAATGATATTCTTTTTTAAATTGCTAAACAAGAGTTGTAAATGAGTGGAGCTAAACTTTGACAAGCTTGAGCTTGTTCGATAATGATATGCTCGAGCTCAAGCTCGAGTAGGTTTTGAGCTCAAAAATCTGAGCTTGAGCACAAGTATGGCTTGAACTCAATTCAGCTCGACAGCTCGCGAGCTTCACTCGGTAAAGTTGGCTCACGAGCTAATGAGTTGAGCTTAAATTCAAGCTTGTTTATTAAATGAGATCGACAGCTTAGCTCAATAAGCTTATCGAATGAGCTATAACAAGATTTTATCGAACCGAGATAGCTCATAAGAGACTCGTCTCATTTATAGCCTCATTGCTAAAATACTTAGTATTTAGATTAATGTGACACTTCCTTCTTCCCACAAATATATATTTATTTTTTTTGAGTCGAAATAGAGAGGGTTTAAGTGATTGGATTGCCATATGGATTTAAAAGAGTATTTAATTTAACTGATTTGTGCAGTTGATAGCTAATTCATAATCAACCACTAGGTTGTACGTAGGTGTTTGGTAATAATTTTAATAAGTAACTGATAGTTGATTGAAGTTCCAATCAACTGTTGATTCATCAACTATGTTTTGAAAATTTTTTTTATTAGTTACTAATTGATTTATAATTATATTATATTTGAACTTCATCGATCTTATAAAAATAATTATTAATAATTTTCTTTGAACATTTCATTTTTAGTTATTTAAAATAAAAATTTTCTATAATATTTTTATCTTAAAAAAGGTACTTAGTATATGTTATTTATATAACACATTTTAAAAAATAATATATCCATCTTAAAATTTTGGTTACAATATCACCCTAATTTCAAATTATACCCAATTTAATGAATAAAATATTAATTTTCATTGGATTAATATGGTCAGATTAAGTAACACTCACCGTTCAATAATATCCTAACTAATATTAGTTAGAATCTTTTATTTAAATTCATAAAAATCCAAGTAAAATAATAAATTTTCATTAACTATAAGCATATAATATTAGTTTAAATTTTGTTTTGCCATTTTTTTAAGCATAGAATTTTAGTTAGGTTTATTGAAATTATATTTAAGTTAGATCACTTATAAAAATAAGTTGTGTTCATTACTGTAAGTTTTATTTTTATAAAACCATTAATTGTTCTCAACATTATATAAATAAATAAAAAGTATTTTATTTTGAAGATGAATATATTATTGTTTATTTTAATATTGGATGCAATTTGAAAATAAATTATATCCAATTTAATGAGTAAAATATTATTTTTTTTATTTTAATATTGGGTACAATTTGAAATTATGTTGCTATTATAACTAAAGTTAAAGTTTATGGTACTAGGAAAAGAAAATTGGATTTATAATACAATTAAAACTATCTGCAAAGTTTGAGATTTGTCTTAATGATTTAGCTCATCGTAATATATAAAAAATATTTTGTACCCTTACGGGGTCATTTTATATTTTAAAAGTAATAATTTTTGAAATTTTATCAAACACCAAAATTAATTAGCTAACTGAAATCAATCACATACTATTAGCTATCACTAATTGCTGTTAGTTATTAGCTAGCAAGAATAATGAAACCAAAAATGCATCTTATCAATAGTATTTTTATTTGACTTGGTAAGGAAGAAATGATAGATAGGGTTTAGTTTGAGCATTGGATTATGATTATTTGGTGTGAGTTGGACAAGAGAAGTGGCATGATAGGAAAATAATTATTTTACGCAAAATATAATAAAGAAGTGGCTTTTATGAACAAATTGAATTTTTAAATAGTTGGAATAAATAGCTCGACTTGCTTTTGAACTTGGGAGCAAGCTCAAAAGTCAATTTTTTGCATAGTTTACTCTTTGAATTTGCACAATATGAACCAAAAGTCTATTTTTTAACCAAAAAAAAAAAAAAAAAATTCATTTAAATAAAATATAATTAAAAAATAACAAATATTTTTCAAACCAAATATTCAATATACTCAAATATTTTTATTCTATAATTTTTTAAATCAAATATTTTGCTTAGTTATTTTTTAAATCAAAGACAAGATAACGTAATTTATTATTATTATTGTTATATTTTTAAATAATTTTCGTTCATTTCCAATTTTAAACTTTTAAATAATTTTTATTATTTAATAATATTATTTATTTTTTATAAAGAATTGGGCTTTTGTTTTTGGTGCAAGTTCAAGATGTAAATTTTACCAAAAAAGAAATAATTTTTGGACAAATTATATATTTCTGCAAAATTCAGACAAACCTTAGTTGATAAAAAAAAAAAAGTAAACTTAAGATATCAAAATAAAAAATAAAATCCCAAGCATTATTCTTCTAAGGCCCCACTTGGCCACGATTTGTTATTATTTGAAAGCTTGCGTGCTTTTTGTGTATAATATAGGAATTTCATAATTTTTCACTTCATTTTTCAGTTTTTTAAGTAACGTTAATATTTTTGTTTCATTTCAGGGCGAGGCCGCCCTTCCTCCTGCTAATCTGGCCGTCAACCTCTCAATTCTAAAACATATATAAACATGAACTTGATTTAGATATGTAAAGATGTTTTAGTATGTTCTCACATACTTTTTTTTATTCTATTTCTTCTCTTTTTTTTTTTTTTTTTTGTCTTCTTCTCTATCATCAGTTTTTATTATGGCTTCTTTCTTCATCTTCTTTTTTTATCAATGTTTATTTATGGCATTTTTATGTGTTTTTTTCTTTTTTTTAGCAATAATCTTTATTTTAATGACTAAAAACTATTCCAAAGCCAATATGATATAGTTGAAGAAATGATTTAGCATTAAAGTTACACTGATTTATTAAAAATTGGGTTCAGTCCAGGTCATTCGGTTTCCAATTTTTACTGGTTTTGACCGGTTGAACTCGCTTTTTTGCTCATTCGATTTTTAGCATCAACTAGACCGAATCAACCATTGGTTCGTGAGTTAATCGGTCCAACCGGCCGGTCCGGTTCGATTTTCAAAATCATTGGTGAGTTATATATCTTTTAAGAAATCATTTAAGCAATTTACTATATCCCTATGAAAACACACATATTTTGATAATTGTTTCAAACCATGTCGTTGTAAAATTGACCGAATAGACAAAATTGAACTTTTTTTGATTCAACTTGATTTTTAATATACTCGGTTTGAAGATTATTTGAAGATTACCTTCCTGAATTCTTCGGCAATAAATTGAAAATTAAGCTGGTATCTTGGGTAAAACCACAAGCTGGATTTTACAAGCTCAACGTTGATGCTTCATACTCTTCTTCTTCTTCCGCAGGAGGAGCCATAATTCGAGATCATTTAGGTAGCCTCATTGCCGCATACTGCTTCCCAATTCATGCCAGAGACTCTACAGACGCTGAACTAAATTCCTTATTTTTCAGTCTCAAATGGTGTCAAAGCTTAAACACCTTTCCCCTTATTATAGAGAGTGACTCAAAAACTACCATCGACTTCATCACTTCCTCAACTTCAGCTAGAACGCCTCGGTTTGTCATTCAGATCAAGAATTTAGTCTCGGGATTCAATGTCTCTTTCTGCCACATCTATCGTGAGGGGAATCAAGCAGCTAATTTCTTGGCTCGTTTCAGCAGATTGTACTCAATTAATTGTATTTTTACTACATTTGCTTCTTTGCCTCAATTACTTAAAGGCATTGTTAATTCTGACATTTTGGATTCTCCATATATAAGATATAAATAAGGTTTTCCCAAAAAAAAAAAAAAAAAAAAGTAATCAAAAAAAAAAAAAAAAAAATACTCGGTTTAATTTAATTTTAATAAAAAAATAATTTTTTTATTTGGTTTAGTTTGTTTTTCATTAAGTCTAAATCCATCTAACAACCAGTTTAATTCGACCATTTTTGCTAAATAATGTTAGGGATAATTGAAGTTCCTAGATTCGCTTTTGGCTGTGTTTAAAGGTAAGATATTATTCTTGATCATCATTTTTTGAAGCAAATAAAGATTTTAATCCCAGCTATGCATGAGAAAGTTTGATGGCAACTAAATGATTATTGAGACGGAGTCCCATTGTTTGTTTTGGTAATGGTGAGCTAATACGTATATGCATGGACAGATGGCTTTCGAGATAAAGCACATTTCAGGTTTACTCACCTATTAATCGGTTGATGGAGGATGCTCGTGTGCGTGAACTAATCAATCAAGATGTGGTGAAGACCTATTAACTCTATTTTTTGTCCTTTTAGAGCTCAACATATGAAGGCTATTCCTCTTAGCCATAGAAGGTTGACATATTATATTGTTTGACACTAACTAAATAATATGATTTATATAGTTAACAATGGATATCATCTTGCTTTTGGTTACCTTCTTTCACAAGAGACAGATTTCTCTTCTAATATAACTTACCCATCTCTTTGGAAGAAGGGTTTATTTTCACCCGTCGTCCCTGAATTATAGCCACTATCACATTGTTGTCCTTGAATTCAATTTGTAACACTAAAATCTCTTAACTCCGATTTGCGTAATAGAAAAACACCTTTGCCCGTTATTCCTATCGGAATGCTAAGTGGCAGCATATGTGTATTTTTTTTAAAATAATTTTCTTTACAACTAGGCATTATCTCCTCCACCTTGTTTATTTTCACTTTGACTTTATTTTTCGCTCTCCACTCTCATCTCTCTTATGTCCCTCACACCTAATCACCATGACCTCTCCTCTTCTCTGACCTTCCTAGAATCCTCAAATCAAATCTAATCATAAAGCAAATCTTATACATGACCATTTTGCCTCCTATTCATCTCTATTTTTTCTTTTTTAAAAACCAAATAATATCTATGTAAACAAAGAACATAAGTCTTGCTGCTAAATGGTGTCAGTCTATTGACTTTTTTTGATGAACTCAACAATTGAAAAAAAAAAAAATCAATTTAAAATGGCGCCACTCACCTACTGATGAAACAGATAAAAATAACCAAGTGACCTGAATTTTAGATTTGCCAAAAATGTTAGAGAAGAATTGAAGATTCGAGCAGCCATCAATAGTGTCACATCCACATTTTCATAACATATTATTAACATGCATTAAATTATTTTTAAAGTCTAATTATGCATTAATATGATTTAATAAGATTCTGGATGACATATAGTTATTCTGGTAAATTACAGTGTCATAGAGGCATTTTGGTAATTTATAGTATCATGAGACTGTGTTTTGAAATATAGTGTAATAGTAGTATGTCAGTCAATTATTATGTCATAATAATGTGTGTGTATGTGATTCTAGCCTTTAAATTTAAAAGAGAAAACAATTTACAAACATTCTATAATAAAGACAAAATAAGCTAAATATAAATTATTTTCCATGCCACTACAAGACAAAGGCGAACTCATCTTATCTCCACCCAAGCACAAATGAGATTTTGATACATCATCAATAATCTCCACTTCACTCTAACTATCGTAATGCAATCTCACCAATCACTAGAAAAGAGGAGCTGATAGTGCACCACAAAGCATTTGATTGCACCACATGCTCACATATGCTCCAAGCATGTGAAGGAAAATGTTCTCATCTCATAATTTGGAGTTCTCTCACACTCGAACTTTTTCCTTCTTTCTTTCTTTTTATTTTCTTTTCATTTTCTTCTTTTATCTTCTTTCTTCTTTCTCTCACACAAGACCACACTTTGGCCGAACCATCTAAGCCCCTAAGCACCTCTCTAAACCCATCATCTTCTCACCAAAATAAACTATGTTGTTCCCAGATCTTTAAGATAATATAATTGTTTTAAGAAAATATAAGCTTTCAAGGTAAAGAACTCTCATTTATTTTACTAATTCTTTCCTCTCTACTCCTTCTCTATTTATTTTTAAACTAAGACTAGATCCATATGTTTTATATCATATATATTATGTTCATGCATTAAAAATTATGTTCATGTAAGATGTTAAGAAAAGTTTACTTTTTCTTTGGTTTAGGAGGTGAATCTTCTAAATCAAAAGGAAAGGAGGTGGTGGAGGGTTAGTGATTTTCAAGGTTATTGCTTTATTCTCATTTTAATATATTTAGGATGTTTATACATATTTTCTTGAGATTTGAATTTGTCAATATGTTTTTCTTCCATTAAATGCCATGATCTTTATGTAAACTTTCACTTTTATGTATTAAATGCTTTGTTTGATGATTTCTTCATGTATTCTAAACTAGGACAGAATATATAGTTGCCGCCTTTCTAAAGGAACTACTTAAAATCATGTTTTGATGTTATATTTCTTGAATATAAGTGCTAAGGATGCTATTTGGTTGATTTGGTAATGATTTAATCCATTTTTCATGCTTGGAAGAACCTTCATGGCTATGTTTTCATAGTTTTGTGTTTGGTTTATCAAATTAAATGTTTATCTTGATTATATGATGTTTAATGATGATTAATTGAAAAGCTAATTTGATTTAATGTATATTTAGTGCACTAACTATAGCTGGCGAAACAATGAAGGACTATTGCACAATTTTGACATGTGGTGAGGACTATTTGGAACATATTCTAAGGACTAAAAGGCAAATTCTGTGACACCCTACCGAGTCGAGTCTTTGCATAGTCGAGTCTTTGCATAGAGTTGAGTTGAGTCGAGTTGAACCAAACCCGGTTGGGGTAGAATGGGTTTATAAGTGGATTTACTTGCCCTAGAATATTAAGTTGAGGTATTAAAAGGTAACATGTAGAAATGTAGGTCTTATTTGGTAATTGCATCATACAATTAAAGAGATGGTTGGGAAGTATACGAGCCTTCCATTTGACCTTGCGTTCTTCATTTTCTTCACCTTCATCTTCAACGTTTTCTTCATCTTCATCTTCCTCTTTATCTCCTTCATCTTTCTCTTCATCTCTTTCCCTTCTCCATCCATTTTCATGGTAGTTAAGCATTAAGGCAACCTCTAGTTCTCCAAGTAAGTAGAATTTCTTGAAGCTTTATGCTATTCAACCTCTAATTGAGTTATATCGTAGATAAGTGATAAGAATTTTTATTATAGGTGAAGGAAGTTCAAAGAGTGTAGAGAAGAGAAGCTAGAACAGAGCTCATGCGTTTTTGGAGTAAAGGTTTGATATCTCTTGATTTTTATTATTGTCTTTGCATGAGAATTTGTGTGGTGTGTTGCTATTGAGACAATATATTGCTTTATGTTGGAGAATGGTAGTGGTGAGAAAACAGGGGAGGTATTGAGTTTATGTTGAAAATAGGGGAGGACTTCATCTTGATTTTGACCCTATTTAATGAGGGAATTAGGAAGTGTCATAGAAGAGTTATTTGTTCCTCTATGTGTTATCTTTACGTGGGCTTTTGAATCATTCAATTTGGAGTTGTATATTGAGAGTTATGGCCAAAAGAATACAGACTGTACAGTCTGGAATCACGTCGCGCGTGCCGCGCAGGCTGGGCAGCGTGTCGCGCTCGCGAATTCCACATACGCGGTCGCGACTTTGGCCAGAAGCTCTCTGACTCTCAGTTTGCGCATTTTGCGCTCGCGAACTCCACAAGCACGCTCGCGACTTCATCTCGCGCTCGCGACTTGTGTTGCGCGGTCGCGACTTGAGCCAGAAACCTCTCTGACTCTCAAATGGTACATCTCGCGCTCGCGAGGGTTGAAGACGCGCTCGCGACTTGGTCTCGCGCTCGCGACTAAGGTTGCGCGGTCGCGACTTTGAGCCAGAAACTCTCTGACTCTCATTTGACATTCTCGCGCTCGCGACTTGGCATGTCGCGCTCGCGATTGATGCTTTGACATTCTTTTTGTCTTCATTTCCTATGCAATTAACTTCCTTTGCTCATCATGCATGCATCCAATCATTGTAAAACAAAAATACAACATAAGAACATGGATTAAAACAACATGTAAGTATTTATATGATGTGAACTCAAATCAATATGATGAACTATGAAGTTGTAAAACCATTTATGTGCTATTGTGTTACATTGTTGATATGCTAATATGAAGCTCCATTGAGGTTGGGTAGAAACCATGTAGATAAGGCTGTGTCGCGACATAGAATAGCAGATCTGCGCCCCATACAGTTTGGAACTCCGGCTACAGGCCGTTGAGTGGATATGATTATACAGGCCATAGCAGCCAAGCATACAGTATTCATACAGTTTCATACAGTTTATCTTATCACTTCGGTTTCACTATAACCTTATGGAGCCATACAGATATTTTAACTTGCTATTGCATGAATCATACAGTAAAATAAACAGTAAGAAAGATCATTAAGGTAAAATGAAAGCCGCATGTTATGTGTGATTATATGTGCTTACATAATGCTTTTTGCTTATATGTGTGCTTATTGTTGTTTTATGTTGAGATATCCACTGAGCTTTATTTGCTCAGCTAGTTACCTGTTTAAATCGCAGGTTTTGAGACTAGTTCGTAGAGGGTCCGTTTACAACTGCTGCCATTCATCTGTAGAAGACTCGGTCTTCAGGGTAGAAACTCATTTTGTTATTCTTTTATGGCATGTACGAGGCACACAGTTGGGCCCAATCCATTTTGTAACTAGTATCATGTCTTGTAAATATTCAGTACATTATTACTATAAGCAATCTCAGCATGATATTAGATTCATTATACATTATGATTTCAGCATGTCAGTTCATTCAGTCAACCAGTTTGTAGCGTCTCGGCTCGGTTTATTCGGATTTACGGGTGGACCGGGAAGGGATGTTACAAATTCCCTAAGCTTATAGTGTATTTGGGCAAAAAGAAGACTTTAATGTAGTATATGACATTTTCCAAGAACTAAAAATGAAAATTTCACTAATTATGGACTAAATAGCACTTTGGGACTAATTAAGGACTATAATTATAAATTGGACCCTTAAAAAGGATTAATTGTAGACTATGGATAAATTAATATGCTTTGTACATTTAATTCCAAAGTGAGACCCATTTATAATTAATGAGGACTTTAAGGACCAAATTATAATTTGGCTTTAATTAAGATGATGATTAATTAGAATTAGTGATTATTAAGTAGTAGTAATAAATTAATTGGTTAGTAGTAATTTAATTAAGTGGATAGGTAGTTAATTGGTGATATCTAGATTAATTAAGTACTTAATTGGTAAGTAATTGGAATATTAAAAATAATAGGATTTTATGACTACTAAATAAATTAGGTAGCTAATTAATATAATTTAGGAAGTTAATGAAATATTGGGTTTAAGAACCCTCTTAGATCAATTAATTAATTGATCCACTTAAGTCCCAATTAGGAGAATATTAGAAAACAAATAGAACATGGAATAATTAGATAGTATTATACTATGTTAAAAATTAGTGCATTGGGAATTGTGTCATAGTCTTAGAATTTGTGCTAATTAGTGAATTATGAGTGATTATGTGAAAATATACTATGATTATGAATTTAATTAGATGATATGAATTTTTATGCCATGATAGAGTATTTTATTATGAACATAATATGGAATTATGAAATTATGTATGAATTATGAGAATTTAAGTATTGTTATGTGATTAATATGTGATTTATGAATATGGAATTATGATGGAATATTTAATAAGGAAAGATAGTGTGAACCCCTACCCCAAAATATCATAGGCATATGAATGCATGTGACTAAAGGCAGAAATGCACGTGAATGTATGAGTCGCCACCTTGTTTAATTATTTTAGGGTAAACTAGGAAAAAACCCTAAGTGACTCCAATTTTAATTAACCTAATTACTAGATTAATTAACCCAATGTTTAAGGCATGGTCTACGAACCCGAGTTGGATCCCGAAACTATGTCATACTGATGAACTAACCTATGAATGAATGTTCTGCAAGGAAGATGATGTAATTGAAAATGTTTATGTGATTTCGACTTGCCACTCGGGGTTAAATCCCAAACGTGCCTACGTACTTCCGTTTGAATGGAAGATCAAAGTCAACGTAGTTCGACAGGCCTCTTTTAGAGGGCTTTGAATGGGTATGCTTTATGCATGGGTGTGTGTATGCTTTGTGCATTTTGTTTAGGTATTTTGCCTGAAAATTGATTGATTTGATTAGGCATTTGATGCCAAAAAATGTTGATTTTAATGGCTTTTAGCCAAAAGGATTGATTTAGGCAATTAGTTTGCCAAAAATTGATGTTTGGGCTTATTATTGCCAAAAGATGTTTTGTTGGGCGATTGTCGCCAAAATGATTAAGGCATTTGTGCCAAAAGTCGGTATTTGAAGGCTTTTAGCCAAAATATGTTGATTTAGGCAATTTATTGCCAAAAAAAGGTTAGGCGATTTGTCGCCAAAGTGATTAAGGCATTTGTGCCAAAAGTTGGTATTTGAAGGCTTCTAGCCAAAAGCTTGATTTAGGTAATTTGTTGCCAAAAGTTTGATTGATTTGGGCGTTTGTCGCCAAAATTGATTATTTGAAGGCTTTTAGCCAAAATGAATTGATTTAGGCAATTTTTACCAAAAGTTGATGTGATTTAGGCGATTGTCGCCAAAATGATTGTTTGAAGGCTTTTAGCCAAAAGATTGATTAATTTGAAGGCTTTTAGCCAAAAAGGTTGATTTAGGCAATATGTTTGCCAAAGATGATTATTTAAGCGATTGTTGCCAAAATTTATTATTCGAAGGCTTTTAGCCAAAAAGATTTAAGCGATTTGTCGCTAAGAAAAGATTAATCTACTTATAGGCAATTTGTTTACCAAAAGTGATTGATTGACTTGCAATGTAGGCAATTTATTGCCGGGAAAACGTGTCTAATTAAGGCCTTTTAGTCACAATTATTGATTAATTGGACTTAAGCCGAATTTGTTCGAAATAAAGGCAATTTCACCATAGTTATTGATTAACTAGGCTTTTTTAGCCAATATTGTCGGATTTAAGCTTAACACCACGATTATTGATTAACCGGGCGTTTGGCCTAAATTTATTTAATTGAGGCAGTTTATTTGCCTAATGATTGACGTGAATGCTTTTATGCAATTGTAGAATTTAGGAGTAGAAGAGAAATATGCATGAAGTGCTAAAATTTATTACCTGGGTCAGTCATCGGCCACTTCTTAGCTCCAGATTAAGCTCCTCGTTTGGGGAATATTAATTAAAATTAATTTAATTTAAGTGACCAAGTATCACAACAGGAAAGCAATAAAAAATAAATTAAAAATGCAGAAAAAGCAGTAAAAGAATCGCAAGGAGCGTAGGGGAGAAGGAGCGTCCGTCAACACAGACTGAGTGTGTAAAACTGAGGGCTTCAGGGCCAATTTATAGGCAAAATCGGACTGTTTTGGCGGCCTGAGCCGCCGGCCGCCGGACCTCGGTGGCTGGGTCGACGGTTCTGCTGATTTTTTTGCTCCGGAGGCTTTTCCGGGAGTTCTAGACCTCCAAAAAATATTCCGGGACCAGTTTCGTGATCCTCGCGACGTCCCGGACGTTTTAAGTACCATATTGGCATGCTTTCGGTAAACTTCTAAAATGGCCTCCGGTCCGGCCGGACTGTCTGCAGTCCGAGAAAAACAGGCTTTGTGAGCCTCAAAAAATGCGTATTCACAGGCGACTGCAGCCGTTGTCACCGGCGGCGCCTTTAAGGGCGGCCGCCACCGCTGCGGCCGGGAAAACTAGCTTTTTGAGCCTCAAAATTTGAGTATTCACAGTTGCCCCCCACTGGCTATCATAAAAATGATTTATGAGAGCCAGTAGCCGTCTGAAGGAGCAAATTTTGAGGATGGGCAGAGGAGGAAACCCCGCCGTTGGTTTTTTTTCTTTGAAATGAAATGATCAAATGCATGGATTTATGTTTGCAACTCAAAGATGTTTTTGCCTCTTAATGAGGGCTTGAAAAGAAATTTTGCCTCTTAGAGGACTTGAAAAAGATGTTTTCCCCTTAATGAGGGCTTGAAAAGAGATTTTGCCTCTTAGAGGACTTGGGAAGATGTTTTGCCTCTTAATGAGGGCTTGAAAAGAGATTTTGCCTTTTAATGAGGGCTTGAAAAGAGATTTTGCCTCTTAGAGGACTTGGGAAGATGTTTTGCCTCTTAATGAGGGCTTGAAAAGAGATTTTGCCTCTTAGAGGGCTTGAAAAGAGATTTTGCCTCTTAGAGGACTTGAAAAGATGTTTTGCCTCTTAATGAGGGCTTGAAAAGAGATTTTGCCTCTTAATGAGGGCTTGAAAAGATGTTTTGCCTCTTAATGAGGGCTTGAAAAGAGATTTTGCCTCTTAATGAGGGCTTGAAAAGAGATTTTGGCTCTTAGAGGACTTGAAAAGATGTTTTGCCTCTTAATGAGGGCTTGAAAAGAGATTTTGCCTCTTAGAGGACTTGAAAAGATGTTTTGCCTCTTAATGAGGGCTTAAAAAGAGATTTGTTTTATTTTTGTTTTTTTTTTCTTTGAGAACCAAGGGTCCACCTAAAGTCGAAATGATCAAATGGCTCGACTTCGGATGAAAAAATGGTTGGTTATTGGTTAGGGTTTCACCCTAGGTTTTATGTAAAGAAAAAAAAAAAGGTTAACCATTGACCAGGTTCTATCCTGGGTTTGTGTATGGGAGATTGACAATGGTTGGGTTTCACCCTGGGTTGTGTTGTTTTTTTTTTTATAACACTTGCCCCTGAATCTGACTTGGAGGATTTTGCCCCCTGCTTGAGAGAAATGATGCCCTTATTAGCTGAAATAGAATTTCTTCTTAATGAAAGACTAAAAATTCCGTGATTACTTCTGTGATGGGAGAATGGTGAAGGTTCTTATCACTTCTTGCCCCCAGAATGGTGCTGACCATGGAATACTTCAAAACATTGGTGTTGTGCTTGTCCAATCGATTGAGGAATCAAAGAGAACAAGGCCACTTATATGACTCGAGGAAACGGACGATGTGGATAACATCGCTCGTCTGAAAGGATCGAAGAAACGATGGTCCGAGTGGAGATGAGGTATTAAAGAATTACCTCTCAATGACTATGTTTGACATTTTCTAGGGTCTTTTTGGAAACCCCGGGGATTGACTTGACATTTTCCTCTCTCTCTTTTTTCGAGGAATGACTTCAAAGAGTGACGCTTTAAAAACGAACTTTTGAGAATGACTCGATTTTTGTGACTCGTTGTGGAATGACCACTGGTGACGGAGACTTGATTTTAGAGACTCATTGGACACTCGATTTAGAGACTTAAATTTTTCTTGTAGTGAATTGTGACTCGAAGGAACTCAGTGATTCCTGGAAAAAATGATTTATATACTCCCAAGGAGACCTTTGAAAGGGATTTTTTTTTTTTAAGGACAACTTTGCTGTTTATGCTACAAAAATGGTCTCTCTAAAAGAATTCATGAAAGCACTTTTTGTTTGCCTTAACTTTTGCCTAGTAGCCGCCCTTTTGGGTTTTCGACTCTAGCAGGCTCTTTGCCCTAACTTTTGCCTAGACCGCCCTTTCGAGTTTTTAGCCTAGCGGGCTCAATTCTTGCCTGAAGCCGCCCTTTCGGGTTTTCAACTCCAGCTTTTATTTTTCTTTTCTTCTCTTTTTTTTATTTTTTTATTTTATTTTTTATATTGGCAAAGAGAAAATGCTATTTATGATGCAAACTTATGTTTGTGACCGCGCCTTTGTGGCTGCCTATGTATCTCCAAGAACTCTTCGGGGGATGGGGAGAATCAGGTTTTTCGTAGTTCCTTCAGGGATGCGAACTTCGTGCTCAGCTAGTGCGGAATTCATCTCCGTCTTGATGTTAGTGCGGAATTCCTTTCCGTCTTGGTGCGGAATTTATTTTCGACTTGCTGTTGGGGCAAAATTCAATTTCGCCTTAATGCTGATTGTGGAATTCATTTCCGATTTGATTTCTTCGGGATTCCTTCCCGACTTGATATTAATACAGAATTCATTTCTGATTTGATTTCTTCGCGGGATTTCTTCCCTGCTTGATGTCTTTGCGGGATTCCTTCCCGTCTTGATGTCTTTGCGGGATTCCTTCCCGACTTGATGTCTTTGCGGGATTCATTTCTGACTTGATTTCTTCGCGGGATTTCTTCCCGGCTTGATGTCTTTGCGGGATTCCTTCTCGACTGGATGTCTTTACGGGATTCATTCCCGACTTGATGTTGATGCAGAATTCATTTCTGGCTTGATTTCTTAGCGGGATTCCTTCCCGACTTTGATGATGTTGAATCAACTTATTGACTCGAGCTCTAGGCGAATCTGACTTTGTTGTTGTAGTGGTTTTACCACTGGTTGACTGAAATATGACTTGTATTCATCACAAAGAGTTTTGAATACCCACATTGTGGTGGTAACTT
This sequence comes from Jatropha curcas, assembly GCF_041381405.1. NCBI lineage: Eukaryota > Viridiplantae > Streptophyta > Magnoliopsida > Malpighiales > Euphorbiaceae > Jatropha > Jatropha curcas. Next base: position 10,467,824 of record NC_143158.1, on the reverse strand, counting down.
GAGTGGCTTGAGTGTTGAAGAAGCTTTTATGCTTTGAGTTTGTGGCTTCGCCATGTTTGAATTCTTGAGGTTAATCTGATTCCTTTTCTTGAACTTTATCTTCCTCTGAATTTGAAACTTATTTCCTCCATGGTTCTCCTCTCCATAAGGAATTTTGAGGAGACTCTTCCTTTTCCTTATTTTGAGAAATGATCCTTGTTTATAAGGACACTTGTATTTGTGCCATGCTTGGCGCTTGATTTTCAAGGTGTTTGTTGTCATCCAATTTGTGAAAATGACTGCTTCTTTTAACTTGCTTTTTCAAAATGTGAGCAGCCGCTTGGTCTTTGTCCTTATGGCTAAAATGATTTGTCATCTACCCTTGATGGTCTTGAATTTAACGGAGAGCTTGCAGTTGACCCGTTTTTGACAACTTGATTTCCTGTAGCTTTGTCCTTGATTTCTTTCTTTTGTGCAGAAGTTCCTTTTGACCCATTTTTTCTTTTGCTTTGTTTGCTTCCTTTTGACCAGGGGTTCCTTTTGTCCCGTTTTTCCTTTTGCTTGCTTAGAAGCAGCCTCTCCATAAAGAATTTCTAGGCAACTTGATTCTGAGATGACTTGAGTAGTGTATGGATAGCATTGCGACTTCGTGCAGACCCAACCCAATTCCAAACATAACTTCTTTATTCTGTCGCTTTTAAGCTCAAAATTCAGACACCTCTCTGTCGGAGCATCTTCCATTCCTGGGTTTTCAGAGAAACCATTCTGGCCCTAACCCCTTCAATCGGCTTTGCCTCGGTATTGTTTGAAGTCTTGCGTACCCTTTGCTGGATCCTTTCCATGATTACCCTTCAAAACTTCCCCTTTGGTAGCGCTTCTTAGGATGCCCCCAGTTTTGATTGATGCGGAGCAAATGAATGCATTTTTATTTGCCAATTTTTATTATCTTTTTTTATCATCATTTTTTTTTTTATTTTTTTATTTTTTTTCGATTTTTTTTGTGCTTTCACAGGAAAGGATAAGGAAAGAGTATAAACATGATTGGAACGTAAACTGATCCCTTTTTATTGATAAGACAAAATTTGTGTACAAAAGACACTTAGATTTACAAATTTGAATTGAATGAAAACTTGAATGGAAATGAAAATGAAAAGAAAAAAAAACTAGACCCTAAAAGATAGACTCTAGGTGGACTGTGATGGACTAGGATTGGATTGACTGTAGTGACTTTGTTCTTCTCGATGCTTCAATCGATCAGACATGTTGTTGTTGGTCTTGAACAATTCCTTTGTTCTTTTGGAGGCTTGATCTCAACCTTCTCAGGCACAACCTTCATTTATTTCTAAGAAAAGTTCGAAAGGATTGAACGATTCTTGTTCATCAATTTTTTTTTTTGCATTAATCCCATGGTTAGGCAAGGGATTGGTTGATGTTCAGCTTGCTCCTGGGGATGATGGACCCATTGTCAACCAGGTCTTGTAGACGGTTTTTCAAAGTCCAGCATGATTCTGCTTCTTGTATGAGTCTTCTTTGAGTTGACCCAACTGGATTAAATCTTCCACCTTAGTTGCAGTCGCAATGAGCGATTGGAACGTAGGCAAGTACTGTGTTTGAAGCTGTGACTGGTAGATAGGCAATAAATTCTTGATTATTATGTGAACTTGTTCCTGTTCAGAGGGTCGGTTGATCATTTGAGCAGCTTTGGCTCTCCACCTCGAAAGGAACGAGGAAAAGGGCTCATTGTTCTTTTGTTTAGTAGTTTCCAGCTCCCTCCGGGTAACATCCACTTCGATATTATAATGGTACTGCGTGTTGAAAGCATTGCATATGTCCTCCCAATTCTTCATTTTGGAACGATCCAAGCTCACAAACCATCTTAATGCAGCACCAGTCAAAGATTGCTGAAACAACTGAGGAAGGAGCTCGCTGTTCAGGCCAAACGGGTTGAGGGCACCCACATACATTTTCAGGTGCGTTTTGGGACAAGTGGTTCCGTCAAACTTGTCCATGTTAGGCATCTTGAATTTTGTAGGTAATCTTGCTTTGGGGAACAAGGACAAGGAGTCCATGTCCACCACTTCCTTGTGTGTCTTGAGGGCAGTAATAGACTTTTCCAACAATTCCAGCTTCTCTCTCATTTTCTGAGCTTCCAGCTCAGAAGCAGTTCCAGAGGGCATGTCATCCAGGGCAGGGTTTGAGGACGTCGGTGCAGCGCCGGGTCCCTGATTGGAGGCAGCAGGTCCGCTTCCCCCGGCTGAAGCTCCATTTCCATTACCACCACCTAGTTCAGCTATTAGGGCAGTCCTTTGGGCGGCCAATGCCTCATTCATTCTAACCTCCATTCTGGCCTCCAGTTGTTCAATGAGGTTTTGGATGTCAGTAAGTGATGCCATTGGTGCGACTGGAGTTGTTGGACTTGTGGATGAGAGCTCAGTTGGTGTTTCGGGTACAGGTGGTCTTTGGAGGGGTACCTGTGAAAGGACATAGTCAAAACTATCAGACTATCCTATATAAGGTGTTTTCATAGGCTATGTGAGATAGTGTGAGGTAGGGTAGTGTATGAGTAAGGTATTTGGACTTGACCCTGTGAGATGGGACGGTTTGACTCTGTGTGGTAAGGTAATATTGGTATGCTAGGACGCCTAGGATAGGACCCAATGGGATGTGATATGTAAGGTAGAGTGCTTAGGACTGGACACCTCAACTTTTCGAAAGGCCCTAAGTTCTTAAGAAAAAAAAAATTTTGGGCCTTAGGGGCCAAAATGTGAATTTTTGGGCTTCTATGGCCAAGAATGTGAACTTTTGGGCTTTAGTGGCCAAATTGTGATCTTCTGGGCCTTAGGGGCCAAATTGAGAATTTTTGGGCCTCTGTGGCCAAATTGAAAATTTTTGGGCCTTAGGGGCCAAAATGGGTATTCTTGGGCCTCTGGGGCCAAATTGAGAATTTTTGGGCCTCTGTGGCCAAATTGGAAATTTTTAGGCCTTAGGGGCCAAAATGTGAACTTCTGGGCCTTAGGGGCCAAATTGAGAATTTTTGGGCCTCTGTGGCCAAATTGGAAATTTTTGGGCCTTAGGGGCCAAAATGTGAACTTCTGGGCCTTTGTGGCCAAATTGAGAATTTTTGGGCCTTTGGGGCCAAATTAAGAATTTTTGGGCCTTAGGGACCAAATTGTGAATTTTTAGGTCTCTGTGGCCAAAATGTAATTTTCCAGGTCTCAGGGACCAAAAATGTAATTTTTCAAGTCTCAGGGACCAAAATGTGATTTTTCAGCTTTGAAATGGAATGTTTTTTTTTTTTGTGAAGTATGGGATGAATGCGTGAATGCGCACAACATCACAACATAATTCATTTTTAATGGAGTGATTCAGCATCATTGGGTGCATACAGTCCTAAAGGATAGGTTCTATAGGCTATGACGCAAATAGAGAATAGGCTTATAAAGGGACCCTTGAACCTTGAGCATGGATATACCTAACCACATGTGAAACAAAGAGTTTCGCGTGGGTCCAACAGTACGCATGCCCATGGGCCATCCCCAAAAGGATTAGGGATAGTTTGCGGTAACAGGGAGGACGCTTTGGCTGTTCGTCGACATAATCAAAGAGACCTGCCGATCAGCGCTACTTGCTATCCAGACTCAGAAGTTTGAACAGAGAGAGAAGAAATTCATTTGAAATTCATTTTTTTATGCAATGGAGAAAAAGGTTCTCAATCGTGCAAATAAATCAACAAATTTAAATGATTTAAAGTAAATTTCAATTAGGTCCAAACTTTCCTTATTAAGCATTCTTAAAGAAAGAATACTTAATCCTTGCTAGGGTACCCTGCAGAATAAAGCATAGTAAAATAATACCCTAAAGAAGAGCAGGTTAGTTTACACAACAATTGTAGTCCACTTTATGTAAAACGATTATATAATTCCCCAGCAGAGTCGCCAAACTGTGAACCGCTACCCCAAAATATCATAGGCATATGAATGCATGTGACTAAAGGCAGAAATGCACGTGAATGTATGAGTCGCCACCTTGTTTAATTATTTTAGGGTAAACTAGGAAAAAACCCTAAGTGACTCCAATTTTAATTAACCTAATTACTAGATTAATTAACCCAATGTTTAAGGCATGGTCTACGAACCCGAGTTGGATCCCGAGACTATGTCATACTGATGAACTAACCTATGAATGAATGTTCTGCAAGGAAGATGATGTAATTGAAAATGTTTATGTGATTTCGACTTGCCGCTCGGGGTTAAATCCCAAACGTGCCTACGTACTTCCGTTTGAATGGAAGATCAAAGTCAACGTAGTTCGACAGGCCTCTTTTAGAGGGCTTTGAATGGGTATGCTTTATGCATGGGTGTGTGTATGCTTTGTGCATTTTGTTTAGGCATTTTGCCTGAAAATTGATTGATTTGATTAGACATTTGATGCCAAAAAATGTTGATTTTAATGGCTTTTAGCCAAAAGGATTGATTTAGGCAATTAGTTTGCCAAAAATTGATGTTTGGGCTTATTATTGCCAAAAGATGTTTTGTTGGGCGATTGTCGCCAAAATGATTAAGGCATTTGTGCCAAAAGTCGGTATTTGAAGGCTTTTAGCCAAAATGTGTTGATTTAGGCAATTTATTGCCAAAAAAGGGTTAGGCGATTTGTCGCCAAAGTGATTAAGGCATTTGTGCCAAAAGTTGGTATTTGAAGGCTTCTAGCCAAAAGCTTGATTTAGGCAATTTGTTGCCAAAAGTTTGATTGATTTGGGCGTTTGTCGCCAAAATTGATTATTTGAAGGCTTTTAGCCAAAATGAATTGATTTAGGCAATTTTTGCCAAAAGTTGATGTGATTTAGGCGATTGTCGCCAAAATGATTGTTTGAAGACTTTTAGCCAAAAGATTGATTAATTTGAAGGCTTTTAGCCAAAAAGGTTGATTTAGGCAATATGTTTGCCAAAAGATGATTATTTAAGCGATTGTCGCCAAAATTTATTATTCGAAGGCTTTTAGCCAAAAAGATTTAAGCGATTTGTCGCTAAGAAAAGATTAATCTACTTATAGGCAATTTGTTTACCAAAAGTGATTGATTGACTTGCAATGTAGGCAATTTATTGCCGGGAAAACGTGTCTAATTAAGGCCTTTTAGTCACAATTATTGATTAATTGGACTTAAGCCGAATTTGTTCGAAATAAAGGCAATTTCACCATAGTTATTGATTAACTAGGCTTTTTTAGCCAATATTGTCGGATTTAAGCTTAACACCACGATTATTGATTAACCGGGCGTTTGGCCTAAATTTATTTAATTGAGGCAGTTTATTTGCCTAATGATTGACGTGAATGCTTTTATGCAATTGTAGAATTTAGGAGTAGAAGAGAAACATGCATGAAGTGCTAAAATTAAATAGACAGGGTTTAATTATTACCTGGGTCATTCGTCGGCCACTTCTTAGCTCCAGATTAAGCTCCTCGTTTGGGGAATATTAATTAAAATTAATTTAATTTAAGTGACCAAGTATCACAACAGGAAAGCAATAAAAAATAAATTAAAAATGCAGAAAAAGCAGTAAAAGAATCGCAAGGAGCGTAGGGGAGAAGGAGCGTCCGTCAACACAGACTGAGTGTGTAAAACTGAGGGCTTCGGGGCCAATTTATAGGCAAAATCGGACTGTTTCGGCGGCCCGCGCCGGCGGCCCGGCCGCCGGACCTCGGTGGCTGGGCCGGTGGTTCTGCTGATTTTTTCGCTCCGGAGGCTTTTTCGGGAGTTCCAGACCTCCAAAAAATATTTCGGGACCAGTTTCGTGATCCTCGCGACGTCCCGGACGTTTTAAGTACCATATTGGTATACTTTCGGTGAACTTCCAAAATAGCCTTCGGTCCAGCCGGACTGTTTGCAGTCCGAGAAAAACAGGCTTTGTGAGCCTCAAAAAATGGGTATTCACAGGCGATTGCAGCTGCTGTTGCCGGCGGCTGCCACCGCCGACGATAGTGGCTACCGTCGCCTTTTAGGGCGGCCGCCACCGCCGCGGTCGGGAAAACTGGCTTTTTGAGCCTCAAAATTTGAGTATTCACAGATAGGATTTTTCAATGGAACTTATAAAAGATAATATTTTTCGGACTATAATAAAATATTCCATTATAATTATGAGACCGAGAGTTTTATTTATGAACATTGATATAAATTAATTGTGAAATGAATTAGTCACAATAAATATTTTAATGGCATTGTTCTACTTGATTGAGTCAGTAGTTGTATAGAGATATGACATACTAATAGAAATACATTACTGTCTACATGTGACACGCAGTGTCTTGTAGGGGTTAATGAATCCCATTTTCTAGATATGGTCATTTGATTCCTACCAACAAGTCGTATGATATTATATAGGCTTTCGAGTTGTATGTTCATTATGAAATTCTCTGATGGCCTAAGTAAATATGTATTTCTTATAAAATAATTAGATAATTAAATATATTGTTCCTATAAGAACATGTTGATTTATGTGATACTGTGATTAAGTATGTTTAATTGAGTGACGTATGGCTACTAAATTAATTAAATATGTTGACTGTGAATATTTTAAACATGCGTCTAAATTATGCTATATCATGCTGATAATATTATCTAATTGATGAAATGTTGTGATATGATGATGCATCATACTATGGTTGCTTATGTATATTTCCTATTATAAATGGAAAACAAGCACCATATACAAGTCAACGCAAGTTGCTAATTTGGGTAGACGATCCACAACGAGTATCAAATTATTTTAGAGGCCTCTTATTCTATTTCAATCAATTTTAATACAGTCTATCTTCTCTTTTAGATTCTAGAACAAATCTCAAGATATGTAAATATAATTAAGGAACTGGACGTTTTTATTGCATGATAATGTGATAAATTAAGTATTTTAAAACAATAACTTTTTTTTCTTTAGAATTTAAGTATTTTATGGCATGTAATGAATATTTAAATTTCTTTAATTAAATTGAACTGATTTATAAATCTGTGTTGGGATTTATGAAATGTGATGATCCAAAGTTTAAAATATTGAAGTTGTAATTGGCAAAATATTTTGAAAAATATTGTTGTGGTTGTGAGTGGATTATAGAAATGTTTAAAATACTTTCTTTATTTTTGGAATACTGAAAATATAGGAAAAACTCTTTTAATTTTTCTATAGGATTCCTCCCAAAAATTCTTCCAAGTCATTTTTTCAAACTTAAAAGAAACGTCTAAAATAGGTTAAGTCTTAATTAAGTATGTGGTTTAGTACTTTGGTGTTAAACCTAATATGACTCTTATGGTCCTGTTCTATGAGACCAAATTTTAGGTGTCATAAATAGTGACTTAATCTTCGCAAGCTCTCTAGTGGAAATATTTTTTCTGGTACAACACTACACTACTCACTAACTAATTTGATAGCAACCAACTAATATCTTTGCAAGCTCTCCAATTGACAAAGCTTCAAACTTTCCTTAAATCAAAGTTTCTATTGCTTTTTCTGCTTAGATAGGGAAGTGCATTGATGCACTGTCGGTGAAAAGTTGAAGATAATATGGAAGTAGAGAGGAGAGAGGGTATAGCAGAGAGGAGAGAGAAAAAATAAAGTTAATGTGGAAAGAGAGAAGGTGCAGGAGATAGTGATAGCTGTAAGATAATTATTAAAAAAAAATACAAATATGCTGCCATAGCATTCCAGAGAACGGAATGTAGAAAAATGGGTAAAGATATTTTCTGTTACACAAATTAGAGTTAAGGTATTTTAGTATTTCAAATTAAATTCAAAGAGCGAGAAATAGTGGCTACAGTTTAGGGACGAAGTATGAAAATAAGCCTTGGAAGAAGGTATGGAACTTAAAAATCCCTACTGAAAGTAAAACATTTTATGTTTTTTGAGCTATTAAAATTCAAATTCCTATATTGCACTGATTAGCTAGAAGAGGAATTAGTTTGGATCCTATTTGTGGTTTGTGTGGAGATGATATTAAATCAGTTAAACATTTTAAAAGATTGTGTTAAACAAAAGAAAGTTTGGAGATTGTGTCCTCTTTAGCATTAATATTGATGCATATAATTCAGATTACCTTTTGAATTGGTTAAAGATTTTAATAGCAAGTTTTGAAGAAGCTTAACTGGAAATTTTGTTATGGTTACATGGGCTATATGGAAAGTGAGGAATATTATAAAGTTTCATAGGAGGGATTTGTTAGAATTGCAAATTGTGAAGCAAAGGCTAAGTCTATCAATTGAATTTTCAGTCATATTACGTGTCTTTGATGGGAACAATTGCTGTGAATGTGAACTTGACGAAAAACGTTAGCGTCCTCCTCCAGGTGGGTGGTATAAGATGAATATTGATGCTACTATCTCAAAAGATATATGATCTGATCTAGGCTTTATGGTTAGATATGATAAAGAAGGGAGTTGGTTCCAATGTAGCAGGTTTCCAACTCAGCATGATCATGCTGAGTTGAAGCTGCAATATTAGAATATTGAAAGTATTGGCAATGAGCATCGTGAAGATTTTACTTGAATCTGATTACTTAATTATGATTTAGTAGCTTTAACATAAGTCCTTCCCTGACAATGAATCTCGATTACTGGTACTTGATTGTACCATTAAAAGATTTTTTATGTATTCATGTTAGGAGAGAGTTTAATGGTGTAGCTCATGCTTTAGACAAATTTGATTTTCATATTTCTACGGAGGAAATGATTTGGATTGAGTAGGTGCTTGCTCTATCCTTTCTTCAGCTTGTCAGACTCTTTGATTTTGGTTTAATTCTGCTTTTTTCCCCCCTCAAACAAAAAAAAAAAAAAAAAAATTATTAGAATCGAACCAATTAAATGCTTACCTCTAACATTTCGAAGGGTATAATCTAATACTCCCTTCATCTCATAATTTGTGTCTTGGTTTGACTTTCATGTAGATAAAAATTTTTTTGGTTAATATAGTTAAACTATAGTTTTTGCTTCGTTTTTTCCTAATATACACTTATGTTCATATATATAAAAATTAAATGATCCGTATTAAATTGTTCTTGAAATTAATTGAACTATAATTAAACGTTTGATTAAATAGAACTTTATTGGAAGATTAAAAGTTGATATTAACATTTAATTAGTGACAATGTAGTAGTTTGACTATTATATTTGTTGACAAAGAAGCATATTAAATAAGGATAAAATAATAAACTTCAAATATTATTCACTTCTAAAAAAGGAAACATAACAACAATTTCGGATGGATGAAAAAGGAAAGGAAGACAAAAATTAAGGTAGGAACATATGAAAAAGGAAAGTAGTATAAAAATTGGGGGAATATTTTATGTATTGTGAGAAGTAAGAGGTTAGAACCCATGATATAAAAATGTGTAATTTAAACTTTTTTTGGCTTGGGTCAATCAATGCTAAAATGTTAGTATTAACTAATTAGCTAGCTAGCTAGCTTGCCACTTTTATATTTCCTTTGTATATTTAGTATTTAGTCGATATAGGATTCTTAACACATATCAGACTTAGATTTCAAGAAAAATAAATTCAACAGTATTTATGGAAATGATAAAAAGTTATGACAAAAAATAATATGATCAATTTTAAAAAATACTCACTCTGTGTATAAACATGGTCATTTAAGGTTTCTGCACGATGATTAATAAAGTAGTTAATATCCTTAAATTAAAATAAAAATTTCATTAATTTGACTATATTACTCTTTATCTCACATCATTAATAAAACACATATAAAAAAAATTGGGAAAAAGTTAATTAAATTCTTAAAACGATTTTTATTTGCGATAAAAAACTACCCTAAAATAATTTTTGCTTATAGATAGAGGGAAAAATACAATAATTATGATTAAATTATTTTTATTTTATATGTATACATTTGATAATAATTATATTAGATCTTAGAAAATGACTTTTCATTCAAAAGTTATCATTGTTATACTCTCTCCGTTCCACTTTAATAATAACAAATAGACATTTTACCTTGTTTCACTTTAAGTGTTCATTTAGGATTTTGAGACTATATTAATTATTCTTTCCAACTTTACCCATATTTATTAGATGTAATATATTTTTATATTTATATTTAAAAAGAGCAATTTAGACATTGTACCATGTCTTTTTTAGAAAATCCATGAATTCTTATTATTTTTTTAATATTTATTAAAAGACTAAATATTACTATTAAAGTTGAACGAACGGATAAATAATTTTTCAAATTGATTCGTATTTTCACATCTATCATGTAATTCCGTGAAGCGAAGCTGTTGTGGAAGTTTGCATCTTCGTTATCTTGGGGGGTTTATGTCCTGAAGTATATTGTTTTGGTCTTATATATTAGTTAATTTGTTTTTTCTCCTTCTTTTACCATATATATATAATTCGATTAATCACTCTAATTTTAATTTTCCTACAAAATGAATTTATACTATAGGATTATTTTCTATATTTGTTTGGTTCCATTTTTGTCATATTATTTTTTTAACAAATTACTAATTATGTTTGTTCGACTTTATTTTTAAATTTTTTAAATTTAATATCAAAATTAATTCAAAACTGTCAATTAAATCCTAAATATATTGTTCTAGATCGATTCTAATTTCAAAACCTTTGAAAAATGAATCAAAGTCAGAATTGTTTCTTCTCAATAGCGATGCAATTTATAAATCAAAATTTCCGAATTAATGTGATTAAGTGTTTTTTTAATCTAGTTAGCTCGGCGTCAATAAAAAAAAAAAAGTAGTCATTAGGAATGATAACGGGTTAAGTACCCACTTAAAATGTACTAGCCGAATCCAAATTCGATTATAAATTACCCGAATTTGTTTTAAACCCATTTAGAAATTCATTTTTAATTCCCAAATCGTTCCAAATTCAATTATAAGTATCCATTTAAATACATATTTATCATTAAAAATATTTTTATTTTCATTTTTTTAAAATAAAAAGTAAGTAAAAATTATAAAATTATTATTTTTTGACTTAATAAAAATATAATATAAATATTAAATATAATTTGTAATAAATAACCAACATTGCCTTATCCGCAAAAGTTAGCTAGTTTGTTGGCTCAAGGGTCAATTGTATCTTGAGATTTTAATGATCATGCAAAATAAATCAATTTAATATTTTTATATGTGCTAATATTAATTTATGCAGAATTTTTAAATATAAAAATTGCTAAAGAAGGCAAGTCCCTACAAATCTAAGATTTTAACATCCATGAAAATGATTGAAGATTTCTTTTTAGTGGTTAGTATCTTAGGATATTTTGTAGGATAGAGAGAATATTATTTTATAAGCACAAAAATATTTTTCTTCTCTCTCAAAAATATTTTCGGAAATTACCTTAATATTAAAAGTTAAAACTTAATCTTTTTAAATTTATTTACCTAATTGAAAAAGATTTTAACTTAATTATTTTTGGTAACAAAATATTAGAAAGAGATTTGCATATCTTTTATTATTTTCGAAAATTACCTTAATAATAAAAGTCAAATCTTGATCTTTTTAAATTCACTTACCTATTTGAAAAAGATTTGGCTTAATTATTTTTGATAACAAAATATTTGAAAGAGATTTGCATATCTTTATATTTTCGGAAATAATTTTATAAAAAAGGAAAGTCAAATCTTTTATTTTACTCTGCTTTCTTAAATAAAAAGATTTTTGACTCAATATTTTTGGCAACAAATATTTAAAGATCTTTTCATATCTCTTATTTTTGAATGTCAAAAATATTCCTTAAACTAAAAGATTTTATGCTTTCTAAACAGGATCTTCATCCCTCTATATAAAATGTTTTCCTTTTATGAAAACGTGGGTGTTTCTTTTAAGAGTAAGAGTCTATTAATCATATGTTTTAAATCTCTCAAAGCTCTCTCTCAAAGCCCCCTTATTTCTTTTCGTCTTATTGCTTCAAGAAACATTTTTAAGAGAAAAGAAAATTTTATAACAACCTCTTTTGAAAAATAGTTCTGTTCTTTAAATCGATTTTCTAATCTTGATTTCTATTTTTCCTGTGCTTCTATTTGTATTTCTCTCTGTTTATATAGATTCTGTAATCTGTTGTAGACAGACTTTTTAATTGAAAAACTTTTGTGTAATAGCTTAGGTGAAAAGTTATGGTGGTATAGTTTATCAAGCGACCTTCTCCTTGTGTGAGATTCTAATGTCTCGATGTGAGTTTCTGTTGTCTACAAAAACAGACAAGGTTGAGGTTGAATAGAACCTTTGGAAAATCTAGTAGGACAAAAGTTAGATCTAGGTGTTGATCTATTTTCTTGTATTGTTGGTTTGTCTCTTACCCTTGAAAAGAGATAACATAGTGGAGGATCTCAAGATGAGTCTTGAGAAGTGGATGTAGGCGAGTTAGTGCCGAACCACTATAAATCTCTCTATTTATCTTTTTTTTATTTTTTGAAGTTCTGCTTGATTTTATTCTGTTTACACATCTGTTAACTTTTTAGAAATGCAAAGTTGTTAATGAATTTATGTTCCTGAACTCGAATAAGCTTTATCTTTGTGGAACATCAGAACTTTGGATTTCTATATTGTGATTACTCCAAGTTCTAATCTGTCCTTCTACATTCAATGTTATTCACAATATGAATTTTAATCAGTTTTCTAATCTTGCTTAAGCTTTATGAAGTAGTTCTAAATTCAATAATTATTCTTCATAGAGTCATTCTAATATTGTTTAAGCTTTGTGAAGCAGTTCTAAACTCGATAGCTGTCCTTCACATAGACTTTCTATATTTGCAATAAGCTTTGTGAGGTAGTTCTAAACTCGATAACTAACTCTCACAAATGCTTTCTAATTCCGCTGGGATAGAATTCTGATTTTATTTTTGAAAGTTAAATTTTTATTTTTAGAAAATCCAATTCACTCTCCCTCTTGGTTGTGCCATATATACGGGACCTATAATCTGGTATCAGAGCTCTTGGTTCTTGACTTACCAAAGCTTAACGGCTTAAGAGAAAAGATCCCATGGCAGCCCCACTTCCTCTTACATCTTTAGAAGGTCAATCTGTTTCTAGACCACTTATGTCCAATGATTCTAATTACTCTTACTGGAAAATCAAAATGAAAAATTTCATAAAATCAGTTGATATAAACTACTAGAGGAACGTCATTACTGGTCCTCGCATTCTTATGAAAACTGTAGAAATTCTGAGAGTTAGAAAAACAGAAGAAAAATATACTGATGCTGATTGAAATGACATTTCTATAAATGCAAAAGCCATCAATATTCTTCATTATGCAGTAGATCCAACAGAATACAACAAAGTGTCCAGATGTAAGTCTGCAACGGAAGTTTGGGAAAAATTTAGAGTTACCTATGAGGGTACTGATCGAGTGAAGGAATCCAGAATTAATATCCTTTGGAGAGAATATGAAATGTTAGTATGAAAGAAAGAGATACTATAGTTGAATTAAATTCTAGATTTACAAATATAGTTAATACTTTAAGAACTCTTGGAAAGAAAATTTCAGAAGATGAGCTTGTTAAGAAAATCCTTAGAACTCTACATAAAAAATGGGATTCTATAGGAACTGTAATGAACTATAAAGAGACTCCAGTTACCTATGATTATTTAATGGAAGGCCACAGAAAAAGTTTATCAAAAAGAACTTTTCACCTAACAATAGCAACTTGCCTAAGAAAGAACCTTCTGAAGTGGCTTGTTATGAGTGCAACAAGCCCAGCTATATCAAGCCTAACTGTCCTAAGTTGAAAAAGAAGTCAAAGAAAGAAAAGCTGAATCAGGCATTCGTAGCTACTTGGAGTGACTCAGACGATTCTAATTCTGCAAGTCAAAGTGACCAGGAGAAGACTACAAATATTTGTCTAATGGCCACTATCGATTCCGACTCAAGGAAATCAACACTCTGACTTCAACATAGAAAGCTAGAAGTAATGAAGCAGATACAACAAGCCAAAAACGTGAAGAAAGCAATATAAATATTTCTGAACTTGAATCTGAAAATGATCTTCTAGATACTTATAATAATATTTGCACTGAATTTTAAAAGCTTGTTAGAAAGCATAAAGTTCTAAAGAAAGATTTCAGAAAATTAAAAACTAAATGTAATCATTTGAAAGATGCTTTTTATCAAGAAGTTACATGCAAAGATCTTATTGTAGAGATCAAAGATCCTAAAGATTGTAATGACAAATTTTCTGAAAAATTTGAAACACTTTGAAGAAAAATGTAAAAATCTGAACTCTAAAAATGAATCTTTGAAAACTGAGATTAGAATTCTAAAGTCAATTTCAGAACCGTTTTCTAAAGAAAAGACAAATTCTAGCTATGATAGCATTTCAATACAAAATCATGTTTCTAATAAGAAAAATGTTGTTTCTAATGTTGTGACTTTAGAACATAAAAAATTTGATTGTCTCAACAGAAAGAAAAACCATAGTAAGTTGAATACACCTATTACCACTATCCCTCCAGGACCCAATACGAGTTGGGTATCTAAATCTGCATGATCTTTTCAAGTGTGTCTAAGGAGTGAGCTGAAAACAGAAATGTGGTACATGGATAGCACTTGCTCTAGGCATACAATTGGTGATAGAAAGAAATTCACCAGATTAGAAAAGAAAAAGGGAGGTACAATTAGCTTTGGAGACAAAGCAAAAGGTAAAATTATTGGTATTAGTGTGGTAGGTTTTAATCCTTCAATAGAAGATGTATGCTTAGTAGAAGGATTACATTATAATTTGTTAAGTGTGAGTCAAATTTGTGATAAAAATAGAAGAGTGATCTTTGAACCCTCTTATTGTGAAGTTCAGAACATACATGATAACAAAACTTTATTTGTTGGAAAAAGGTTTAGGAACATATACCTAGTAGACCTTTCTAATTTGCATAACCTAGATATATGTTTAGTTTCTGTTGATAATTCCAGTTGGTTATGGCATAAAAGACTTGGACATGCAAGCATGCACATTATTTCTAAACTGTCTAAGAAAGATTTGGTTCGTGGTTTGCCAAAGCTAAAATTTGAAAAAGATCACATTTGTGATGCTTGTCAATTGGGAAACAAACTAGAACATCTTTCAAATCTAAGGGCATGGTTTGTACTTCTAGACCTTTAGAGTTGCTACACCTTGATTTATTTGGGCCTGTTACTCCCTCTAGTCTTGGAGGTAAATTCTATGCATTTGTTATTGTAGATGATTACTCTAGATTCACCTGGACACTCTTCCTTAGAAATAAGGATGAGTCATATGACGTGTTTGTTCATCTTTGCAAGAGAATACAGAATGAGAAAGGATATAACATTTCTGCGATTAGAAGTGACCATGGAAGAGAATTTGAGAATTAGAAATTTGATTTTTTTGCAAAGAGTCAGTAATCTTCCCTAACTTCTCAGCACCTAGAACGCCCCAGTAGAATGGAGTAGTGGAACGCAAGAATAGAACACTTTAGGAAATGGCTAGAACCATGCTAAGTGATTCTAAATTACCAAAGTATTTTTGGGCAGAAGCCGTCAACACTGCTTGTTATATTCTAAACAGAGCTTTGGTAAGATCTAAACTGAAAAAGACTCCATATGAACTATACAAAGGTAGAAAGCCAAATATTAGTTATTTTCACATTTTTGGGTGTAAATGTTTTATTCTAAATAACAAGAAAAATCATCTTGCTAATTTGATGTTAAATCTTATGAAGGAATTTGTCTAGGATATTCTAGTAATAGTAAAGCATATAGGGTGTTTAATAAAAAAACTCTAGTTGTAGAAGAATCTATCCATATTATGTTTGATGAATCTGATTCTACTTCTAGAATTTTAGAAAATGATGATGTTGTAGATTTCAATCAAGAAAAGCAGAATGAACAGTCAGAACAACTAAAACAGTTAGAAAGTGAGCAGAATGTTGATAATCAGGCTGAATCAGAATATGAACATCAAGATCAGAACGCAACTGAAAGTCAAATGGTTGAAACAGAAAATGAAAATTTTAAATTACCAAAAGAGTGGTGTTTCCACAAGTATCATCCTCAAGATGATATCATAGACAACCCTTCAGAAAGGATGATGACTAGAGCTCAACTTAAGAGATATTTTGGTAATGTTGTTTTCATTTCTCAATAAGAACATAAGAATTTAGAAGATACTCAAAATGATGAAAGTTAGCTTCTTACTATGCAAGAAGAACTAAATCAGTTTGAGATAAATTAAGTTTGGAAACTTGTTTCTAGACCTAAAAACCATTCTGCTATTGGAACAAAATGGATGTTTAGAAATAAGCTTGATAAACAAGGTAATTTTGTGAGAAACAAAGCAAGGTTAGTGGCTCAAGGTTACAACCAAAAAAGGGCATCGATTTTGAAGAGACTTTTGCTCCGGTTGCTAGACTTGAGGCCATTAGAATGCTTTGTGCATTTGCATGCTTTAAAAACTTTATGTTATATCAAATGGATATGAAAAGTACTTTTCTAAATGAAGAAGTGTATATAGAACAACCACTCAGTTTTGAAGTCTATGATAAAACAAATCATGTTTACAAACTTACTAAAACTGTTTATGGTTTAAAACAGGCTCCTAGAGCTTGGTATGAAAGATTAAGTAAGTTTTTATTAGAAAATGGTTTCTCTAAAGGAAAGGTTGATATTACACTATTTATTAAAAATAAAGCACTTGATATTCTAATTGTACAAATCTAAGTTGATGACATAATCTTTGATTCTACTAATGACCTTCTTTGTAAGGAATTTTCTAAGATTATGTAGTGTGAGTTTGAAATGAGTATGATAGGAGAATTAAATTTCTTCCTTGGACTTCAAATCAAACAATGTGACAATGAAATTTTAATAAACCAAGGCAAGTATACTCGAGAACTATTGAAACGGTTCAAAATAGAGAATGCCAAGGTATGTAGTAAACTAATGAGTCCATCCTCAAAATTAGAAAAAGATGAAAAAGGAAAGGATGTGGATATGAAATTGTTTAGAAGTATGATTGATTTTTTACTATATCTGACTCCAAGGAGACCTAACATTCACTTTAGTGTTTGTTGCATGGTTATTGAAAACAATTGTCTCTCTTTTCCTCGGTCATTTGTCTTAGAAAAATAGCCGAATGTGCCAAAGCTTTATCCACCTGGGGAGGAGGTTTTCTAAAGTCAAAACGGATGTAGCTGCAAAAAATCAAAACCCTGCTGTGTAGTCTAAAATTGATGTTCATTCTGCCAACTTGTATGCCATTTTACAAAGGAATTATGACTCTTGTTTGGAAGACATGGAAGTATATTGGAAAAGCGGGCTAAAGCTTTCTAGCTGAAAGGGAGGCGGGGGACCAAAACTCCAAATTCTTTTACTTCGTCTAGTGGACAAAAAAAATCTACCTCAAAGTTACAAGACTCCAACGAGGTTTTGCATGAAAAGGGCTAAGGCTTAGATGACTTAATGAGGGATTACTTCTTCTTTCTATTTACTTCAGGTGGTTTTGTAGATACTTGTATTTTTTTCATGTGTGAATTCAGTCATAACTAATGATCAAAATGTTCTTCTGGATGAACAGTTTACAGTGGAAGAAGTTAAAGCAACTAGTTTCTCTATGCATTGCCACACGTCCCCAGGACCTGAGGGGATAAGTTCGACTTTATATCAAAAGTATTGTGATATTGTTGGCCATGCTATTACCGAAGCGATTCTGAATTTTCTGAACAATGGGAGCTTCACCACAACGTTGAATCATGTATTGATTCGAAAGAAAAAGATTCCTACTTCAACAACTGATCTTCCCCTTATTTCTTTATGCAATGTATTTTATAAAATTATTTCTAAAGGCATTGCTAACCAGCTAAAACTTGTTTTATCATATATTATATCACCCTCCTAAAGTGCATTTGTTCCGAGTCGGCTAATATCTGACAATATCATGGTCACGTATAAGGTTATCCACTATTTGAAGAGGAAAACTCAAGGCAAGATGGGCAAGATTGTCCTGAAAATTGATACGAGCAAGGCATATGATCGCGTTGAGTGGGAATTTCTACAGGGTATGATGACTAGACTGGGGTTCAGTAAAAATTTTATTGATCTAGTGATGACTTGTGTTACCACAGTTGAATATACGATTTTACAAGATGGGAAAGAGCTTAGTCTTGTGAACCCGAAAAGGGGCTTACGACAGGGATGCCCATTGTCGCCGTATTTGTTTATTATGTGTTCAAAAGGTCTATCTTCACTTCTTCGAGATATAGAAAGTAAAGGTCTTATTCATGGTCTCAGTGTTTATAGAGGTGCATCTTCCATCTCCCATTTGTTCTTTGCACACGATTACTTGTTACTTTTTAATCCTTTGGAATCGGAGAGTGGCCATATTAAAGATTGCTTCTCCATCTATAAAAAAGCATCAGGTCAAACTATAAACCTGAGCAAGTCCACTTTGGCATTCAATGCTAATACTGTCTAGTTAACGAGATCTCGTGTCTTTCTTCAAAAAAAAAAAAAAAAAAAGAGTTCTTATGTTTTCAACTCTCTTATGGTCCATGAATCTCCTTTCCTAGGGTCTTACTTGGGTCTCCCTTCTTTGTGGGCCAAAGTAAGCAGGAGGTCATTGGTTTTATTAGAGATAAATTCTGGAAACATTTAACAAAGTTGGAAAAAGCTCCTCCTTTCAAGAGCGGGAAAAGTGCTTTCGAAGTCTGTGGTGCATGCAATTTCCATTTACACTATGTCTGTTTTCCTGCTCCCTCAATATCAATGTGTCGATCTGCAAAGGTTAATGAACAATTTTTGGTGGGGTTCTAGTTCTAATGACAGTAATGGCATCCATTAGAGGAGGTGGGAAAAGCTCTATTGCTTGAAATCCTTAGGGGGTCTTAACTTCCATCGTCTCCATGAGTTCAACTTAGTGTTGTTGGGTAAACAAAAATGGTGCCTTCTCATTTTCCCAAATTTAGTGGTAGCGAAGCTCTATAAAACCCGATACTACCCTGACTCTTCCTTATTTGAAGTAGCCTTGGGTTAAAACCCAAGCTATATATGGAGTGGCTTGCGAGCTGCTATATCGGTGGTTAAGTTAGGCAGCATCTTAGGGTCGACAATGGTAGTTCCATCTTCATTTGGTCTGATCCTTGGCTCCCCGACGCCCTTAATCCTTACATCATATTTTCTTTATTAGTTCTCTTATCCAAGCTGATGGGAAACATTGGAAAAGAGATATTTTACAGATTTTGTTCTCGGACAGGGATATGAATCTGATTTTGCAAATCCCTTTGTATGGTCGAAATAAAAAGGATGGTTAGCTTCGGTATGGTGAAAGGAGTGGTGTTTATTTAGTTCGTAGCACTTATAGAAGACTGAGTTCTGGTTTTCCATTAATCTCCCCTGCTGCAATGAAGTCATTTTGAGTCAAGCTTTGGGCACTAAAGCTCACCACAAAAGTGCTCAACATCATCTGGCATATTGGCACGAGGTCTATCCCGGTTTGACATGCCTTGGTAGCTCATGGGATGGATATAGATTGTCAGTGTTGACGCGTAATTTTATGCCCCCACCTAACCCGATGATGATATGAGGATAAGGGATAAAGAATCACGATCAACCAGAAGTGTTTAAACCAAATTTTTAATCAAACCGGCCCAAAGGAGTCTGACCCGTGTTAGGATTGCGTCATGCAGCTATTACCTGCGTGACAGCACTCCTAGATGCGTCACGCAGCTCTAACAGGGCTGACACCTCTGGCGCGCGCCCGTGCAACGACCTGCACTGTTTGTATGGATACGCGGCAACTGTATGAAAAGTAAGCTGCGTCACGCAGCTTACGGTCGCGTTACGCAGCCTCTACCTGCGTGACGCAGCTTGTTCTGTTGCCCTACCATATAAATGCATCATTTTAAACTAAAAACGGGACTTTTTGACATTTTTTTCTCTCATTTTTGCTCTAAAGATTTTAAGGCTTTAACCTAAGTTTACAGAAAAACGGCTAGGGTTTTCTTCCCCAAGAACTCAAGTGAGTAAACTTGAGGAAGATCAAACCATTATATATTTGGTTTTGAAATAAAAAAAAAAAGATAAAAAGAGAAAAAAGAGAGAAAAGGAAGAAAAGAAAACGTTTGTTTGATAACCACATTTCTGGAATCGTGATACAACATCTCTGAACCAATCTCAGTGCATGCAATCCTCAAATCTGAGGGCTAGGTAACTAATCTAAACTTTATCTTTCATTTCTAGTATTTTATCTCTTAAAAATCTCATTTTCATAGTGATTAATTGATCTGTTATTGATAAAACGTAAGTTTGCCCATTGTTGAACTCTTCTGGATTGATTTTAATCACTTTTGACAAAAAGAACACGTAAAAAAGAGTAGTTTGAAAGGTAGTTGCGGACCAGAGCAGCCGCGTCACGCAGCTACTACCTGCGTGACGCGACTGTTCATGTCCAAAAGCTCTTAACCTGGAACTGGACTACCCGCGTGACGCAGCTGTTCGTGTATTTAGTTCCCATTTTGTCTATATATCTGTATTTAATATTTTGTTTTGAATAAAAGAATCAATATTTCTGAGAATTTTAATAAGTCACGAACAGTTCCGTCACGTAGCTAGGAGTTCCGTCACGCGACTGTTCTTCATAGAACAGCTGCGTGACGCAACTGTTCCTATTTCCAGGGCAATAACAAAAGTTCCGTCACGCGACTGTTCTGCATAGAACACCCGCGTGACGCGACTGGTCTAAAGTTCCAGAACGAATAATGATAGATGCGCCACGCGACTGTTCTTCATAGAACGGCTGCGTGACGCGACTGTCTTCAAAGTCCAGAATAACTTCTTTATTTTGATTTAATTTCATGTTGCTAAATAAATTCTTAATCTTAATCCGGAAAATGATCAATGGTGGGCAAATTAAGTCTTAATCAAACTAAACCAATTAATTTATTGTGATTGTGAGATTCTAAGATTTAATATTTATTGTTTTTTCTTTATTAAATTATTAAACTCAGTTTGTGGCCCGCCTTTAACCATAAGGCAAGAGCGGGTCTTTTAATTATTTTTGCTATATATATATTGTGGATGAATGATGGATGTGATGATTCATTTGTGAATGAATGCAATGAATGAATTTATTTGAGACGGTTAATTAATTTTCCTCATAGGAACCCGGTTCGATCTATTTGGGTTGGGTTTATTTAAATAATTGGCTTTTTCTAAAATAAAATTAGTTAGAAATCGTAGGTTAAAAAAGAGGCTAGATTTCCGGGCGTCGGTTTCCAACGAGCCGACGTACCCAATTCCCTTACCCAGAACCTCATTGGTTCGCCTGACCAGTTTTTCTAAATAATAGGCCTTGAATAAAATTGGGTTAAATGAAGTCACTTTTATAAAATAAATCGGAAACGGTCCCATTGCCGAAATAATGGGTGGCGACTCAAATATTTTATAAGACCGATTTATCGGTATCGCATATCCAAAAAGATTTTTATCACCTTTTTCCAAAATAAACAACAACAAATAAACCCAAAATAAAAATGATGTTTTCGGATCCTCCGGGGTGGGATTTCGACGAAAACAGTTTGGCGACTTCACTGGGGATTGAGGCTACTTCATTGGTTGCAGTTGACTACTTCTCTAGATGGATTGAGGCTCAATCTTATAAAATCTTAACCGCTAAACCTGTGGCTAGATTCATCGAACAGAACATTTTCTGTCGCTATGGTGTTCCCCATCACATAGTTACAGATAATGGTTCTCATTTTCAAGCAGATGTTGGCCAATTGCTTTATAGATATAAGGTTGAGCATCACCATTCTTCTCCTTATCGCCCTCAGGCTAATGGTGCAGTAGAAGCTGCGAATAAGGAGATCAAAAGAATCCTGTCAAAGATGTGTGAAAGGTACAGAAGCTGGGCTGAGAAACTTCCTTTCGCGCTCTGGGGGCATCGCACTACATTCAAATCAATAAATGGAGCCTCTCCTTTTGAACTAGTATACGGAATGGAGGCAGTATTACCGATAGAGCTCGAAAAGAAGTCTCTCAGGTTTTGGTAGAAGCTGGTCTGACTGAAGAGGAATGGGTCAAGAAGAGGTATGAAGACCTGGTGCTCTTAGACGGAAGAAGACTGAATGCTCGATTCCAGGATCAGATGAGAAAAAGGAGGATTGCTCATTTCTACAATAAACGGGTACATCCAAGGTCGTTAAAGAACGGAGATTTGGCGTTAATCAGGTTATTAGACCATGAAGCCCAACATCATCCTGGTGGGAAATTCAAACCCAACTGGCATGGACTGTTCAAAGTTCACAAGTTATTAGCAAAAGGCGCCGCTGAATTAGTCACCATGGAAGGGGAGCCTGTAGTTAATACCCAAATTTTGAGGCTCAAAAAGCCAGTTTACTCGGACTGCAAACAGTCCGGCCGGACTGGAGGCCATTCGGAAAGTTCACCGAAAGTATGCCAATATGGTACTTGAAACGTCCGGAAAATTACGAGGATCGCAGAATTGGTCCCGGAATATTTTTTGGAGGTCGGGAACTCCCGGAAAAGCCTCTGGAATGAAAAGACTAGCTAGTTCGCCGGCCAAGGCGGCACCGGCGGTCGGACTCGGCGGCGCCGGCCGCCGGACTCGGCGGTGCCGGCTGCCGTCGGACCCGGCGGCGCCGGCCGGCGCCGCTGAGCTGGGCGGCAGCGGCCGCCGCCACGGCAACAACGGCCGCCCTCCAGCCCGATTTTTGCCTATAAATGCAGCCCCGACACTCCGTTTTTACTCACTCAGTCTGTGTTGACGGACGCTCCTTCTCCCCTACGCTCCTTGCAATTCTTTACTGCTTTTCTGCATTTAGCATAGGCTTTTATTATTGTGTTGTTGTGATACTTGCTCACTTAAATTGAATTAAATTAATTAATATTCCCCAAACGAGGAGCTTAATCCGGAGTTTTTCAAGCTGAAGCCAAGAAGCGGTCGTCGATTAAATCAGGTACATAAACGAAACTCTGCCTATTTAATTTTAGCACTTCATGCATATTCTTATTCTACTCCAATTCTGAATTAAATTGTTGCATCAATGCATTCATGCCATCAGTTCGGCAAATAAACTGCCTTAATTAAATATGATTAAGCTTAAATGCCCGGTTAATTAATAATCGTGGTATTAAAAGCCTAAATCCGACAATATTGGCTAAAGCCTAGTTAATTAATGACTATGGTATAATCGCCTTTATTTCGAACAGTCCGGCTTAAGTCCAATTAATCAATAATTGTGGCTAAAAGGCCTTAATAAAACACGTTTTTCTTTGGCAATAAATTGCCTACATTGCAATTCAGTTGATCTCTTTTGGCAAACAAATTGCCTATAAGTAGATTAATCTTTTTCTTAGCGACAAATCGCTTAAATCGAAATTTTGGCTAAAAGCCCTCAAATAATTACTTTTGGCAAATAAATTGCCTTAAATCAATCAATTTTGGCGTCAATCGCCCAATCATCAATTTTTGGCAATAAATTGCCTAAATCAATATTTTGGCAAAAAGCCTTCAAATAATCAATTTTGGCGACAATCACCTAAATTACATCAATTTTTGGCAATGAATTGCCTAAATCAATCTTTTTTGGCTAAAAGCCTTAAATCAACATTTTTGGCAACAAATGCCTAAAACAGAAAATCAATCAATTCTTCGGCAAAATGCCTAAACAAAAATGCACAAAGCATACACACACTCATGCATAAAGCATACCCATTCAAAGCCCTTTTAAAAAGGCCTATCGAACTACGTTGACTTTGATCTTCCATTCAAACGGAAGTACGTAGGCACGTTCGGGATTTAACCCCGAGCGGCAAGTCGAAATCACTTAAACATTTTCATTGATCCAATTGCATCCTTTACCTTGCAAAGCATTCATTCATTAGTTAGTTCATCAGCATGACATAGTCTCGGGATCCAACTCAGGTTCGAAGATTGTGCCTTAAACATTGGGATAATTAATCTAGTAATTAGATTAATTAAAATTGGAGTCAACTTAGGGTTTTTTTTTTCCTAGTTTACCCTAAAATAATTAAACAAGGTGGCGACTCATACATTCACGTGCATTTCTGCCCTTAGTCATATGCATTTATATGCTTGATATTTGGGGAAGGGGTTCACAGTTTGGCGACTCTGCTGGGGAATTATGTAATCATTTTGCATAAAGTGGACTACGATTGTTGTGTAAACTAACCTGCCCTTCTTTAGGGCATTATTTTACTATGCTTTGTTTTGCAGGGTACCCTAACATGAATCAAGTATTCTTTCTTTAAGAATACGAGATGTGGAAATTTGGACTCAATTTGTACAATTTAATTAAAACATTTTAACTTGTTGATTTATTTGCACGATTGAGAATCCTTTTCTCCATTGCATAAAAAATGAATTTCATATGAATTTCTTCTCTCTCTGTTCAAACTTCTGAGTCTGGATAGCAAGTAGCGCTGATCGGCAGGTCTCTTTGATTATGTTGACGGACAGCCAAAGCGTCCTCCCTGTTACCGTAAACCATCCCTAATCCTTTTGGGGATGGCCCATGAGTAGGCGTACCGTTGGACCCACGCGAAACTCTTTGTTTCACATGTGGTTAGGTATATCCATGCTCAAGGTTCAAGGGTCCCTTGATAAGCCAATTCTCTATTTGTGTCATAGCCTATAGAACCTATCCTTTAGGACTGTATGCACCCAATGATGTGAATCATATCATAAACGGATTATGACGTGATGTTGTGCGCATTCATGACATATCATCACATTAAGAAGAACATGAAATATCCTGTTTAGTCATGCACAGTTGGACAAAGAGTCAATCTACCTCACATCCCTACCCTGATACATGAACCATCGTACCCTAATCTAGCTACCTTTATCCTATCAGGTACCCGCTGTTCGAGTGCCTATCCAAGTTCCAGTCACACCTACAGTGCTATCACCAACCTCACCAGCTTCACCAATCTCATCAGTTTCACCAACTCCAACAACTCCAACTGCACCAATGCCATCACTCATTGACATCCAAAACCTCATTGA
The DNA here is from genome assembly GCF_041381405.1 of Jatropha curcas. NCBI lineage: Eukaryota > Viridiplantae > Streptophyta > Magnoliopsida > Malpighiales > Euphorbiaceae > Jatropha > Jatropha curcas. The sequence goes on along the minus strand of NC_143158.1, from coordinate 10,442,834 downwards.
ACAACTGGAAGCCAGAATGGAGGCTAGAATGAATGAGGCATTGGCTGCCCAGAGGACTGCCCTAATAGCTGAACTAGGTGGTGGTAATGGAAATGGGGCTTCCGCTGGGGGAAGTGGACCTGCTACCTCCAATCAGGGTTCTGCTGCTGAACCAACAAACCCTACCCTTAACCTGGATGACATGCCCTCCAGAACTGCTTCTGAGCTGGAAGCTCAGAAAATGAGAGAGAAACTAGAACTCCTGGAAAGGTCTATTACTGCCCTTAAGACACACAAGGAAGTGGTGGACATGGACTCCTTGTCCTTGTTTCCCGAAGCAAGATTGCCCACAAAGTTCAAAATGCCCAACATGGACAAGTTTGATGGAACCACCTGTCCCAAAATGCACCTAAAAATGTATGTGGGTGCCCTTAACCCATTTGGATTGAGCAGCGAGCTCCTTGCTCAGTTGTTCCAACAATCTCTGACTGGTGCTGCTTTGAGGTGGTTTGTCAGTCTGGACCGGTCTAAGATGAAGACCTGGGAAGACATCTGCAATGCGTTTAATACGCAATACCACTATAATATGGAGGTTGATGTTACTCGAAGGGAACTAGAAACCACCAAACAGAAAAACAATGAACCCTTTTCCTCGTTCCGTAGGGCCAAGGCCGCCCAAATGATTAACCGGCCTTCTGATCAAGAACAGGTGGATATAATTATAAAGAACCTGCAGCCTGTCTACCAACAACAACTACAAACCCAGTACCTACCAACGTTTCAGTCACTCATTGCCACTGCTACGAAGGTAGAGGATTTAATTCAAATGGGGCAACTGAAAGAAGACTCGGGAACCTCAAAATACAAGAAACCTAGCCAAGCTAGCAAAGTCCACGAAGTGGCAAGCATCACCCCCACGAATCCTTTACGTGTGGGAAATATGAGAAATGGCAATCAGTCAAGAAGAACATACACTGATCTCGGGATGCCAATCCTTTTGGTATTCCGAGAGGCTGTCAAGGCAAAATACATTAAGCCTTTGGAAGCCAGGCCACCGCCCAACCCATTACCAATGAACTACAGAACCGACGAATACTGTGAGTACCATCAGGGTAGTGGGCATAAGACTGAAGCGTGCTGGACGCTCAAGAACCGCATCCAAGACCTGGTGGACAGCGGTTCAATTATTCCAAGGAGTAAGCCAAACATTAGTACTAATCCCTTACCAAATCACGGGGTAAATGCTATTGTTTCTGACCAGGAATTGATCGATCCTTTCGAGCTATTCCTAGAAATGAATGAAATCTGTGTCCTGGATTTGAATGACCTAACTGAAGAGGTCGATGCTATAACCAGGAGCGGAAGGCAGTATAAACCACTAGTCCTAGACAAAGTCCAAAATAACCCCTACCAGAGGGCAGATGAGCCAAAGGAAGACCCGGTACTCTCACAGTTGAAGAAGACCCAGGCTAAAGTGTCAATCTGGGAACTTCTGGCATCATCCTTTCCTCATCGCCAAGCTCTTTGCAAGGCTTTGAGTCAACTGCAAACATCGGTGGAGGTTAGCCCCGAAGTGTTGGTATCCACCCTCACCCAATCATTAAAGATGCAAAGCATCGGGTTTTCTGATGATGACTTACCCAAGGAGGGAGGCAGTCACAACAATGCCCTTTATGTCACTGTTCAGACCAGAGATAAAACTGTGCCCATGGTTCTCATTGATAATGGGTCAGCACTGAACGTCTGCCCACTAAGGGTAGCCAGCTGTCTAGGGTTGGAAGAAACAGATTTCATTCCATCAGACCAGATAGTGAAAGCATATGACAGCACCCGGAGGGAAGTATTGCGGGTTGCTACCTTAAAATTAGCAATTGGGCCAGCTGTGATGGAGGTCCCGTTCCAAGTAATTGATGTGCCAACTAGCTTCAACCTACTTCTGGGTCAACCATGGATACATCATACTAAGGCAGTGCCCTCTTCCCTGCACCAAAAGGTCAAGTTTCCTTATGAGGATAAGGTCATCACTATTCAAGGGGATGACTACAACCAGCTCAAGAAACCAAAGGGTCAGCCTCTCTTTGAGGTCAACCCTGAAACTGCCAATTTGCCCTTCTCGGGATTTCAATATGACACTGTGCAATTCATAGAAGGAAAGACTGCAAACTCTCGAATTCTCTTTGATTTTGGGACGGTGCAAATAAACTGCATAGTGTCTTTAATGCTAAAGATGTCCTATCTGCCGGGAATGATCATGGCAAGGTCCGGAAAGACATACCCCACACTGCAAGCCTGGGAGTGTCCGGTGAATGAAGGGACCTTTGGATTGGGTTATGAGCCCACTGATGAAGACCATGCTGAGAGAACCAAGAGGGAAAGGAAGGAGAGTATACAAATGCGGCCTTACCTTTTGACTTTGAATGGTTACTTCTGCAAATCGGGAGAAACGATTCCTTATCGTGGCTTCCAAGAACCATTTCGCTGCCCGACTGCTAAGAAGATGCTGCCTGGGTTAGAAATATTCTCTGATGTCTGGGCCAACAAGCCCGAAACAATAACTGAACTAGAAGTGGAAGACTTCATGCAGCCTAGTCTCTTTGACGAGGTTGCAGTCATTACAGGAAGTGATGGGAATCAAGACCTGCTGAGCCTGATCAAGCCGTACGAAGGGCCCCTCACCAACTGGTACGCCGAGGAGGAGCGCGCTGCTGATAAACCCCCTCCCGAGTCAAACCTAGAGTCTGTAATCAAGTCCTGTACTGAGTCTGAGTCTGGTCCCGAGTTTGAAACCGAGTCAGAGTCCAGTTCCAGTTCTGAGTCGTCTGTGTCGGATTTAGAAAATCCAGACTTCAAATTTGATGTAATTTTTGAGGACGATTCCGTCCTAATCAATAAGAGCTTGCAAATTATTGGCTACCCCGAGTGTCTATCTTTCCAAGCATTTCCAAGCAAAAATAATCAAATAAATGAAATAAAAAATGAAAAAGAAAAAATAATAATTGGAAAAGAAGAAAATGAACATACATACATTGCATCTGACCGTGTGAACAGGGAACAGGTCAGTGAATGTTTGAAGAAGTTTGCCGATTGTTTCATGTGGAAGGCAAGTGACATCACGGGAATTGACCCAGCAATAGCGGTGCACAAGATTCCAGTATACCCTGAGGTTAGACTAGTAAAACAGAAGCTAAGAAGGCTGAAAACAGAATGGTCCTTGAAAATCAAGGAGGAAGTAGCCAAGCAATTGGAGAATAAGTTCATAGAACCCATTGCCTACCCGACGTGGTTAGCAAACATAGTGCCGGTTCCTAAGAAGGATGGAAAGGTGCGAATGTGTGTGGATTACCGGGATTTGAATAAAGCATGTCCGAAGGACGACTTCCCCCTGCCGCATATTGACTTGTTAGTGGACCGAATGGCTTGACACGAGATGGTCTCCTTGACCGATCTTGCTGTCGGATACAATCAAATAATGATGCATTTGCTAGACAAAGAGAAAACGGCATTCATCACGGAGTGGGGAACCTACTGCTATAGGGTTATGCCTTTTGGGCTTAAAAATGCCGGGGCAACCTATCAAAGAATGGCAACGACCATCTTCCATGACATGATTCACAAAGAAGTAGAAGTGTATGTGGACGATATGGCTGTTAAATCAAAAACAGCTGGAGAACATACAATAGCACTTGAGAAGTTCTTCCTTAGACTTCGAAAGTACAATTTAAAGCTCAACCCGGCAAAGTGTCTGTTTGGAGCTACATCCGGAGTATTTCTGGGGCATATGGTCAGTCGGAAGGGCATAGAGATTGACCCTTCAAAAGCTAAAGCCATTTTGGAAATGCCAGCACCGAAGACGGAAAAGGAAGTTCGAGGTTTCCTGGGAAGGCTACAGTACATCAGCCGGTTCATTAATCAATTGGCCGATACTTGTGGTCCGATCTTCAAATTACTCAGGAAAGGAGTATCCGTCAAATGGAACGAAGATTGTCAGAAAGCTTTCGACCAAGTCAAGCAATATCTGTTATCCCCGCCAGTTTTACAACCACCAAGGCTAGGAAAGCCTTTGCTACTATACCTATTAGTGACAGAAGAAGCGATGGGTGCAATGCTAGCTCAACAAGCAGAAGATACAAGGGTAGAAAATGCCGTGTATTACCTTAGCTAAAGGATGCTAGACTACGAGCTAAAATACAATAAGATAGAGAAGTTGTGTCTGGCTCTAGTTTGGGCTTGTACAAAGCTGCAGCACTACCTCTCGTCCTACACCACATACGTTATTTCTGAATCGAACCCCTTGAAATTCCTTATGGAGAGGCCGGTTCTTGACAGTAAGATGGCTAAGTGGGTGTCGGTGCTCGCAGCCTATGATTTAAAATTTGTACAGCGGAAGGCAGTGAAAGGCGGAGCCTTGGCTGATCAACTAGCAGAATTACCGGTCGAAGACCAAATGCCGGAGGTAGAATTTCCTAATGAAGACTTGTTGAGCTTGGAGAGTGGAGTCTGGGAAATGTACTTCGATGGAGCTTCAAACTACCATGGAAATGGGGTTGGAGTCGTATTCAAAACTCCTTGTGGAGAATACGTCCCAATCGCAGTCAAATTAGATTTCGACTGCACCAATAATGAAGCCGAGTATGAAGCTTGCATAAAGGGGTTAGAAGCAGCCCTGGAAAAGGAAATAAAGGTCCTCAAGGTTTTCGGGGATTCCAATTTAATAGTCTCCCAAGCTTTGAGAAAATGGAAAATTAAGGAAGAGCGTTTGGTTCCTTACCTACAACGCTTGGATGAGTTGGCTCAGCAATTTGAGGATTTATCCTTCCATTACTTGTCGCGAGCCAAAAATCAGTTTGCTAATGCTCTGGCTACCTTGGCCTCCATGGTTAATGTAGGCGGAGACTAAGTCATTCGACCTCTGACAGTTCGGCTACAGAAACAGCCAGCACATGTCATGAATTTGGTCGATGACAAGCCCTGGTTTTGGGACATACATAACTATCTTCAGAATGAAGCCTACCCGGAGGGATCCACCAAGACTGATCAACGGACATTGAGACAGTTAGCATCCGGATATTTCCTTATTGGGGGAGTACTGTATAAAAGAAGTTGGAATGGCCTGCACCTAAGGTGCGTTGATGAAGGAGAAGCTCAAACCATCATGGATTCCTTACATAATGGGGAGTTTGGTCCACACATGCACGGGATAGCCTTGGCTCGGAAAATCATGAACCTGGGTTATTACTGGTCAACCATGAATGCAGACTGCGTGAGGCACGTGCAGAAGTGCCATGAGTGCCAAATTTTTGCTAAGCTGCAAAGACAGCCTCCGGTCAATTTAAATCCTATTGCTTCACCATGGCCTTTCGCAACTTGGGGCATAGACGTGATCGGAAAAATCCACCCAAAGGCTTCCAATGGTCACCAATTTATCTTGGTCGCTGTTGATTATTTCACCAAGTGGATTGAGGCAGCCTCCTATTCGGTCTTGAATGCCAAGAAGGCAGAACAATTCGTTCGTACTAACATCCTTTGTCGGTACGGAATGCCATTCGAGATTATTACTGATAACGGGTCCCACTTTCAAAGTGAATTTTCTGACTTGCTGAAGCAAAAGAAGATTCAGCATCACAAGTCTTCACCCTACCGGCCACAAACAAATGGGGTTGTAGAGGCTGCAAATAAGGCTATAAAGGTCATCCTACAAAAGACAGTTCAAAAGCATAAAGCTTGGCACGAACAATTACCAAATGCCTTATGGGGATACAGGACTTCAATCAGAACGCCTACTGGGGCAACTCCATATTCCTTAGTGTATGGTATGGAAGCAGTGTTGCCTATTGAGCTGGAAGTTCAGTCGGCGAGAATTATCTGGGAAATCCAGATCAGCGAAGTAGATTGGGCTAAGAATTATCATTTGCAACTCTTGGGTATGGATGAAAAGCGATTGCGAGCAATCCACCAAACTCAAGTTTACCAGAGAAGAATGGCACGACATTTTAATAAGAAGGTCAAAGACCGAAAACTGGAAGAAGGTTGTTAGGTCCTGAAGGAAATTAGACAGCCAATCATAGACCCACGTGGGAAGTTTCGTCCTCATTGGGCTGGACCCTATGTGTTGAAGAAAATATGGTCTGGCGGAGCCGTCATTTTGACTGATTTGGATGGTTTGGAATTCACGAATCCATGTAATTTAGATCAGTTAAAAAGATATTTTGTATAATAAGCATTTCATAATGTAAAAAGAGCTACATTAGACCTGATTCTCCTCGAAAAAAAGAAATTGTGTATCGGAGATATGTAGGCAGCTCTCATTGGCCGCGGTCTAAACATTAATGAAAATCATTCCATAATCCTTTCTTCTTTGCCAATAAAAAAAAATGAAATGATAAAAAAAGTAAGGAAAAAAAAGAAAAAAAAGAGAAAAACCCGCTAAGTCGAAAACCCGAAAAGGGCAGCTTAGGCAAAAGTCGGGGCCCGCTAAGTTGAAAACCCAAAAAGGGCGGCTTAGGCAAAAATGGGTAGCTCGCTAAGTTGAAAACCCGAAAGGGCGACTTAGGCAAAAATTAGAGCTTTAATAAATAAAGTTGGAAAATGCTTGGAAAGCTTAAAAGACAAATCACATTCCCAATTAAAGCAATGGAGTCAAGCAAAAAGCAAAAGAGTCCAAAGAAAAAATAAATAAATAATGAAGTCTAAATCCAAGTCCAAAAACAAAACATACATCCAAAATCCAAAGTCCAAGTCCCAAATAAAAAGTCAAAATAAGGGAAAAACAACAAAAGTCCAAAAGCCTATAAGAGTCTAGGTGTCCCGTCGCCTCCGTGGGGCAACATCCTCCGAGTCATCCCTAGCTGCTAAACTCTCTCCAACCTCGCCTGTCCAGGGAGCCAACACAATCTCCTCATCAGTCCCAACCTCATCATCAGCGTCAGCCTGAACCCAACCTTCGAGTGCACTCAGCAGTGCAGTCCTCCTTGGCCTCTCAATCGGCCAGACAATGGCAATGAACCAGGTCCGATACTCAGGAGAAGTCTGAACACCGGCAGGATTAGGTAAAGGCCTAACCATATGATGGTCTCTAACCCAAGCCCTGAGGACGGCTTGGGTAACACCCGGAGTGATGGCTGAATCAGCTGAAATGTCATCCATAATCGGAACAGTCTGATCTATCCCCATCTGCCTCAAAACGCGTGAAGCGCAGTACCAAGTACAGTGTGTAAGGCCTAAAAGGTAAACTCGAGTATGGCGGAAGCTAACCTGGATAAAGCGGGTGATGTCATACTAGGAAATGTACCGCAGTACCTCATTTGGACCCAACTCAATCAGCCATGAAGTCCAAGCATTAGTAGATGGGTGTGTGATCAAGATCCTCCGCATACGATACTGAGTGGGGCTATAGGGCAAGAGAGTAGGGGCAGCAACCACTGGGAGGTGGTCCTTTAACTAAACCTGAGTAATGGATCCTTTCTATTACAAAGGAACAAACCCAAAAGAAAGAAGAAAAAAAAAGGAAGAGGAAAAGGAGAAATACCTGGAGGATAATCGGAGAGACCGTCCAGTCATCAAAGCCTAAAGCAGCTCTGTCAAGGCTCTTGATAGTCTCTGCCAGCACAATGCCGCCAATGCAACCTATATCCTTCATTTGCCGAACCATGGGGCAGAGGCACAAATCCCCAAAGCTTGGGTCCTGGTTGAACAAGAAACCAGCCAATAAGCAGAAAACCAAGGCCCGCATTCTCAGCCTCACCCGGTCTGGGTCGTTTGAGCGAACCTCTGAAAATTCATCAATCAGGGGCAGCAGAATTGCTTTCTGGTCATCAACAATCATGGCCTTAGCTTGAGGCCGGCTGAACTGAAACAGGCTCTCAAACGACCGAACATACCCAATCTTGACCTCATGCTTGACTAAAGGGGCATTGGGGTCGCACCCTATAATAGCACAGAATTCCTCAAAAAGAGGGCACATCTCCTCCATCATGGCCCCGAACTGGAAAACGTGGGCCTCCGAGTCCCAAAGTCTAATGCAGGCCCGTAAAAAATCCCAATCAACTACTACCCCCCTAAGAGTAATGATAGGAGAAAGACCGTACCTCCCCAAGTTGATCTTTTCGACTTTGGAGAGACTCCTAGTCCAGCTGTGCATGCTGTGGTTAAAAAAGGGATTCATGTTTTTTTGAAAAGAAAAGAAGGAAGAAAAGAGAGAAAAGAGAAGAGATAGCTGAAAACTGCTTTTCTGGCGCAAATTTCGAGAAAGAATAATTGAAATCTGAAAAAAAAGCCAAAAAAACAGTTTTTATAGGAAAAAACGTGCCTGATACTGGCGGCAGCGGCCGCCGGAGGCGGCGGCCACCGCAAAAAAAAAAAATTTAATTTCCAGTACTAAAAAAAAAATAATATTTTTTCCGGTACTATAAAATGGGCCGAAATGAAATCCTATTTTCTTTCAAATTTGATAATCATGCATACATGTAAAATTTTCAGTACTAACCAAGTGTAGGTACAGTCAAAGTTCAGTGCAGAAATACAGTAAAGAAAGAAAAACAGGGAAAATCTAGCAACTATCAGCGACGGGGCCTCCTCCTCCTCTGATCATCAAAGGCCCTATGAGTCTAGGACGAAGTTAGTTCTTGCTGCATCCCGAGAATCAGCTCCATCATCTGACTGACCAATCCGATAGGAACCTGAAAATCATACAAAGAAAAATACAAGTCAATATCAAATCTCTTATGAATCCTTTTTGTGAGAGATTTGTCAGTCTTTACCTCAGTAATGTCCTCGGGAGGAAGATCCAAGCGATCCACACTCTCCAAGGAGACCTCCCGAAGAGCTAGAGTGCCGTCAGGAGGATAGTAGGGAATGCTGTAGGGGAGACGTAGATTGGCTCGGCCTGGGTGAAGCGGCCCGGTAGCCTCCGAAATAGCCCGGGGAGCCCTGGAAGGACCTATCGAGCGGCTAGGCCCGGCCCGAGACGGACCCTCAACCAGAGTGGAAGAAGTGGGATCGGTCGTAGGCCTCCTCCTTGGAGTCCTAGTCGAGGGACCCGAAGCCCGAGAAGAATGGGTGCCAAGCGGCTGAGAAGGTGCCGATCTCTGAAAACTATCAAGCCGAGATCCAATGGGCTGCATCAAAGTGATTCTGCAGAACTCATCATAATCTCCCTCTAGGATGAACTCTGCATGTGGAATACCCTCAGTATGAGTAGCAGTGAGCGTCATCTGCTTGCCCGCTCGCATGTCCTCGGGAGGGGAATAAGGGACAGAACGGCAGCCTCTTATCTGAAGGTCTACTCTCTCGCCCAAGTAATATCGCCATAGGACAAGGTGCGACAGGACAACCCTCCGCCGAGACAAGGCATCCGACCGCTGGAAGTGGGGGTCGACCTGAGTCCAACTCTGTAGACGGGCAGTCATCGGCCCCACCTCAACCTATGAAAGATGCAAATATGTTAATAAATCCTTTTTATTTAATATATGCAAAATTTACTAAGCACATACCTGCTCCAGAGTGCAAGTATCAAAAAAGGCTCTCAGATCCTTCAGCGATTTCTTATGCCGAACGGTATGGAGGTTTGATCGGTACCATCTCCAAGTCGAAGGTACCAGCCCTAATCCAAGATCAACATGAATCAGCTCCGGCGAGTGTAAGGAAAGTACTCAAATGCCCAAGTCTGCAAAACAGAAGCAAGAATCAGTGAAAAAAAATTCAAGAATAATAAGCAGAAAAAACACAGAAAGGAAGAATGTTATTTACATTACCTCCCAGAAGTAATAGGTCCCGCTGAGTTTACAGTGGCCCCGACTCAGATCACACATGTCATCATACATGCGGCTCAGAATAGCGCCAGCCCAGTTGCACTCCGCCAGATGGGCTAGATTTTCCAAACTCTTCAAGATGGAAGGATTAAACTTCTCCTTCCTGTTGGACCAAAGGTCGAAGCAAACAGCAGCAACAAAGTGAATCTAGCCACCTGAGTAGCTGTCAGCTCTCCCTGCTTGTATCTAGCATAAATGTTAGGGGCCTGAAGGGATAACCAGCGTCTAGAAACGCTCAAAGCGGGAGTAGCAGAGCCTGGCCCGACAATTCGGGGTAGGTTGATCCTTATCAGCTCAACCATCCGGGAGGGGGAGATCTCTGTCCTCCAGTCATCATATACCTCGACCGGCCGAATGCCAAAAGGGATCCCGGAGATCACAGAAAAGTCTGTGGGAGTCATGGTCAACTCGCCCCAAGAAAAGTGGAAGGTATTGTGGTGTCCCACCATCTCTCGGCCAAAGCACCCAGTAATTCTTTGTGGCTGCTCCGACCCACATCAAAATGCCTCAGGTAGCCCAAACAGGACGGACTAATAATCGCTCCAATTGGGTTATGGTGATCGAGTATCTCGATTGGAATTTCGGCCATAGAACTCTCACTCACATCCAATTTAATATAAGGGTCCTAAAAGGTAAAGCAATCTAAGAGTTATTCCTCGGTTCCTTACTAAGGATAATATCTTAGTTCTACCCTAGCATGCATACTAATAAAGCAGTAAGTGCAGAAAAATAAAAAAAAATTCACATTTTTTGCCCCAAAGGCCCCAAAAATTCACAGTTTGGCCACAGAGGCCCAAAAATCCACACTTTGGCCACAGAGGCCCAAAAATTCACACTTTGGCCTAAGGCCCAAAAATTCACAGTTTGGCCACAGAGGCCCAAACATTCACAGTTTGGCCACAGAGGCCCAAAAATCCACACTTTGGCCCCTAAGGCCCAAAAAATAATTAAAGCAAATAAAAGTGAAAGGGAGCTTACCAGTTACGGAGGCGTGAGTGTCAGCGTCCACCATAACATTGACCTCGTCGAGGGAAATCCCCAGAGACCCCAGGAAATCCTCATCGCTAAGATCTGAGGAAGCCTTGGAGGAAGGAAGCTTTGAGGCTTTAGAAATTGAGAGAATTTGAGAGAACTCTTTGATTTGGAGAGTTTAGAATGAATGAAAAAGTGAGAATTTCAAGCTATTTATAAGCAAATAGCCAAAAGGCAGGTCTTCTGGACGCGTGCTATTTTCGCCTTCAAAATTTGTGTTTCAGACAATCACCGACTCCCATAAATCATTTTTATGGTTGCCGGTGGGGGGCAACTGTGAATACCCAAATTTTGAGGCTCAAAAAGTCAGTTTACCCGAACTGCGAACAATCCGGCCGGACCAGAGGCCATTCGGAAAGTTCACCGAAAGTATGCCAATATAGTACTTGAAACGTCCGAAAAATTACGAGGATCGCAGAACTGGTCTCGGAATATTTTTTGGAGGTCGGGAACTCCCGAAAAAGCCTCCGGAACGAAAAGACTAGCCAGTCCGCCGGCGAAGGCGGCGCCGGCCGCCGGGGTGGGCGGTAGCGGCCGCCGCCCTCCAGCCCGATTTTTGCCTATAAATGCAGCCCCGGCACTCCATTTTTACTCACTCAGTCTGTGTTGACGGACGCTCCTTCTCCCCTACGCTCCTTGCAATTCTTTACTGCTTTTCTGCATTTAGCATAGGCTTTTATTATTGTGTTGTTGTGATACTTGGTCACTTAAATTGAATTAAATTAATTAATATTCCCCAAACGAGGAGCTTAATCCGGAGTTTTTCAAGCTGAAGCCAAGAAGTGGTCGTCGATTAAATCAGGTACATAAACGAAACTCTGCCTATTTAATTTTAGCACTTCATGCATATTCTTATTCTACTCCAATTCTGAATTAAATTGTTGCATCAATGCATTCATGCCATCAGTTCGGCAAATAAACTGCCTTAATTAAATATGATTAAGCTTAAATGCCCGGTTAATTAGTAATCGTGGTATTAAAAGCCTAAATCCGACAATATTGGCTAAAGCCTAGTTAATTAATGACTATGGTATAATCGCCTTTATTTCGAACAGTCCGGCTTAAGTCCAATTAATCAATAATTGTGGCTAAAAGGCCTTAATAAAACACGTTTTTCTTTGGCAATAAATTGCCTACATTGCAATTCAATTGATCTCTTTTGGCAAACAAATTGCCTATAAGTAGATTAATCTTTTTCTTAGCGACAAATCGCTTAAATCGAAATTTTGGCTAAAAGACCTCAAATAATTACTTTTGGCAAATAAATTGCCTTAAATCAATCAATTTTGGCGACAATCGCCCAATCATCAATTTTTGGCAATAAATTGCCTAAATCAATATTTTGGCAAAAAGCCTTCAAATAATCAATTTTGGCGACAATCGCCTAAATTACATCAATTTTTGGCAATGAATTGCCTAAATCAATCTTTTTTGGCTAAAAGCCTTAAATCAACATTTTTGGCAACAAATGCCTAAAACAGAAAATCAATCAATTCTTCGGCAAAATGCCTAAACAAAAATGCACAAAGCATACACACACTCATGCATAAAGCATACCCATTCAAAGCCCTTTTAAAAAGGCCTATCGAACTACTTTGACTTTGATCTTCCATTCAAACAGAAGTACATAGGCATGTTCGGGATTTAACCCCGAGCGGCAAGTCGAAATCACTTAAACATTTTCATTGATCCAATTGCATCCTTTACCTTGCAAAGCATTCATTCATTGGTTAGTTCATCAGCATGACATAGTCTCGGGATCCACCTCGGGTTCGAAGATTGTGCCTTAAACATTGGGATAATTAATCTAGTAATTAGGTTAATTAAAATTGGAGTCAACTTAGGGTTTTTTTCCTAGTTTACCCTAAAATAATTAAACAAGGTGGCGACTCATACATTCACGTGCATTTCTGCCCTTAGTCATATGCATTTATATGCTTGATATTTGGGGAAGGGGTTCACACCTGTCAACTGAATTGTCAATCAAGACCAAATGAAAAGATTCTATGTCTGAAATGATGATTTCGATTCAAAAAAAAAAAAAAAAAAAAAAAGAGCTAAGTTGAAAACCCGAAAGGGTGACTTAGGCAAAAATTAAGCTCGCTAGATTGAAAACCCGAAAGGGTGGCCTAGGCAAAAGTTAGAGCATAAATAAAAAATAAAATAAAATTTCCGGGATCAACGCGTGGTGCTTGGTTTAAATTCAGAATCCATGCCATGCGTTCGTGACAAATGTGTGATTGGTTGCTCAACGCCATCAACTTGACTCGAAGGAGAATAGGAAATCAAATAGTTAGAGCAAATGGCCATTGTATTAGAATAAACTCTCTTTACTTCTGTATAATGTTGAAAAGAAGTAAGATTAATAAAGGATTTGAATTTCAAAATTTTTTTCTTTTTGTTCCGGGGTTGTGGTCGAAGAATGCAAGACCTTCCTCTCTGCTTACTTAAACAAAGATCAACTTATTTGGTCTAAAATGTTCCGGCTGTTGGTCCTGCCTAAAAAATGAACTCTTGTAAGATATTGATCGGAGGGACAAGCATCATTTTCTCAGTGATTTCCCTAGAAAGATCAATATAAAACCATGAATAAGCCTTAGTACTCATATAAGTTCATGCATACATAAAGGGATTACATTTGTCATTTTTGTCTGATTTATGCAGGTAATAAAATAGTCACCCCATTCTTTGTCATTTCTCAGTGTAAGCTTTTATTTTTACAGAATAATATCTCTCTTATGAGCTTTCATTTATTGACCCAGGGGCAGGAAGCCCAAATAACTAACGCAACGAATAATTTCGAAAGAAAAAGTTTGGTTGTCTGGTGTTGTCCATGTGTGCAGGAATTAATCAAGGCAGAAACAGCAAATTCATTGATTCAAAGAAAGCAGATACATTAAATAGGAGCTCAAAGCTCGAGCTCAAAAGAAGACAGAGAAAGTAATGACAACATTTATTTCAGTAAGGGCTACCATCAGACACCGATCCTTGCAGAACTTAACATCATCATGGGGCAAAAAACCAGTTCACATACTCAGGTGTCACAGTGTCCTGCATCACTCCTTCACCTAGATACCTGGTATTTCGATTTCGCCAACGGTCAGCCAAATTGGCCAACAGATGCGGTGTTATCAGACCACTCTCGAAGTTATGGATTCTGGGCACACGCTGTATCATCCCATATTGACGGCTGATCCTGTCAGGAAAATAGGCCATGGAACAGTCTAGACTGGCGTACAATACATATTTGAGGTTCATGCTTCCAGTAGTGACCAGTCTGATTCTCCACCAGGGACAAGTCCATCTAACTGTCGAGTTATCCCCAAAATCAAAATGCCCTCGAGTTCGGGATCGAAAGTTGGCAGGACCATAGGTTGGAATCAAACGAGCAGGGACCGGAAGAAGTAGACTTAATTTGTTTAGAGCCCAGGCCTGCAGCAACATTGGACAACCACGATGATGAACATTGAAATTGGTGATGTTAAGGGCAATATCCCTTATCCAGCACATCGTTTCTCCCATGATCATCATGAAGACGGTATGATGATACAATTGCATGTCACGAACAACTGTCAGAAGTCGGAAATCTCTAATTTCGGGTTGACGGTTCTTCATGACGTACACATTCAGCAACAAGAAGCAACAAGCTCGAATCTAAGAAGGATCCAGATCCATGGACAGAACCTTATTTAGAAAAGGTTCTAAAGGTAGACCCTGATCTGTGTTTATGCCATCAGGGAGGTAAACCGGACACAAGGCCCCAATCTCAGCCAGATTGTATCTGGGTCCTAGGGGCAGGGTTGGAGTTTCATTTTGTTCGGGATGATGGTCCATCACAGTACATAGTTCCTCATAGGTCGGAGTTATTTCAGCGTCTTCAAACCGAAAAACCATGGTGTTAGGATTGAAGTGTGCAACGAGCCAAGACAAGAAGCCATGGTTAGGTTTTAGGTCTTTGAAATATTTCAACCAAGCGAGTTGGTCCATGGGGGGAATCTGCCGTAAGTCATCAGAGATGGATTGGACGAAGGATGAAACTTGGTTTCTGAAAGCCATGAAAAGAATTATCTAAGGAATGAATTTGTTCCGAATGCTGGGTGTGAAGAACCGCAAAAGGAAGCCTTCATTTATAAGGACGTAAAGGATTTGGTGAACGAACCACCGTCATTACTCGACATGATGTCATACTGTCCATAGTCAATGAGAAGCATTTATGCATGGGTTGTGCTGGTTGCTGGATAATTAAAGCCTACGTTAATAAAAGGGACAGTTTGTACAATAAAGAGGTTGAGTTTTTTATGACCGCATTAACAGCCTTGTCAGGTAAGTACTACGATGCATTTCTGTTTGGAAAATGACTTTTATCACACTTCATTTTAGGTTCATTGTTTTATTCATTATTTATTTCAATTTATTCCATTTTTTATTATTATTATTATTTATTCCTAATAAATTGGTCCGCCGACTGCTAACAAGGAGTGCCATGTTTATGAATAAATGGGACACCGCTATTTTGTGTTTCTTGTTGTTGTGTTTGTATTTTGTTTTTGCAGGAATAAGATCTCACAATTGTAAAATATAAACATACATGATAATAATAATGATAATACTGTAAGAAATGTAAATGATAGCATAAAATTAATAAAACTGTACAATAATCCTAAAAACTACAAAATGTCCAAAATGTTCAAAAAATGTCCAAAAAATAAGCTGAGGCACGGAGCAGGACTACCGCCGCCTGCGGCTCGGACCAGTAGCAGCCGGATGGGGTGGAGACGGTGGTGCATCATCAGAAGAAGAGTTGTCCTCATCCTCCTCGGAAGAGTCGAGCGGGATGCCCTCAACCTCCAGCCTCGTTCGAAGCTGCTCTACCTCCGCCTGGAGTCGGCTCACAGCACTAGACTGACGAGACTGATGCCTCCGTAGCCTACCGATCTCCAGGTCCTGTAAAACAAAGATGTGTAAGGAAAGGTAAACAAATAATAAGGAAGAAGGATGAGATACAGGAAGACTGTACTTACCCGCTCATGTACATCAGAGTAGAGCCGACCGATGTAGGATCGGGCAAACCCGAACCGCTGGCAGACCTCCTGATACCTCTGGGCCGGCACCTGCAAACAAGAAACATCCATTAAAAAGCTATTCAGGTAAAGTGCTTCTAACTTGGTAAATTCGGTTTATAACTTACATGTGTAGTATGCTCAGGGTCCAACTGCACCGGAGGAGGAGCCTGCCGAAGATCAGCAGGAATGATGATGCCCGATCCCAGGCCTAGACTGGGATCCAACACCACCTCCATGCCCGGCAGGAATGGGACGTCACCCAGCACTATACCGGCCGGTCCAGCTGGAGTAGTCGTAGTACCCGCCTCAGCCGCTGCCTCCGCCCTGTAGTGAGCCGCGGTCTTGTGCATCTTCCACTCCTGCATTGAGTTAAAGAAAGGATATCAGTGGTCTGAAACAATGAAATTAATAATGAAAGTAAATAAGACTGAAGATCAGAAAGTCACCTGAGTGTACTCGAAGATCTCGGGAAGCCGCGCCTGCATCCGAGAGGCGAAGTAAGAAGGGAAATTACCGATAGACAGAAAATCGTTTGCCGAGAAGCCCCTCTACTCCATCTCTAGATCCTCCTGAGTCAACCCCTCCAGGAGACACATGTGCCGAGGAGGGGCATGAGGCACCCTCCACTGTGCTGGGGCCACTAGAGTGTCGAAAACCCTCTCCCCGAGGAAGTACCGATCAGCCCAGTACCCTCGCATTAGCAGCTTAGACCGGGTGTGCAACTCAGCCACCTCCCGGCCCGGGTAGGTCCTCCAGGCCTCGCAGTCCCACGGAGTCAGGAACAGCTGCAAAAAAGAATCAGAAGTCAGTGATTATTGTGCATTAAAATAAAAGGAGAGACAGGTAGGCTAAGTGTACAGAGGTTCTGTTTGTACTTACATCGGACAGCTCCCGATCGTTAAGGAAGCTCCGCCAGTACTCGGGATCCTCGCCACTGGCATAAGTGTGATGGCAATGGGCCAAGTAGCGGGGGATCCTCCTAAACTCAGCAGGAGAGTCACCGCTTGGACCCCCTGGGTAGATACAGTACTCGTATGACCATACCTGCAACAGAAACAGAAATGATATAAGCTGGTTGAACAGTTAAGAATCACAAAAAAAAGAAAAAGCTGAAGGCTGAAAGAATGTTACCTCCAGAGGCCTGATGAACAGCCAGTTCGACTCACCACTACCACGAGTCCAGACATCCAGACCGTGATAGAGATGAGCCAAACCTAGTGTGGCCCAGTCGAGGGACCCGACCTGGCTCAAATCCCTCAGGCATGCCAACACCGCCGGGTCTCCCTTATTCTGGGAGGTGCACAACAGCTGGGACGAGATGATGTAAAACAAGAAGGACCGAGCAGCCTGGTCCCTCTCCTCCCGAGTATACGCAGGAGCAGTAGGTCGGGCCTCCTCCGGCAACTCCCTCCAAGCCTCCAAACGGGTCCTGATCCTCTCGGCCCAGAACCGAAAGACCATCTCATAGGACACGCATCCCTGCACGGTGTACCGGGTCTATGTGGTAACACCAAGCAGAGAGCGGACTAGCTGAGCTCCAAGAGTGGCTGTCTTGTACCGAGCATCCAATGGGGGAACCGGACTAGTGAAGCGCAGGCCGGTGATCGCAGCATAGTCTACTGGCGTGAGCGTCATCTCGCCGAACCCAAACACGAAGGTGTGCGTGAAATCGTTCCACCGCTCCATCAATGCGTATCGCATAGCGGGCGGGAAACAAGGCTGTGTATGGCGCAGTCCTGCAGTGTAGTCCTTGAAGCCTGCAGCGATGACCCGAGCTCGTATAGGCGGGTCCAGCAAGTCCCAGAAAGCGGAAGCATCAATGGCCGATCCACCCGAGCGGGCCTTGCCCAGATTAACCTGTAAGAAAATTTTCAATTTCAATAAATATAGTACTAACAATTATTCATTTTCTTCTATGACAGGAAAAATGAAAAACCAAATTTCGATTTTAATCGTAGCTGCGTCATGCAACTGCACAGCCGCGTCATGCCTCCGCACAGCTGCGTCACGCAGCTTGGTCCCAGTTGCGCACCTTGAAGAACAGCCGCGTCGCGCATCTCAGCACCTGCGCCACGCCACTCCACAGCTGCGTCACGCAACTGTTTTGAAGTTTGGCATCCTAAGAACAGATGCGTCACGCAACTCAAAAGCTGCGCCATGCATCTATACAGTTGCGTCACACAACTGTTCAAGACTTTGCCTCGTTGACGAACAGTCGCGTCACGCAACTGTTCTTCCAAAGAACAGCTGCGTGACGCAACTGTCGAAGGTACACAGTAATTTAATTTATGCTTAAATTCACTATGTTTGTGTTATTCTCATGCAATTTTCAGGGCAAAATCAAGTCGCCTAGAGATACCAACAAGCAAGCATCAATAAATCAAGCTCTAACGCAATGAAAAAGGGTCAATTCTAAAGTTCAAGGCAAGCTAGGGTTTCTGGCGCCTCGAACAGTTGCGTCACGCAACTATTCACACAAGAACAGCTGCGTCACGCAACTGTTCATGGAAGAACAGCCGCGCCATGCAGCTCCTACCTGCGTGATGCAACTGTTGACGCAGGTATAAACTTAACAAACAGTCCTATCGCTACAGCTACGGATTAAAAAGCGGTAAAAATGAGAAATTTTTACTTACCTCAGACTGAAAGCCGCGCATCTGGCTCGTCTCATATCTGACCGGGAACTCCGTACCCGGCAACGGAAGCAGCTGCAACGGTCGCGTCCTTAGTGTCAATGGGTTCCGGCTCACCGGCACCGGCTCGCCGTCGAAGGTCGAAATATCCGGTAGCGCCCCGAGGGTCTCCATCTCCCGAGTGTAAGCAGAAGCGGGGATTTCTGAAATCTGAGACATCGTTTTCAGTTGAACAGTTCAGAGAATTTTCAATCGCTTAGGGTTTGTGAATAAGTGAAACTGAATTGGTTATGAAGGAAGTTACTTATAGTAAATATCTGGGCCTAAGCCCATCTCTCCAAGCAACGGGCCCAAGCCTTCTCTTCCGAGCCCAAAAGAACGACGGGCCCACAATCTTCTTTCAAAGCCTAATAAGCCCATGCGGTCCATTTAAAAAACCACAACGGTCCACTTCGGCAATTTGATGTCGGTATGCGGCTCATACACTTCAGCAATTATTGTCTACTCACCGCACAGGGGGCAGAAACATCAAATTGTCCAGATCACCCTTAGGTAAGTTTTCTTTCAACCACTGTATCATAAAAGGTATACTTGAAAATGCAGATAACAAATTTTTGTTAAAACTTTTATGCCAAAATTTTTGCTAAAAATTTTTTGCAAAATGATTAAAATATGCCTACAAAAGTGGATATTTTTGGTCCTAGGTCGGAATTCCGGACTGGGGGCAAAAGTATAACCTTTTGCTTTAATATGAGTCCTGTTTCATAATTAATGCATGGGAACATGTGATGTTCCAACATTTTTCTAATAAAAGGCAAGGTCTGTTTGTACACGGATATTGCTCTTTTTCTTGTGAACAATTTTTCAGGCCAACCGGTGATGGTTTTTCAAAGCCGATAGGTCTTATTGATTAGTGATGGTGCATTGCAAAGCTAGTCAGAACAATTTCAAAACAGTGATGACGTATTGCGAAGCTGTTTGAAATTTCTTCCCCAGTCAATGATGTTGAGTTGCGAAGTTGACCACGGTAAAACCGACATCTTTCGGGCCGATCAAACCGAGCCTTGAGGATGCCTTTTCTAAACTGACTGGAGCCGACAAAGCTGATCAAACCGAGATGAGTAGGTGGCCAGATCAAAGCCCTTCAAGCCGATCAAACCGAGCTTTGAAGACTTTGTCATCAAATCAACGTCTTTCGAGCCGATCAAACCGAGCCTCGAGGATGTCTCTTCAGATTCAACGGGAGCCGACGAAGCCGATCAAACCGAGCTGAGGAGGTGACCAGATATTCAAATCCTTTAGGCCGATCGAACTGAGCCTCGGAGGTATTTTCAAAGCCAAGCAAACCGAGCTTTGAATTCATTCACATATTTGATGGAAATCGACAAAGCCAATCAAACCGAGCTGACAAGGTATCCAGATGATTAATTCAGCATCTTTCTAAGCCAATCAAACCGAGCTTCGAGAGTGCCAGATAGAAGGCGCGTCAATGGACCACTTTAACATTAATTGTTTATACAATTAATGATAAAGTGAGGGGGCAAACTGTTGACGCGTAATTTTATGCCCCCACCTGACCCGATGATGATATGAGGATAAGGGATAAAGAATCACGATCAACAAGAAGTGTTTAAACCAAATTTTGAATCAAACCGGCCCAAAAGAGTCTGACCCGAGTTAGGGTTGCGTCACGCAGCTATTACCTGCGTGACGGCACTCCTAGATGCGTCACGAGCTCTAACAGGGCTGACACCTCTGGCGCGCACCCGTGCAACGGCCTGCACTGTTTGTATGGATACGCGGCAACTGTACGAAAAGTAAGCTGCGTCACGCAGCCTCTACCTGCGTGACGCAGCTTGTTCTGTTGCCCTACCATATAAATGCATCATTTTACACTAAAAACGGGACTTTTTGACATTTTTTTCTCTCATTTTTGCTCAAAAGATTTTAAGGCTTTAACCTAAGTTTACAGAAAAACGGCTAGGGTTTTCTTCCCCAAGAACTCAAGTGAGTAAACTTGAGGAAGATCAAACCATTATACATTTGGTTTTGAAATCAAAAAAAACAAAAGATAAAAAGAGAAAAAAGAGAGAAAAGGAAGAAAAGAAAACGTTTGTTTGATAACCACATTTCTGGAATCGTGATACAACATCTCTGAACCAATCTCAGTGCATGCAATCCTCAAATCTGAGGGCTAGGTAACTAATCTAAACTTTATCTTTCATTTCTAGTATTTTATCTCTTAAAAATCTCATTTTCATAGTGATTAGTTGATCTGTTATTGATAAAATGTAAGTTTGCCCATTGTTGAACTCTTCTGGATTGATTTTAATCACTTTTGACAAAAAGAACACGTAAAAAGAGTAGTTTGAAAGGTAGTTACGGACCAAAGCAGCCGCGCCACGCAGCTACTACCTGCATGACACGACTGTTCATGTCCAAAAGCTCTTAACCTGGAACTGGACTACCCGCGTGATGCAGCTGTTCGTGTATTTAGTTCCCATTTTGTCTATATATCTATATTTAATATTGTGTTTTGAATAAAAGAATCAATATTTCTGAGAATTTTAATAAGTCACGAACAGTTCCGTCACGTAGCTAGGAGTTCCGTCACGCGACTGTTCTTCATAGAACAGCTGCGTGCGCAACTGTTCCTATTTCCAGGGCAATAACAAAAGTTCCGTCACGCGACTGTTCTGCATAGAACACTCGCGTGACGCGACTGGTCTAATGTTCCAGAACGAATAATGATAGATGCGCCACACGACTGTTCTTCATAGAACGGCTGCATGACGCGACTGTCTTCAAAGTCTAGAATAACTTCTTTATTTTGATTTAATTTCATGTTACTAAATAAATTCTTAATCTTAATCCGGAAAATGATCAATGGTGGGCAAATTAAGTCTTAATCAAACTAAACCAATTAATTTATTGTGATTGTGAGATTCTGAGATTTAATATTTATTGCTTTTTCTTTATTAAATTATTAAACTCGGTTTGTGGCCCGCCTTTAACCATAAGGCAAGAGCGGGTCTTTTAATTATTTTTGCTATATATATATATATATATTGTGGATGAATGATGGATGTGATGATTAATTTGTGAATGAATGCAATGAATGAATTTATTTGGGACGGTTAATTAATTTTTCGCATAGGAACCCAGTTCGATCTATTTGGGTTGGGTTTATTTAAATAATTGGCTTTTTCTAAAATAAAATTAGTTAGAAATCGTAGGTTAAAAAAGAGGCCGCTTTTCCGGGCGTCGGTTTCCAACGGGCCGACGTACCCAATTCCCTTACCCAGAACCTCATTGGTTCGCCTGACCAGTTTTTCTAAATAATAGGCCTCGAATAAAATTGGGTTAAATGAAGTCACTTTTATAAAATAAATCAGAAACGGTCCCATTGCCGAAATAATGGGTGGCGACTCAAATGTTTTATAAGACCGATTTATCGGCATCGCATATCCAAAAAGATTTTTATCACCTTTTTCCAAAATAAACAACAACAAATAAGCCCAAAATAAAAATGATGTTTTCGGATCCTCCGGGGTGGGATTTCGACGAAAACAGTCAGTGTCCTGTATATGGCTTAGAATTGGAAACTCTAGTGCGTGTGCTCATAGATTGCCCTTTTGCTCGAAGTTTCTGGCAGCGAGTCTTGAATAGTGTATTACTTATTTTCGACCTGCAGAACCCATGTGATATGCTTGATTGGTTATATAATGTTTTTGTAGCTCACACTATTCCCGACGTCAATTCTGCATGCATGACTTTATGGGTGATCTAATAACGTAGGAACGTTACCCTCTAACGGAACACCGATGCCCTTATTAACCAATTCTTGGATTCAGCCATGAACTGGATGACTGATTGGCAGGCCTCTAAACTTAAACAGTAGATACCTTCCTCCTCTAGTACCTATGAGCCTGATTCTTGGTCAAAACCTCCTACGGGCTATATCAAGTGTAATACAGATGCTTCATTTCATGCCTCCTCCTTGGTAGTTGGTGCTGGATGGGTGTTACATAATAAGGAAGGGCAAGTTATTAATGCTTGCCAAGTCGCTCTTATTGGTAGGATCCATTGTTGGTGACAAAAGCCATTTCCTTTCAAGAGGCCTTGAGTTGGGTAATAAAACACAGTCACAAATAATGGCTGTTTAACTTGTGTGTTTCCATTCATCTCAATAAGCTTATATAAATATGTTATAGTTACAACAGATAAGCACAAGAGCTTTACAAGAGATAAAGCTAATCTAGTTGTGTACATATCTGAAAATAACTAACTTTTAGTCTTATCATTCGGTTCAATACTCCCCCGCAAGATGGAGGTACCATTGCGTACTCCTATCTTGTATCGATTTGGGATAAATGCTGATTTTGGCAATGGCTTTGTCAGTAAATCAGCCAACTGATCTTTAGTTGAAACATGGGATATCCGAAGTTTACCCTTTTGAACTAGATCCCGCACAAAATAGAGGTCAATCTCTATGTGTTTCATTCTCGAATGATAGATAGGATTTTGGCAAGCATAAGTGGTAGATATATTATCACAATACAGCACAGGTGTTGACACCAACTTCCCAAGTTCATGTAATAAAGAGCTTACCCAAACAACTTCAGATGCAGCTACTGCCACTGCTCGATACTCAGCCTCTGTTGAAGAGCGAGCCACGAATTTATGCTTTCTGGAAGTCCAAGAAATAGGAACAGTTCCAAGATAGAGAACATAACCTGTTGTAGAATGTCTATCATTAGGATCACCAGCCCAATCCGCATCAGAAAATGCATGAAAAGCAATAGAAGATTGAGGTGTGATCATAATGCCATAATCAATTGTACACTTAAGATACCTTAACAGCCTTTTAAGTGCTGATAGGTGTTAATTTTATAGTGTTTTTAATATAGTTTTTATTAGAATTTTAGTAAGTTTTATTACTTTAATTTGATTTTAATTTGATTTTAGTATAATTTTGTTCAAAGCTTCCTTGATTCTTAACCCGCTTGATCTAAGAGAAAATTGTAGGAATTTGGCACAGAAGAGAACATTAAAAGGCAAGACACTCATCCTCTAGCACACCCAGGCCGTGCTAGAAGGCACAACCGTGCTAAAAGCTAAGGAAATCAAGGGAGAGACAGAAGAGAGCACGGCTTGGGTGTGTCAAAAGGCACGGCCGTGCCATAATGGGATCTAGGGCGTGTCAATGCCTAGCACGCCCATGACAATTTCAGGCGGGAGTGACAGAAGCAAGCACGCCCTGCCTGTGCTATGTGGCACGCCCGTGCCTTAAGGATTCATCAGGGTGTGCTTGCCTAGCACACCCCGTGCTTCACTAGCCAGACTTCCAGACTAAAGCACACCCAGCCCGTGCACTATGGCACGCCCGTGCTACGCAGACAGAACTAGCGTGAACTAAATATGCAAATCCATCTTTTCCTCCCATGGGCCCGCCTCGTAGAGTTTCCTAAACATACTAAACAAGACCTAGACTTATTTTGGGAGAGAAAGGAGTCCTAATTAAGAAGAAATCAAAAGCCTAAACAGTCATGATCTCCTATAGAAGATTTTGCACTAAATAAGGATTCTATTTCCTAAAAGGAGTCAGACTTACCTTCAGGAGCTCTATATAAAGAGGGGAACTTCTCAGTGCTAGGGAGCTCGTTTTTTTGTGTTATTCTCTACATAATTCTCTTTCTCTCAAGACTTCAAGCATCCAAGATTTGTGCCGAGATTCAAGGAAGCCATCAACATAGCTGTGATTCAGTTTTTATTTCTAAACTCTTCATCTTGTCTTTCTTTTCATTATTGTCTTTAAGTATGACGATTGATTCAAGTATGACTGAGTTTTATTTAATTACCATGTCCAGCTAAACTCTTATACTAGGGATTTGATGTAACTTAATTCGATTACAGTTTATAATGTTAGATTTATTTTTCTTTGTTCTCGTTATAAATTATTATTGTGCTTAAAGCTTCTAGGCAGAAAATTTCCCCTGGATTGAGTTATTTCAATAATCGCTATCGGAAGAAGAGTTATTGATATGAAAAAGATAATAATTTACTTGAGAATAATAACTTGACGCGGAAGCTATATGGTTTGACTCAAGGAGGGTTTTCATAAGTTAATAATTATTAGGTTGTGAACTCACAAAACAATCACAAAATCTAAGGATCTGATTTATGTTTAATTTCACTATTGGAAGATAGGTAATTATACTAGATTAGAATAGCTAACAATACATCGGGAGAGCTTGTTAGTGACTCTAGGGTTGTTTCTCCTACTTGAACAATTAAAATGGATTAATGAACTAATAAAATAAACTGGATAGAATAAAGTGAAATCAAATTCCCTAATAGTTTAATTCCCTGATTTCTTTTCACCTAAATTTTGTGCTTGATCTCCTTCTATTTTCACTTTAAATTTTATTTATCTTATAGCAATTCTCTCTTATTATCGTTTAAATAATAATAGGTTAACATAATTTTGGTAATTGATATACAATCCCTGTGGATACGATACTCTCTTACTCTATATTACTTGTTGCGATTTCGTACACTTGCGAAAATCACTGTCAAGTTTTTGGCGCCGTTGCCGGGGATTGGCGTATCAATATCAATACGAATTACCCTATTGTTAATTTAGACACTCTTTTACTTAATTTTCTTTTAAGTACTGTTCCAGGTATTTTATGCAAAGAAGATCAAGGAAAAGTGAACCTCTAATCTTTGATCCAGAAATTGAAAGAACCTTTTGTAGGCACAACGCTGCAAGAAAAACACGAGGAATAGAACTTGAACAACAAGCAGTCATGGCCAACGAAAACGAAAACGAACACGAAAACGAGAACATAGTCGGACCACCACTTCAACATCCAGTTCGTACCTTAAGGGATTATACAACACCTAATCTGAATGGGACAACCTCAAGTATTACGAGACCTAGGGTAGAAGCTAATAATTTTGAGATTAAACCCGCAATTATCCAAATGCTCTCTACCTCAATCCAATATGGGGGTTTGCCTAGTGAAGATCCTAATGCTCACATCACCAATTTTCTAGAAATTTGTGATACTTTCAAACAGAATGGTGTTTCTGAAGATGCAATTAAGCTAAGACTTTTCCCTTTTACTCTTAGGGATAAGGCGAGGTCCTGGTTACAATCGTGTCCCGCTGGGAGTTTCACCACATGGGATGAATTAGCTCAAAAGTTTCTAGCTAAATTCTTTCCATCCTCAAAAACCACCAAGTTGCGTAATGAGATAATGACATTTGCTCATCACGATCAAGAGAGCCTGTATGAAGCTTGGGAAAGATTCAAGGATTTGTTAAGAAAGTGCCCTCATCACAGTTTGCCCAAGTGGCTACAGGTACAAACTTTCTATAATGCATTATCTCCTAACATCAAGATTACTCTAGATGCAGCTGCAAGTGGATCTTTTGAAAAGAAGGGAATTGATGAGGCATATGAGCTGATAGAAGAAATGGCAAGCAACAGCCATTACCAAAACAATTCCGAAAGGAGAAGAACCGCAGGAGTCTATGAAATAGACGCCATCACAGCACTTAATGCTAAGGTAGATAACATGGTAAGAAAATTGGACATGTTAACTACTAACCCTGTGAATTCTGTCATGCAAGTTTGTGATAGGTGCAATGGACAACATGGAATTGGAGAATGCATCATGGACTCTTTAAATCCACAAACTTTGGAGCAAGTGAACTATGTGATGAATCAAGGAAGAAAGAATTACCCTTATTCAAATTCATATGATAACAGGTTAAGGAACCATCCTAATCTATCCTATGGTAATCCCAACAATGCCTTGAATGCACCACCAGGTTTCCACCATCCAGAAAAGAAATCCCATGATGACCTCCTCACTGCTCTTTCTAAATCACACATGGAGTTCATGAACGAAACCAGAGAAAACCATAAAATCCAGTAGGCTGCAATAAGAAATTTGGAGATTCAGCTAGGGCAGTTTGCAAACATGATGGCGTCTCGACCTCAAGGTACGTTACCTAGCAATACTGAAAAGAATCCAAAAGAACAAGTGCAGGCTATCACCTTGAGAAGTGGCAAACAATTAGATGAACCACCAAGGAAAGAAAAGGAAGAAAAAGAACAACCAAAGGTGCCTATCATTGAATTAGAAGAACAGGAAAAGGTAAAACCCTATGCTCCCCCTGTTCCCTTTCCACAAAGATTAAAGAAAGGACAAGATGACAAGAGCTTCCTCAAGTTTCTGGATGTGTTTAAGAAGCTTCAAATCAATATTCCTTTTGCTGAAGCTCTTGCTCAAATGCCTAGCTATGCTAAATTCCTAAAAGATATCTTGAGCAAGAAACGAAAAATTGATGATCAAGGAACGGTAATGTTAACTGAGGAGTGCAGCGCAATTATCCAAAACAAATTACCTCCAAAGTTAAAAGATCCAGGAAGTTTTTCTATCCCTTGTAACATTGGTAATCTTGACTTTGAAAAGGCTTTGGCAGATTTAGGTGCTAGCATTAATCTTATGTCCTATGAAGTTTTTAAGATGCTAGGTATGGGAGAGCTCAAACCAACAAGGATGTCTTTGCAATTAGCAGATCGTTCAATTAAATATCCTAGAGGGATTGTAGAAGACGTGCTTGTAAAGGTAGGTACATTCATCTTTCCTGTTGATTTTGTTATTCTTGACATTGATGAAGACAGGGAAGGATCTCTAATCCTTGGAAGACCTTTTCTTACAACTGCAAGAGCATTGATTGATGTCTATGAGGGTAAGTTGACTCTAAGAGTTGGACAGGAAGAGATTGTCTTTGATGTACTTAAGTCTTATAAACTTCCTATGGATTATGGAGACTACTTTCGAATTGATGTTGTTGATGAATGTGTGGAAAACACTTTGCATGTCGAAAGTAACATTAATGAATCAAGCATCTTGAATGAAAAAGAAAAGGAACCACCTAAACTAGAACTGAAACAACTTCCACCTCATTTAAAACATGCATTCTTAGGTGAGGACCATTCTTTCCCCGTTATTATTTCTTCTCATTTAACGCTTGATCAAGAGGAAAGGTTGTTGCAGGTTCTACGAAGGCATAAGAAGGCATTAGGGTGGTCTATCTCGGATCTACAAGGAATAAGCCCAAGTGTGTGCATGCATAAAATCTTGATGGAGGAAGACTACAAACCTTCAATCGAGCATCAAAGGCGATTGAACCCGAACATGAAGCAGGTAGTCAAGGCTGAAATCATTAAACTTCTGGATGCCGGTATCATTAAACTTCTGGATGCCGGTATCATTTATCCAATTTCTGACAGTAATTGGGTAAGCCCTATCCAAGTTGTTCCAAAGAAGGGAGGTATGACTGTTATCTCTAATGAAAACAATGAATTAATTCCCATAAGAACAGTCACAGGTTGGCGTGTGTGCATAGATTACAGAAAACTAAATAAAGCAACACACAACGACCATTTTCCCCTTCCCTTTATTGATCAAATGCTTGAAAGACTTGCAGGTTATCCTTTTTATTGTTTCTTAGATGGCTATTCAGGGTACTTTCAAATACCTATAACTCCTGAGGATCAAGAGAAAACTACTTTCACTTGTCCTTATGGTACTTTTGCCTACAGGAGAATGCCTTTTGGGCTATGCAATGCCCCTGCAACGCCCCTGCAACCTTCCAAAGGTGCATGATGTCCATCCTTTCTGATATGGTGGAAAAATTTATTGAAATATTCATAGATGACTTTTCTGTGTTTGGTTCTTCTTTCGATGCATGCCTTCATACTTTATCTTTAGTAATGCAACGATGTGAAGACACTAACCTTGTTTTAAATTGGGAAAAATGTCACTTCATGGTTAGTGAAGGTATTGTCCTAGGGCATAAAATCTCTCAAAAAGGGATTGAAGTAGACAAGGCAAAAATTGAGGTAATTGAAAAACTACCTCCTCCTAACACAGTGAAAGGTATAAGAAGTTTTCTTGGGCATGCAGGGTTTTACAGGAGATTCATAAAAGACTTTTCAAAAATCACTAAACCTCTTTGCAATTTGTTAATTAAAGATGTTCCTTTTAATTTTGACAAAGAGTGTTTAGATGCTTTCAACAGGTTGAAGAAGGAGTTAATCTCAGCCCCTGTCATCACTACACCAAATTGGACTTTACCCTTTGAACTCATGTGTGATGCTAGTGATCATGCTGTAGGAGTTGTTCTTGGACAAAGAAAAGACAAGAAGTTGCATGTTATTTATTATGCCAGTCGCACATTAAATGATGCGCAACTAAATTATGCAACTACGGAAAAAGAATTACTAGCTATTGTTTTTGCTTTTGACAAATTCAGAGCATATCTAATTGGAGCTAAAACAATAGTCTACACAGATCACTCAGCCATCAAATACTTGCTAGAAAAGAAAGATGCAAAGCCGAGACTCATTAGTTGGGTACTTCTATTGCAAGAGTTTGACCTAGAAATTCGCGGCAAAAAGGGGACCGAGAACCTCGTAGCTGACCATCTTTCCAGGCTCGAATTGGGGGAAGAAGATACGAGCGAGATACAAATCAATGAAAGCTTCCCCCATGAGCAGCTTCTTTTGGTGGCAAATACTCAAACCCCCTGGTATGCTGACATAGTTAATTATCTTGTTTGCAAAATTCCTCCTCCCAATTTTTCTTACCAACAAAGGAAAAAGTTTTTTCATGATATCAAATTTTACTATTGGGAGGAGCCATTTTTGTTGAAATATTGCAGTGATCAACTATTCCAGAGATGTATACCGAAAACTGAAATGGAAAGTGTCCTTAAATTCTACCATTCAATGGAATGTGGAGGTCACTTTGGAGCGAACAAGACAGCTGCGCGTAAATTAGAAAGCGGTTTGTATTGGCCTAATCTTTTTAAAGATGCTTATAACTATGTTCGTCTTTATGATCGTTGTCAAAGGTTAGGTAACATTTCAAAGAGACATGAGATGCCCCTAAACAGCATCCTTGAAGTCGAAATCTTCGATGTATGGGGTCTGGATTTCATGGGACCTTTTCCAACATCATATTCCAATCAATACATTCTAGTGGCGGTGGATTATGTGTCAAAGTGGGCAGAGGCTGTCGCTCTTCCAAACAATGATGCCAAAAGTGTGATGAACTTTATCAAGAAAAATATTTTCACATGGCATGGCACTCCCAGGGCAATAATCACGGACGGAGGTAAGCACTTTTGCAATAGATATTTAGACTCCCTTCTTGCAAAATATGGTGTCACTCATCGTGTAGGTACTCCATATCATCCTCAAACAAGTGGACAAGTAGAGGTCACCAACAGAGAAATCAAAAAGATCCTCGAAACCACTGTTAGACAATCCAGGAAGGATTGGTCCAAAAAGCTGGACGATGCTCTATGGGCCTACAGAACTGCGTTCAAGACACCTATAGGTATGTCTCCATATCGCATGGTGTACGGTAAGGCTTGTAATCTTCCTGTCGAGTTAGAACATAAGGCGTTTTGGGCCATTCAATTTCTTAACTTTAATGCAAAGGAAGTTGGTCAAAAGCGATTGCTACAGCTAAACATGATGGATGAAATGCGCCTCCATGCTTATGAAAATGCCAAAATATACAAAGATCGCGGCACGATAAGCGCATTATCATGAGGGATCTAAAAGTAGGCCAGCAGGTGTTGCTCCTCTATAACTCTAGGCTCCGGTTATTCCCTGGTAAGTTGCGCTCTAGATGGTTCGGACCATTCACGATCAAGGAAATTTTTCCTCATGGAGCAATTGAAATAGTGGATGGTAAGTCAAATCGAAGTTTCAAGGTAAATGCTCAACATTTGAGAAATTATCACAGTGAAAACTTTGAGCCCATCAAGAGCACAATTGGTCTTGTGTAGCCTGAATTAGGATAAGTGCGTCGAACTTAACGACGTTAAACAAAAGTGCTTGTGGGAGACAACCCGTACAATTTTCTTGTTACACTTTCGTTCCATTTAACTCTTTTATTTTTTTTGTTTTATTATTTGCAAAATTTTCCCAAATTTTCTCCATAATTGTTCCTTTGTTTTAGTTAGAGTTTTTGTAGGAAAAACTGAAAATCCAGAAGCTAGCACTCCCTAGCCGTGCCCATCAACACACCCGTGCCATAGAAAAGGGAAAAACACACTTAAGAGTCAGGGACAAGCACACCCAAGGCGTGCCATATAGCACGCCCGTGCTACCCGCAGGCGGTTTTCAACAAGGGGGAGACAGAGGAGAGCACGCCCTTGGCATGCCCATTAGCACGCCCGTGCCAACTGCGCGAAAAATCTCAACCCAAGGGTCAGAGAGAAGCACGCCCTAGCCGTGCCAGGCAGCACGCCCGTGCAGGTACGCTTTCTCTTTTGTTTTGTAGGTCAGAAGAAAGCACACCTTGGCCGTGCTTCTAAGCACGGCCGTGCCACGATCAGACCCACTCATTAATTGGCGCCCCTATTTAAAGAGCACGCCTTCAACCCCCCTCTTTTCCATCTCGCACGCCCTAGCCGTCACCCCTTTTCTCTCAAATTTTCTTTTTTCTTCTCCTTTTTCTCTCAAAACCACCCCTCTCCACACCAAATTCCCATATCCTCAACTCCAACCATGCCTCCTAGATACAAACGCAGCAGACCCGCATCCTCTGTTGCTGCTCGAAATCGCTCAGCTACGCGATCATCCACGGCTCCTCAACCTCCTTCATCACCTGCACTTCCATTCGAGTTTGCCTCATCCGAGCAATAAGAAAGGTACACAAAACTAACCCTTCGGCCTATTTTACCAAATCGATTCATTGATGAGGGGGCTTTAGCACAAGTGGGTCTTAGAGATATTGTGTTAGAACCTCTTAGACGGATAGGGTGGGGAGAATTTCTTGATATGAAGGACTTAGTATATGCACCATTAACTCTAGAATTTCTAAGTTCTTATTCCTCTTTTATCCGGTTTTTACCTACATCTCCCCCGAGCAAGATTCGATTTAGGATTCTTAGCCAAGATTTTGAACTATCTGTGAATGAAATTAGCCAAATTTTCGGGTTTCCCACAGAAAATAGTCAGATACAAGTACCTAGTGATTTTAACGCACGCAATACATGGTTCAAATTTACAGGTGAAGTCAACTATAATCCTAGGTATTTGAAGGCGTCCAAATTAAAAAACCTTCCTTGCGATACATTCACAAATTTTTGTCAAATACTATTTTTGGAAGGAGTGAGAGTGACAGGGTGTTAAGTTTGAATGAGCTGTATTTTCTGTGGGCTATTGACAATGGGGTTTTATTGAATGTTGGATATTGGCTCTGCCAGAAATTTACGAGGGTAGCTAGAGCCGACAAAGGGGCTATAATGATGGGGTGTTTTGTGACCCGAATTGCTAGATATTTACAGGTTTGGAACCCGGCTAGGCCAATCTATGATAGTGTAGGAGGGGGACGTGGTACCCGACTGGATTTAGATGTTATGATCCACATGAAATTGATCGAAAAAGTCGGGGATGCGTATCGAATAGTAGGTGCTCCAGAGGATGCTTCTGATGATGCAGGAGCCGAGGCCGCAGGTGGTGCTAACATGGAGGAGGATAACCCTCCCCCTTTTACCTCTTCTTTTGGTGCAGGTACATCCGGCGCTGGCCCATCGTTCCAAGGTACGTCCAACATGTCAAATGATGAAGTCCTTGCAAGGATGATGTCTCGAATGGACCTTTTTGACACACACCTTAACGAGATGGAAACAATGATCGCAGATCATTTCCAGTCCATTGAAATTATGAACGGTAGCCTTGATTCTAGGATGGATACTATGCAAGGCCAGCTCCAAACCATTCTCCAGCTTCTGCAGCCACCCCCACAGCCGGAGAATTGACGGATTTCTCACTTATCTTTTGTTTTGTTTATGTTTGTTTTTGTTCTAATACATTGACTTGGTTGCTTTCATTTTTCTTTTTAGTTTGTTTGTTATTTGAATTCTTATAACATTTAGTAGTTTCACTTTCTTAGTGTTTAGTTGTTCTTTTAGCTAAGACACATTCCGCACCCGCTCTATTGTATTGTTCAATACAATATTGGTAAGGTTTCTTCTACTCTCTTACTGCTTTTCTTCTAAATACTGTAATGAGTTTGGGGAATTTATTCACATTGGGGACAATGTGATTGATTGAATTGGGGGAAGGGCATTTTAGCTAAAATTTTTTGTTTCTTGCTTAACATGATTGGAATGATTACAAGCAAGCTTGAAGGATCTCATGATCTAGTAATAAGTGTTGAATTTGGTTGATTCTAAATTCTAGTATATTTAAGCTCTGAATTTGGAATTTTGACATAAACATGATCATTGATCTAAACTATTTGTTTATAGAATTTAAACACTGATTTTTATGAAAATTATGATATATAGATGTGTTTTAATCTAAAGCTATTTAAACCTTGGCATTCCTAGAACAAATTAGAACTCCCTTCGAGACGAAAAATTTTAAATGTTTGCATTTTGAAAGAGATGATTTAGGCTTTTTTTTTTTTTGAAACCTATAATTAGCCTAAACCACCTAAGTCAAAAATATGACCCTTGAAGCCAACTTTGAAGCCTATAAACCATAAAAGTTTATTTTTTTTACCCTCAATAAACCTAGCCCTTAAAGCCAATTCCAAATTCCTACCCTAAGTACAAAAGAGTGTATGATTGAAAGATTCGACTTTTAATTAGAATATAGCAACAAAGAGGGAAAATTTCTCAATTGATACTAGCAAGTTTACCAAATAAGAAAAGAAGAAAAATCAAAAGAAAGAGGCACATGAAAAGCAATCAAAAGAATTCAAGTTGAATGAAAAAAGCAAGGAAGAAAAGTACCAAAATATTATGGAAAGACCTTGCCCAAGATGTCTCTAGCTAGTAAGGAAGTTCAAAATAAACATTCCCTAGAACCAGTAATATTTTTTTAATTAAACTAGAATCCTAAATATCATACATTCTTTTGTATTCTTTGTCTACCTTTTATCCTTTTCTTTGATTAAGCAAAAATTTACACAAAGAAAGCCCCATTACAACCCAAGATAAAGACCTTTTGATCTTTTAAATTGTATGCATTTAAATTGTGGAGAAAGGATGACTAATTTTGCATATGGGAATGCCACTTTTGCACTATCGATCGTCTTAATTTTAAAGGTTGAAAATTCTTTAGATGATTCATGTCCTATTTATCATGAATTGAATAAGTATTAGTGTTAACAATCTCTTTAAACTTATATTTTGTTCAGTGAACATGCTTTATTCAAAAAAATTGAAATCAAGCTTAAGTGTGAGTAGCTTGGAGAATAATTGATTTTATTCACTTGTTTACTAATCATGATATCTTGAAAGTTTATTGAGATCATCTCCAACCATGGTAAGCTCGTGTCGTCAAATTATTTTTCTCTTAAAATTTAGTTTTGTTGCTTGAGGACAAGCAACGGTTTAAGTTTGGGGAATTTTGATAGGTGTTAATTTTATAGTGTTTTTAATATAGTTTTTATTAGAATTTTAGTAAGTTTTATTACTTTAATTTGATTTTAATTTGATTTTAGTATAATTTTGCTCAAAGCTTCCTTGATTCTTAACCCGCTTGATCTAAGAGAAAATTGTAGGAATTTGGCACAGAAGAGAACATTAAAAGGCAAGACACTCATCCTCTAGCACACCCAGGCCGTGCTAGAAGGCACAACCGTGCTAAAAGCTAAGGAAATCAAGGGAGAGACAGAAGAGAGCACGGCTTGGGTGTGTCAAAAGGCACGGCCGTGCCATAATGGGATCTAGGGCGTGTCAATGCCTAACACGACCATGACAATTTCAGGCGGGAGTGACAGAAGCAAGCACGCCCTGCCTGTGCTATGTGGCACGCCCGTGCCTTAAGGATTCATCAGGGTGTGCTTGCCTAGCAAACCCCGTGCTTCACTAGCTAGACTTCCAGACTAAAGCACACCCAGCCCGTGCACTATGGCATGCCCGTGCTACGCAGACAGAACTAGCGTGAACTAAATACAGAAATCCATCTTTTCCTCACATGGGCCCGCCTCGTAGAGTTTCCTAAACATACTAAACAAGACCTAGACTTATTTTGGGAAAGAAAGGAGTCCTAATTAAGAAGAAATCAAAAGCCTAAACAGTCATGATCTCCTATAGAAGATTTTGCACTAAATAAGGATTCTATTTCCTAAAAGGAGTCAGACTTACCTTCAGGAGCTCTATATAAAGAGGGGAACTTCTCAGTGCTAGGGAGCTCATTTTTTGTGTTATTCTCTACATAATTCTCTTTCTCTCAAGACTTCAAGCATCCAAGATTTGTGCCGAGATTCAAGGAAGCCATCAACATAGCTGTGATTCAGTTTTTATTTCTAAACTCTTCATCTTGTCTTTCTTTTCATTATTGTCTTTAAGTATGACGATTGATTCAAGTATGACTGAGTTTTATTTAATTACCATGTCCAGCTAAACTCTTATACTATGGATTTGATGTAACTTAATTCGATTCCAGTTTATAATGTTAGATTTATTTTTCTTTGTTCTCGTTATAAATTATTATTGTGCTTAAAGCTTCCAGGTAGAAAATTTCCCCTGGATTGAGTTATTTCAATAATCGCTATCGGGAGAAGAGTTATTGATATGAAAAAGATAATAATTTACTTGAGAATAATAACTTGACGCGGAAGCTATATGGTTTGACTCAAGGGGGGTTTTCATAAGTTAATAATTATTAGGTTGTGAACTCACAAAACAATCACAAAATCTAAGGATCTGATTTATGTTTGATTTCACTATTGGAAGATAGGTAATTATACTAGATTAGAATAGCTAACAATA